>NC_080430.1:56163823-56463823 GCF_028018845.1 Melospiza georgiana
ATTGCAGGACGCACTTGGTACTACGAAAACAGCCCGACTTGGCACTGATGCCACCTTGGGTCAGGGAACCATGCTGCGTATCGAGCTTTTTAAGGAGCCAGCCGGTCACGCCCAGCCATATACCCCCAAAAACAAACCACGGAACTTTTCTCCAGCAAACAAAAATCCGCTGCCCCGCGTCTGGATGGCAGATTGCAGGAGCCACTTTGCACCATCAAACCAGCCCGACTTGGAACTGGTGCCACCTTGGATCTGGGAACCATCCTGCCTATCGTGGATTTTCAGGGGCCAGCCGGCAACTCTCAGCCATAGGCCCCCAAACACAAACCACGGCACTTTACTCTGGTAAACAAAACTCAACTGCCCCTCTTCTGGATGGCAAATTGCAGGACGCACTTGGTACTATCAAACCAGCCCGACTTGGCACTGGTGCCGCCTTGGGTCTAGTCACCATTCTGCATATCGTGCATTTTAAGGAGCCAGCTGGCCACTCCCAGCCATAGGCCCCCAGCCACAAAGCTCTGCCCGTTTCCCTGGCAAACAAATGTAAGCTACCCCGCTTCTGGATGGCAGATTGCAGGAGCCACTTTGCACCATCAAACCAGCCCGACTTGGCACTGGTGCCACCTTGGGTCTGGGAACCATCCTGCGTATCGTGGATTCTAAGGAGCCAGCTGGCCACTCTCAGCCACAGGCCCCCAAACACAAACAACGGCGCTATTCCCTGGAAAACAAAACTCGCCTGCCAACTTTTTGATGGCAGATTGCAGGAGCCACTTGGTACTATCAAACCAGCCTGACTTGGCACTGGTGCCACCATGGGTCTTGTCACCATACTGCCTATCATAGCTTTTCCGGAGCCAGCTGGTCACTCCCAGACATAGGCCCCCAAATACAAACAACGGCGCTTTTCCCTGGAAAACAAAACTCGCCTGCCAACTTTTTGATGGCAGATTGCAGGAGCCACTTGGTACTATCAAACCAGCCCAACTTGGCACTGCTGCCACCATGGGTCTGGTAACCATCCTGCCTATCGTAGCTTTTCAGGAGCCAGCCGGTCACTCCCAGCCATAGGCCCCCAGACAAAATCCTCGGCCCGTTTCCCTGGCAAACAAAAGTAAGTTAACCCGCTTCCGGATGGCAGATTGCAGGAGCCACTTTGAACCATCAAACTAGCCCGACTTTGCACTGGTGCCACCTCTGGTCTGGGGACCATCCTGCTTATCGTGGGTTCTAAGGAGCCGGTTTGCCACTCCCAGCCACAGGCCCCCAAACACAAACAATGGCGCTTTTCCCTGGAAAACAAAACTCGACTGCCAACTTTTTGATGGCAGATTGCAGGACGCACTTGGTACTATCAATCCAGCCCAACTTGGCACTGGTGCCACCATGGGTCTGGTCAAAATCCTGCCTATCGTAGCTTTTCAGGAGCCAGCCGGTCACTCCCAGCCATAGGCGCCCAGACACAAATGTCGGCCCGTTTCCATGGTAAACAAAAGTAAGCTGCCCAGCTTCTGGATGGCAGATTGCAGGAGCCACTTGGTACTATCAAACCAGCCAGACTTGGAACTGGTGCCACCTTGGGCCTGGAAACCATCTTGCCTATCGTGGATTCTAAGGAGGCAGCCGGCCACTCCCAGCCACAGGGCATCAAACACAAACAACGGCGCTTTTCCCTGGAAAACAAAATGCGCCTGCCAACTTTTTGACGGCAGATTGCAGGAGCCACTTGGTACTATCAAACCAGCCCGACTTGGCACTGGTGCCACCTCTGGTCTGGGAACTATCCTGCGTATCGTGGATTCTAAGGAGCCAGCCGGCCACTCCCAGCCACAGGCCCCCAAACAAAAACAACGGCGCTTTTCCCGGGAAAACAAAACTCGCCTGCCAACTTTTTGATGGCAGATTGCAGGAGCCACTTGGTACTATCAAACCAGCCAGACTTGGAACTGGTGCCACCATGCGTCTGGTAACCATCCTGCCTATCGTAGCTTTTCAGGAGCCAGCCGGTCACTCCCAGCCATAGGCCCCCAGAAAAAATCCTCGGCCCGTTTCCCTGGCAAACAAAAGTAAACTGCCCTGCTTCTGGATGGCAGATTGCAGGAACCACTTGGTACTATCAAACCAGCCAGACTTGGAACTGGTGCCACCTTGGGCCTGGAAACCATCCTGCGTATCGTGGATTCTAAGGAGGCAGCCGGCCACTCCCAGCCACAGAGCCACAAACACAAACAACGGCGCTTTTCCCTGGAAAACAAAATGCGCCTGCCAACTTTTTGACGGCAGATTGCAGGAGCCACTTGGTACTATCAAACCAGCCCGACTTGGCACTGGTGCCACCTCTGGTCTGGGAACTATCCTGCGTATCGTGGATTCTAAGGAGCCAGCCGGCCACTCCCAGCCACAGGCCCCCAAACAAAAACAACGGCGCTTTTCCCGGGAAAACAAAACTCGCCTGCCAACTTTTTGATGGCAGATTGCAGGAGCCACTTGGTACTATCAAACCAGCCCAACTTGGCACTGGTGCCACCATGGGTCTTGTCACCATCCTGCCTATCGTAGCTTTTCAAGAGACAGCCGGTCAGTCCCAGCCATAGGCCTCGAGATACAAACATCGGCCCGTTTCCTTGGCAAACACAAGTAAGCTACCCCGCTTCTGGATGGCAGATTGCAGGAACTACTTTGCACCATCAAACCAGCCCGACTTGGCACTGGTGCCACCTTGGATCTGGGAACCATCCTGCCTATCGTGGATTTTCAGGAGCCAGCCGGCCACTCCCAGCCACATGCCCCCAAACACAAACAACGGCGCTTTTCCCTGGAAAACAAAACTCGCCTGCCAACTTTTTGATGGCAGATTGCAGGAGCCACTTGGTACTATCAAACCAGCCCAACTTGGCACTGGTGCCACCATGGGGCTGGTAACCATCCTGCCTATCGTAGCTTTTCAGGAGCTCGCCAGTCACCCCCAGCCGTAGGCCCTCAGACAAAAATTTCGGCCCGTTTCCCTGGCAAACATAAGGAAGCTGCCCCGCTTCTGGATGGCAGATTGCAGGACGCACTTGGTACTACGAAAACAGCCCGACTTGGCACTGATGCCACCTTGGGTCAGGGAACCATGCTGCGTATCGAGCTTTTTAAGGAGCCAGCCGGTCACGCCCAGCCATATACCCCCAAAAACAAACCACGGAACTTTTCTCCAGCAAACAAAAATCCGCTGCCCCGCGTCTGGATGGCAGATTGCAGGAGCCACTTTGCACCATCAAACCAGCCCGACTTGGAACTGGTGCCACCTTGGATCTGGGAACCATCCTGCCTATCGTGGATTTTCAGGGGCCAGCCGGCAACTCTCAGCCATAGGCCCCCAAACACAAACCACGGCACTTTACTCTGGTAAACAAAACTCAACTGCCCCTCTTCTGGATGGCAAATTGCAGGACGCACTTGGTACTATCAAACCAGCCCGACTTGGCACTGGTGCCGCCTTGGGTCTAGTCACCATTCTGCATATCGTGCATTTTAAGGAGCCAGCTGGCCACTCCCAGCCATAGGCCCCCAGCCACAAAGCTCTGCCCGTTTCCCTGGCAAACAAATGTAAGCTACCCCGCTTCTGGATGGCAGATTGCAGGAGCCACTTTGCACCATCAAACCAGCCCGACTTGGCACTGGTGCCACCTTGGGTCTGGGAACCATCCTGCGTATCGTGGATTCTAAGGAGCCAGCTGGCCACTCTCAGCCACAGGCCCCCAAACACAAACAACGGCGCTATTCCCTGGAAAACAAAACTCGCCTGCCAACTTTTTGATGGCAGATTGCAGGAGCCACTTGGTACTATCAAACCAGCCCAACTTGGCACTGGTGCCACCATGGGTCTTGTCACCATACTGCCTATCATAGCTTTTCCGGAGCCAGCTGGTCACTCCCAGACATAGGCCCCCAAATACAAACAACGGCGCTTTTCCCTGGAAAACAAAACTCGCCTGCCAACTTTTTGATGGCAGATTGCAGGAGCCACTTGGTACTATCAAACCAGCCCAACTTGGCACTGCTGCCACCATGGGTCTGGTAACCATCCTGCCTATCGTAGCTTTTCAGGAGCCAGCCGGTCACTCCCAGCCATAGGCCCCCAGACAAAATCCTCGGCCCGTTTCCCTGGCAAACAAAAGTAAGTTAACCCGCTTCCGGATGGCAGATTGCAGGAGCCACTTTGAACCATCAAACTAGCCCGACTTTGCACTGGTGCCACCTCTGGTCTGGGGACCATCCTGCTTATCGTGGGTTCTAAGGAGCCGGTTTGCCACTCCCAGCCACAGGCCCCCAAACACAAACAATGGCGCTTTTCCCTGGAAAACAAAACTCGACTGCCAACTTTTTGATGGCAGATTGCAGGACGCACTTGGTACTATCAAACCAGCCCAACTTGGCACTGGTGCCACCATGGGTCTGGTCAAAATCCTGCCTATCGTAGCTTTTCAGGAGCCAGCCGGTCACTCCCAGCCATAGGCGCCCAGACACAAATGTCGGCCCGTTTCCATGGTAAACAAAAGTAAGCTGCCCAGCTTCTGGATGGCAGATTGCAGGAGCCACTTGGTACTATCAAACCAGCAAGACTTGGAACTGGTGCCACCTTGGGCCTGGAAACCATCTTGCCTATCGTGGATTCTAAGGAGGCAGCCGGCCACTCCCAGCCACAGGGCATCAAACACAAACAACGGCGCTTTTCCCTGGAAAACAAAATGCGCCTGCCAACTTTTTGACGGCAGATTGCAGGAGCCACTTGGTACTATCAAACCAGCCCGACTTGGCATTGGTGCCACCTCTGGTCTGGGAACTATCCTGCGTATCGTGGATTCTAAGGAGCCAGCCGGCCACTCCCAGCCACAGGCCCCCAAACAAAAACAACGGCGCTTTTCCCGGGAAAACAAAACTCGCCTGCCAACTTTTTGATGGCAGATTGCAGGAGCCATTTGGTACTATCAAACCAGGCCAACTTGGCACTCGTGCCACCATGGGTCTGGTAACCATCCTGCCTATCGTAGCTTTTCAGGAGCCAGCCGGTCACTCCCAGCCATAGGCCCCCAGAAAAAATCCTCGGCCCGTTTCCCTGGCAAACAAAAGTAAGCTGCCGCGCTTCCGGATGGCAGATTGTAGGAGCCACGTGGTACTATCAAACCAGCCCAACTTGGCACTGGTGCCACCATGGGTCTGGTCACCATCCTGCCTATCGTAGCTTTTCAGGAGCCAGCCGGTCACTCCCAGCCATAGGCCCCCAGCCACAAACCTCGGCCCGTTTCCATGGCAAACAAAAGTAAGCTGCCCCGCTTCTGGATGGCAGATTGCAGGAACCACTTGGTACTATCAAACCAGCCCGACTTGGCACTGATGCCACCTTGGGTCTGGGAACCATCCTGCGTATCGTGGATTCTAAGGAGGCAGCCAGCCACTCCCTGCCACAGGCCCCCAAACACAAACAACGGCGCTTTTCCCTGGAAAACAAAACTCGCCTGCCAACTTTTTGATGGCAGATTGCAGGAGCCACTTGGTACTATCAAATCAGCCCAACTTGGCACTGGTGCCACCTTGGCTCTGGGAACCATCCTGTCTATCGTAGATTTCAGGAGCCAGCCGGTCACTCCCAGCCATAGGCCCCCAGAAAAAAACCTCGGCCCGTTTCCCTGGCAAACAAAAGTAAGCTACCCCGCTTCTGGATGGCAGATTGCAGGAGCCACTTTGCACCATCAAACTAGCCCAACTTGGCACTGGTGCCACCTCTGGTCTGGGAACCATCCTGCGTATCGTGGATTATAATTAGCCAGCCGGCTACTCCCAGCCTCAGGCCCCCAAACACAAACAACGGCGCTTTTCCCTGGAAAAAAAATTAAGCTACCCCTCTTCTGGATGGCAGATTGCAGGAGCCACTTGCTACTATCAAACCAGCCCAACTTGGCACTGGTGCCACCATGGGTCTGGTCACCATCCTGCCTATCGTAGCTTTTCAGGAGCCAGCCGGTCACTCCCAGCCATAGGCCCCCAGACACAAACCTCGGCCCGTTTCCCTGGCAAACAAAAGTAAGCTGCCCCAAATCTGGATGGCAGATTGCAGGAACCACTTGGTAGTATCAAACCAGCACGACTTGGCGCTGGTGCCACCTCTGGTCTGGGAACCATCCTGCGTATCGTGGATTCTAACATCCAGCCGGCCACTCTTAGCCACAGGCCCCCAAACAAAAACAACGGCGCTTTTCCCGGGAAAACAAAACTCGCCTGCCAACTTTTTGATGGCAGATTGCAGGAGCCACTTGGTACTATCAAACCAGCCAGACTTGGAACTGGTGCCACCATGCGTCTGGTAACCATCCTGCCTATCGTAGCTTTTCAGGAGCCAGCCGGTCACTCCCAGCCATAGGCCCCCAGAAAAAATCCTCGGCCCGTTTCCCTGGCAAACAAAAGTAAACTGCCCTGCTTCTGGATGGCAGATTGCAGGAACCACTTGGTACTATCAAACCAGCCAGACTTGGAACTGGTGCCACCTTGGGCCTGGAAACCATCCTGCGTATCGTGGATTCTAAGGAGGCAGCCGGCCACTCCCAGCCACAGAGCCACAAACACAAACAACGGCGCTTTTCCCTGGAAAACAAAATGCGCCTGCCAACTTTTTGACGGCAGATTGCAGGAGCCACTTGGTACTATCAAACCAGCCCGACTTGGCACTGGTGCCACCTCTGGTCTGGGAACTATCCTGCGTATCGTGGATTCTAAGGAGCCAGCCGGCCACTCCCAGCCACAGGCCCCCAAACAAAAACAACGGCGCTTTTCCCGGGAAAACAAAACTCGCCTGCCAACTTTTTGATGGCAGATTGCAGGAGCCACTTGGTACTATCAAACCAGCCCAACTTGGCACTGGTGCCACCATGGGTCTTGTCACCATCCTGCCTATCGTAGCTTTTCAAGAGACAGCCGGTCAGTCCCAGCCATAGGCCTCGAGATACAAACATCGGCCCGTTTCCTTGGCAAACACAAGTAAGCTACCCCGCTTCTGGATGGCAGATTGCAGGAGCCACTTTGCACCATCAAACCAGCCCGACTTGGCACTGGTGCCACCTTGGGTCTGGGAACCATCCTGCGTATCGTGGATTCTAAGGAGCCAGCTGGCCACTCTCAGCCACAGGCCCCCAAACACAAACAACGGCGCTATTCCCTGGAAAACAAAACTCGCCTGCCAACTTTTTGATGGCAGATTGCAGGAGCCACTTGGTACTATCAAACCAGCCCAACTTGGCACTGGTGCCACCATGGGTCTTGTCACCATACTGCCTATCATAGCTTTTCCGGAGCCAGCTGGTCACTCCCAGACATAGGCCCCCAAATACAAACAACGGCGCTTTTCCCTGGAAAACAAAACTCGCCTGCCAACTTTTTGATGGCAGATTGCAGGAGCCACTTGGTACTATCAAACCAGCCCAAC
Organism: Melospiza georgiana; assembly: GCF_028018845.1. NCBI lineage: Eukaryota > Metazoa > Chordata > Aves > Passeriformes > Passerellidae > Melospiza > Melospiza georgiana. The sequence goes on from NC_080430.1 coordinate 56,171,289, forward strand.
TTGGCACTGCTGCCACCATGGGTCTGGTAACCATCCTGCCTATCGTAGCTTTTCAGGAGCCAGCCGGTCACTCCCAGCCATAGGCCCCCAGACAAAATCCTCGGCCCGTTTCCCTGGCAAACAAAAGTAAGTTAACCCGCTTCCGGATGGCAGATTGCAGGAGCCACTTTGAACCATCAAACTAGCCCGACTTTGCACTGGTGCCACCTCTGGTCTGGGGACCATCCTGCTTATCGTGGGTTCTAAGGAGCCGGTTTGCCACTCCCAGCCACAGGCCCCCAAACACAAACAATGGCGCTTTTCCCTGGAAAACAAAACTCGACTGCCAACTTTTTGATGGCAGATTGCAGGACGCACTTGGTACTATCAAACCAGCCCAACTTGGCACTGGTGCCACCATGGGTCTGGTCAAAATCCTGCCTATCGTAGCTTTTCAGGAGCCAGCCGGTCACTCCCAGCCATAGGCGCCCAGACACAAATGTCGGCCCGTTTCCATGGTAAACAAAAGTAAGCTGCCCAGCTTCTGGATGGCAGATTGCAGGAGCCACTTGGTACTATCAAACCAGCCAGACTTGGAACTGGTGCCACCTTGGGCCTGGAAACCATCTTGCCTATCGTGGATTCTAAGGAGGCAGCCGGCCACTCCCAGCCACAGGGCATCAAACACAAACAACGGCGCTTTTCCCTGGAAAACAAAATGCGCCTGCCAACTTTTTGACGGCAGATTGCAGGAGCCACTTGGTACTATCAAACCAGCCCGACTTGGCACTGGTGCCACCTCTGGTCTGGGAACTATCCTGCGTATCGTGGATTCTAAGGAGCCAGCCGGCCACTCCCAGCCACAGGCCCCCAAACAAAAACAACGGCGCTTTTCCCGGGAAAACAAAACTCGCCTGCCAACTTTTTGATGGCAGATTGCAGGAGCCACTTGGTACTATCAAACCAGCCAGACTTGGAACTGGTGCCACCATGCGTCTGGTAACCATCCTGCCTATCGTAGCTTTTCAGGAGCCAGCCGGTCACTCCCAGCCATAGGCCCCCAGAAAAAATCCTCGGCCCGTTTCCCTGGCAAACAAAAGTAAACTGCCCTGCTTCTGGATGGCAGATTGCAGGAACCACTTGGTACTATCAAACCAGCCAGACTTGGAACTGGTGCCACCTTGGGCCTGGAAACCATCCTGCGTATCGTGGATTCTAAGGAGGCAGCCGGCCACTCCCAGCCACAGAGCCACAAACACAAACAACGGCGCTTTTCCCTGGAAAACAAAATGCGCCTGCCAACTTTTTGACGGCAGATTGCAGGAGCCACTTGGTACTATCAAACCAGCCCGACTTGGCACTGGTGCCACCTCTGGTCTGGGAACTATCCTGCGTATCGTGGATTCTAAGGAGCCAGCCGGCCACTCCCAGCCACAGGCCCCCAAACAAAAACAACGGCGCTTTTCCCGGGAAAACAAAACTCGCCTGCCAACTTTTTGATGGCAGATTGCAGGAGCCACTTGGTACTATCAAACCAGCCCAACTTGGCACTGGTGCCACCATGGGTCTTGTCACCATCCTGCCTATCGTAGCTTTTCAAGAGACAGCCGGTCAGTCCCAGCCATAGGCCTCGAGATACAAACATCGGCCCGTTTCCTTGGCAAACACAAGTAAGCTACCCCGCTTCTGGATGGCAGATTGCAGGAACTACTTTGCACCATCAAACCAGCCCGACTTGGCACTGGTGCCACCTTGGATCTGGGAACCATCCTGCCTATCGTGGATTTTCAGGAGCCAGCCGGCCACTCCCAGCCACATGCCCCCAAACACAAACAACGGCGCTTTTCCCTGGAAAACAAAACTCGCCTGCCAACTTTTTGATGGCAGATTGCAGGAGCCACTTGGTACTATCAAACCAGCCCAACTTGGCACTGGTGCCACCATGGGGCTGGTAACCATCCTGCCTATCGTAGCTTTTCAGGAGCTCGCCAGTCACCCCCAGCCGTAGGCCCTCAGACAAAAATTTCGGCCCGTTTCCCTGGCAAACATAAGGAAGCTGCCCCGCTTCTGGATGGCAGATTGCAGGACGCACTTGGTACTACGAAAACAGCCCGACTTGGCACTGATGCCACCTTGGGTCAGGGAACCATGCTGCGTATCGAGCTTTTTAAGGAGCCAGCCGGTCACGCCCAGCCATATACCCCCAAAAACAAACCACGGAACTTTTCTCCAGCAAACAAAAATCCGCTGCCCCGCGTCTGGATGGCAGATTGCAGGAGCCACTTTGCACCATCAAACCAGCCCGACTTGGAACTGGTGCCACCTTGGATCTGGGAACCATCCTGCCTATCGTGGATTTTCAGGGGCCAGCCGGCAACTCTCAGCCATAGGCCCCCAAACACAAACCACGGCACTTTACTCTGGTAAACAAAACTCAACTGCCCCTCTTCTGGATGGCAAATTGCAGGACGCACTTGGTACTATCAAACCAGCCCGACTTGGCACTGGTGCCGCCTTGGGTCTAGTCACCATTCTGCATATCGTGCATTTTAAGGAGCCAGCTGGCCACTCCCAGCCATAGGCCCCCAGCCACAAAGCTCTGCCCGTTTCCCTGGCAAACAAATGTAAGCTACCCCGCTTCTGGATGGCAGATTGCAGGAGCCACTTTGCACCATCAAACCAGCCCGACTTGGCACTGGTGCCACCTTGGGTCTGGGAACCATCCTGCGTATCGTGGATTCTAAGGAGCCAGCTGGCCACTCTCAGCCACAGGCCCCCAAACACAAACAACGGCGCTATTCCCTGGAAAACAAAACTCGCCTGCCAACTTTTTGATGGCAGATTGCAGGAGCCACTTGGTACTATCAAACCAGCCCAACTTGGCACTGGTGCCACCATGGGTCTTGTCACCATACTGCCTATCATAGCTTTTCCGGAGCCAGCTGGTCACTCCCAGACATAGGCCCCCAAATACAAACAACGGCGCTTTTCCCTGGAAAACAAAACTCGCCTGCCAACTTTTTGATGGCAGATTGCAGGAGCCACTTGGTACTATCAAACCAGCCCAACTTGGCACTGCTGCCACCATGGGTCTGGTAACCATCCTGCCTATCGTAGCTTTTCAGGAGCCAGCCGGTCACTCCCAGCCATAGGCCCCCAGACAAAATCCTCGGCCCGTTTCCCTGGCAAACAAAAGTAAGTTAACCCGCTTCCGGATGGCAGATTGCAGGAGCCACTTTGAACCATCAAACTAGCCCGACTTTGCACTGGTGCCACCTCTGGTCTGGGGACCATCCTGCTTATCGTGGGTTCTAAGGAGCCGGTTTGCCACTCCCAGCCACAGGCCCCCAAACACAAACAATGGCGCTTTTCCCTGGAAAACAAAACTCGACTGCCAACTTTTTGATGGCAGATTGCAGGACGCACTTGGTACTATCAAACCAGCCCAACTTGGCACTGGTGCCACCATGGGTCTGGTCAAAATCCTGCCTATCGTAGCTTTTCAGGAGCCAGCCGGTCACTCCCAGCCATAGGCGCCCAGACACAAATGTCGGCCCGTTTCCATGGTAAACAAAAGTAAGCTGCCCAGCTTCTGGATGGCAGATTGCAGGAGCCACTTGGTACTATCAAACCAGCCAGACTTGGAACTGGTGCCACCTTGGGCCTGGAAACCATCTTGCCTATCGTGGATTCTAAGGAGGCAGCCGGCCACTCCCAGCCACAGGGCATCAAACACAAACAACGGCGCTTTTCCCTGGAAAACAAAATGCGCCTGCCAACTTTTTGACGGCAGATTGCAGGAGCCACTTGGTACTATCAAACCAGCCCGACTTGGCACTGGTGCCACCTCTGGTCTGGGAACTATCCTGCGTATCGTGGATTCTAAGGAGCCAGCCGGCCACTCCCAGCCACAGGCCCCCAAACAAAAACAACGGCGCTTTTCCCGGGAAAACAAAACTCGCCTGCCAACTTTTTGATGGCAGATTGCAGGAGCCATTTGGTACTATCAAACCAGGCCAACTTGGCACTCGTGCCACCATGGGTCTGGTAACCATCCTGCCTATCGTAGCTTTTCAGGAGCCAGCCGGTCACTCCCAGCCATAGGCCCCCAGAAAAAATCCTCGGCCCGTTTCCCTGGCAAACAAAAGTAAGCTGCCGCGCTTCCGGATGGCAGATTGTAGGAGCCACGTGGTACTATCAAACCAGCCCAACTTGGCACTGGTGCCACCATGGGTCTGGTCACCATCCTGCCTATCGTAGCTTTTCAGGAGCCAGCCGGTCACTCCCAGCCATAGGCCCCCAGCCACAAACCTCGGCCCGTTTCCATGGCAAACAAAAGTAAGCTGCCCCGCTTCTGGATGGCAGATTGCAGGAACCACTTGGTACTATCAAACCAGCCCGACTTGGCACTGATGCCACCTTGGGTCTGGGAACCATCCTGCGTATCGTGGATTCTAAGGAGGCAGCCAGCCACTCCCTGCCACAGGACCCCAAACACAAACAACGGCGCTTTTCCCTGGAAAACAAAACTCGCCTGCCAACTTTTTGATGGCAGATTGCAGGAGCCACTTGGTACTATCAAATCAGCCCAACTTGGCACTGGTGCCACCTTGGCTCTGGGAACCATCCTGTCTATCGTAGATTTCAGGAGCCAGCCGGTCACTCCCAGCCATAGGCCCCCAGAAAAAAACCTCGGCCCGTTTCCCTGGCAAACAAAAGTAAGCTACCCCGCTTCTGGATGGCAGATTGCAGGAGCCACTTTGCACCATCAAACTAGCCCAACTTGGCACTGGTGCCACCTCTGGTCTGGGAACCATCCTGCGTATCGTGGATTATAATTAGCCAGCCGGCTACTCCCAGCCTCAGGCCCCCAAACACAAACAACGGCGCTTTTCCCTGGAAAAAAAATTAAGCTACCCCTCTTCTGGATGGCAGATTGCAGGAGCCACTTGCTACTATCAAACCAGCCCAACTTGGCACTGGTGCCACCATGGGTCTGGTCACCATCCTGCCTATCGTAGCTTTTCAGGAGCCAGCCGGTCACTCCCAGCCATAGGCCCCCAGACACAAACCTCGGCCCGTTTCCCTGGCAAACAAAAGTAAGCTGCCCCAAATCTGGATGGCAGATTGCAGGAACCACTTGGTAGTATCAAACCAGCACGACTTGGCGCTGGTGCCACCTCTGGTCTGGGAACCATCCTGCGTATCGTGGATTCTAACATCCAGCCGGCCACTCTTAGCCACAGGCCCCCAAACAAAAACAACGGCGCTTTTCCCGGGAAAACAAAACTCGCCTGCCAACTTTTTGATGGCAGATTGCAGGAGCCACTTGGTACTATCAAACCAGCCAGACTTGGAACTGGTGCCACCATGCGTCTGGTAACCATCCTGCCTATCGTAGCTTTTCAGGAGCCAGCCGGTCACTCCCAGCCATAGGCCCCCAGAAAAAATCCTCGGCCCGTTTCCCTGGCAAACAAAAGTAAACTGCCCTGCTTCTGGATGGCAGATTGCAGGAACCACTTGGTACTATCAAACCAGCCAGACTTGGAACTGGTGCCACCTTGGGCCTGGAAACCATCCTGCGTATCGTGGATTCTAAGGAGGCAGCCGGCCACTCCCAGCCACAGAGCCACAAACACAAACAACAGCGCTTTTCCCTGGAAAACAAAATGCGCCTGCCAACTTTTTGACGGCAGATTGCAGGAGCCACTTGGTACTATCAAACCAGCCCGACTTGGCACTGGTGCCACCTCTGGTCTGGGAACTATCCTGCGTATCGTGGATTCTAAGGAGCCAGCCGGCCACTCCCAGCCACAGGCCCCCAAACAAAAACAACGGCGCTTTTCCCGGGAAAACAAAACTCGCCTGCCAACTTTTTGATGGCAGATTGCAGGAGCCACTTGGTACTATCAAACCAGCCCAACTTGGCACTGGTGCCACCATGGGTCTTGTCACCATCCTGCCTATCGTAGCTTTTCAAGAGACAGCCGGTCAGTCCCAGCCATAGGCCTCGAGATACAAACATCGGCCCGTTTCCTTGGCAAACACAAGTAAGCTACCCCGCTTCTGGATGGCAGATTGCAGGAACTACTTTGCACCATCAAACCAGCCCGACTTGGCACTGGTGCCACCTTGGATCTGGGAACCATCCTGCCTATCGTGGATTTTCAGGAGCCAGCCGGCCACTCCCAGCCACATGCCCCCAAACACAAACAACGGCGCTTTTCCCTGGAAAACAAAACTCGCCTGCCAACTTTTTGATGGCAGATTGCAGGAGCCACTTGGTACTATCAAACCAGCCCAACTTGGCACTGGTGCCACCATGGGGCTGGTAACCATCCTGCCTATCGTAGCTTTTCAGGAGCTCGCCAGTCACCCCCAGCCGTAGGCCCTCAGACAAAAATTTCGGCCCGTTTCCCTGGCAAACATAAGGAAGCTGCCCCGCTTCTGGATGGCAGATTGCAGGACGCACTTGGTACTACGAAAACAGCCCGACTTGGCACTGATGCCACCTTGGGTCAGGGAACCATGCTGCGTATCGAGCTTTTTAAGGAGCCAGCCGGTCACGCCCAGCCATATACCCCCAAAAACAAACCACGGAACTTTTCTCCAGCAAACAAAAATCCGCTGCCCCGCGTCTGGATGGCAGATTGCAGGAGCCACTTTGCACCATCAAACCAGCCCGACTTGGAACTGGTGCCACCTTGGATCTGGGAACCATCCTGCCTATCGTGGATTTTCAGGGGCCAGCCGGCAACTCTCAGCCATAGGCCCCCAAACACAAACCACGGCACTTTACTCTGGTAAACAAAACTCAACTGCCCCTCTTCTGGATGGCAAATTGCAGGACGCACTTGGTACTATCAAACCAGCCCGACTTGGCACTGGTGCCGCCTTGGGTCTAGTCACCATTCTGCATATCGTGCATTTTAAGGAGCCAGCTGGCCACTCCCAGCCATAGGCCCCCAGCCACAAAGCTCTGCCCGTTTCCCTGGCAAACAAATGTAAGCTACCCCGCTTCTGGATGGCAGATTGCAGGAGCCACTTTGCACCATCAAACCAGCCCGACTTGGCACTGGTGCCACCTTGGGTCTGGGAACCATCCTGCGTATCGTGGATTCTAAGGAGCCAGCTGGCCACTCTCAGCCACAGGCCCCCAAACACAAACAACGGCGCTATTCCCTGGAAAACAAAACTCGCCTGCCAACTTTTTGATGGCAGATTGCAGGAGCCACTTGGTACTATCAAACCAGCCCAACTTGGCACTGGTGCCACCATGGGTCTTGTCACCATACTGCCTATCATAGCTTTTCCGGAGCCAGCTGGTCACTCCCAGACATAGGCCCCCAAATACAAACAACGGCGCTTTTCCCTGGAAAACAAAACTCGCCTGCCAACTTTTTGATGGCAGATTGCAGGAGCCACTTGGTACTATCAAACCAGCCCAACTTGGCACTGCTGCCACCATGGGTCTGGTAACCATCCTGCCTATCGTAGCTTTTCAGGAGCCAGCCGGTCACTCCCAGCCATAGGCCCCCAGACAAAATCCTCGGCCCGTTTCCCTGGCAAACAAAAGTAAGTTAACCCGCTTCCGGATGGCAGATTGCAGGAGCCACTTTGAACCATCAAACTAGCCCGACTTTGCACTGGTGCCACCTCTGGTCTGGGGACCATCCTGCTTATCGTGGGTTCTAAGGAGCCGGTTTGCCACTCCCAGCCACAGGCCCCCAAACACAAACAATGGCGCTTTTCCCTGGAAAACAAAACTCGACTGCCAACTTTTTGATGGCAGATTGCAGGACGCACTTGGTACTATCAAACCAGCCCAACTTGGCACTGGTGCCACCATGGGTCTGGTCAAAATCCTGCCTATCGTAGCTTTTCAGGAGCCAGCCGGTCACTCCCAGCCATAGGCGCCCAGACACAAATGTCGGCCCGTTTCCATGGTAAACAAAAGTAAGCTGCCCAGCTTCTGGATGGCAGATTGCAGGAGCCACTTGGTACTATCAAACCAGCCAGACTTGGAACTGGTGCCACCTTGGGCCTGGAAACCATCTTGCCTATCGTGGATTCTAAGGAGGCAGCCGGCCACTCCCAGCCACAGGGCATCAAACACAAACAACGGCGCTTTTCCCTGGAAAACAAAATGCGCCTGCCAACTTTTTGACGGCAGATTGCAGGAGCCACTTGGTACTATCAAACCAGCCCGACTTGGCACTGGTGCCACCTCTGGTCTGGGAACTATCCTGCGTATCGTGGATTCTAAGGAGCCAGCCGGCCACTCCCAGCCACAGGCCCCCAAACAAAAACAACGGCGCTTTTCCCGGGAAAACAAAACTCGCCTGCCAACTTTTTGATGGCAGATTGCAGGAGCCATTTGGTACTATCAAACCAGGCCAACTTGGCACTGGTGCCACCATGGGTCTGGTAACCATCCTGCCTATCGTAGCTTTTCAGGAGCCAGCCGGTCACTCCCAGCCATAGGCCCCCAGAAAAAATCCTCGGCCCGTTTCCCTGGCAAACAAAAGTAAGCTGCCGCGCTTCCGGATGGCAGATTGTAGGAGCCACGTGGTACTATCAAACCAGCCCAACTTGGCACTGGTGCCACCATGGGTCTGGTCACCATCCTGCCTATCGTAGCTTTTCAGGAGCCAGCCGGTCACTCCCAGCCATAGGCCCCCAGCCACAAACCTCGGCCCGTTTCCATGGCAAACAAAAGTAAGCTGCCCCGCTTCTGGATGGCAGATTGCAGGAACCACTTGGTACTATCAAACCAGCCCGACTTGGCACTGATGCCACCTTGGGTCTGGGAACCATCCTGCGTATCGTGGATTCTAAGGAGGCAGCCAGCCACTCCCTGCCACAGGACCCCAAACACAAACAACGGCGCTTTTCCCTGGAAAACAAAACTCGCCTGCCAACTTTTTGATGGCAGATTGCAGGAGCCACTTGGTACTATCAAATCAGCCCAACTTGGCACTGGTGCCACCTTGGCTCTGGGAACCATCCTGTCTATCGTAGATTTCAGGAGCCAGCCGGTCACTCCCAGCCATAGGCCCCCAGAAAAAAACCTCGGCCCGTTTCCCTGGCAAACAAAAGTAAGCTACCCCGCTTCTGGATGGCAGATTGCAGGAGCCACTTTGCACCATCAAACTAGCCCAACTTGGCACTGGTGCCACCTCTGGTCTGGGAACCATCCTGCGTATCGTGGATTATAATTAGCCAGCCGGCTACTCCCAGCCTCAGGCCCCCAAACACAAACAACGGCGCTTTTCCCTGGAAAAAAAATTAAGCTACCCCTCTTCTGGATGGCAGATTGCAGGAGCCACTTGCTACTATCAAACCAGCCCAACTTGGCACTGGTGCCACCATGGGTCTGGTCACCATCCTGCCTATCGTAGCTTTTCAGGAGCCAGCCGGTCACTCCCAGCCATAGGCCCCCAGACACAAACCTCGGCCCGTTTCCCTGGCAAACAAAAGTAAGCTGCCCCAAATCTGGATGGCAGATTGCAGGAACCACTTGGTAGTATCAAACCAGCACGACTTGGCGCTGGTGCCACCTCTGGTCTGGGAACCATCCTGCGTATCGTGGATTCTAACATCCAGCCGGCCACTCTTAGCCACAGGCCCCCAAACACAAACAACGTCGCTTTTCCCTGGAAAACAAAACTCGCCTGCCAACTTTTTGATGGCAGATTGCAGGAGCCACTTGGTACTATCAAATCAGCCCAACTTGGCACTGGTGCCACCATGGGTCTTGTCACCATCCTGCCTATCGTAGCTTTTCAAGAGACAGCCGGTCAGTCCCAGCCATAGGCCTCGAGATACAAACATCGGCCCGTTTCCTTGGCAAACACAAGTAAGCTACCCCGCTTCTGGATGGCAGATTGCAGGAACTACTTTGCACCATCAAACCAGCCCGACTTGGCACTGGTGCCACCTTGGATCTGGGAACCATCCTGCCTATCGTGGATTTTCAGGAGCCAGCCGGCCACTCCCAGCCACATGCCCCCAAACACAAACAACGGCGCTTTTCCCTGGAAAACAAAACTCGCCTGCCAACTTTTTGATGGCAGATTGCAGGAGCCACTTGGTACTATCAAACCAGCCCAACTTGGCACTGGTGCCACCATGGGGCTGGTAACCATCCTGCCTATCGTAGCTTTTCAGGAGCTCGCCAGTCACCCCCAGCCGTAGGCCCTCAGACAAAAATTTCGGCCCGTTTCCCTGGCAAACATAAGGAAGCTGCCCCGCTTCTGGATGGCAGATTGCAGGACGCACTTGGTACTACGAAAACAGCCCGACTTGGCACTGATGCCACCTTGGGTCAGGGAACCATGCTGCGTATCGAGCTTTTTAAGGAGCCAGCCGGTCACGCCCAGCCATATACCCCCAAAAACAAACCACGGAACTTTTCTCCAGCAAACAAAAATCCGCTGCCCCGCGTCTGGATGGCAGATTGCAGGAGCCACTTTGCACCATCAAACCAGCCCGACTTGGAACTGGTGCCACCTTGGATCTGGGAACCATCCTGCCTATCGTGGATTTTCAGGGGCCAGCCGGCAACTCTCAGCCATAGGCCCCCAAACACAAACCACGGCACTTTACTCTGGTAAACAAAACTCAACTGCCCCTCTTCTGGATGGCAAATTGCAGGACGCACTTGGTACTATCAAACCAGCCCGACTTGGCACTGGTGCCGCCTTGGGTCTAGTCACCATTCTGCATATCGTGCATTTTAAGGAGCCAGCTGGCCACTCCCAGCCATAGGCCCCCAGCCACAAAGCTCTGCCCGTTTCCCTGGCAAACAAATGTAAGCTACCCCGCTTCTGGATGGCAGATTGCAGGAGCCACTTTGCACCATCAAACCAGCCCGACTTGGCACTGGTGCCACCTTGGGTCTGGGAACCATCCTGCGTATCGTGGATTCTAAGGAGCCAGCTGGCCACTCTCAGCCACAGGCCCCCAAACACAAACAACGGCGCTATTCCCTGGAAAACAAAACTCGCCTGCCAACTTTTTGATGGCAGATTGCAGGAGCCACTTGGTACTATCAAACCAGCCCAACTTGGCACTGGTGCCACCATGGGTCTTGTCACCATACTGCCTATCATAGCTTTTCCGGAGCCAGCTGGTCACTCCCAGACATAGGCCCCCAAATACAAACAACGGCGCTTTTCCCTGGAAAACAAAACTCGCCTGCCAACTTTTTGATGGCAGATTGCAGGAGCCACTTGGTACTATCAAACCAGCCCAACTTGGCACTGCTGCCACCATGGGTCTGGTAACCATCCTGCCTATCGTAGCTTTTCCGGAGCCAGCCGGTCACTCCCAGCCATAGGCCCCCAGACAAAATCCTCGGCCCGTTTCCCTGGCAAACAAAAGTAAGTTAACCCGCTTCCGGATGGCAGATTGCAGGAGCCACTTTGAACCATCAAACTAGCCCGACTTTGCACTGGTGCCACCTCTGGTCTGGGGACCATCCTGCTTATCGTGGGTTCTAAGGAGCCGGTTTGCCACTCCCAGCCACAGGCCCCCAAACACAAACAATGGCGCTTTTCCCTGGAAAACAAAACTCGACTGCCAACTTTTTGATGGCAGATTGCAGGACGCACTTGGTACTATCAAACCAGCCCAACTTGGCACTGGTGCCACCATGGGTCTGGTCAAAATCCTGCCTATCGTAGCTTTTCAGGAGCCAGCCGGTCACTCCCAGCCATAGGCGCCCAGACACAAATGTCGGCCCGTTTCCATGGTAAACAAAAGTAAGCTGCCCAGCTTCTGGATGGCAGATTGCAGGAGCCACTTGGTACTATCAAACCAGCCAGACTTGGAACTGGTGCCACCTTGGGCCTGGAAACCATCTTGCCTATCGTGGATTCTAAGGAGGCAGCCGGCCACTCCCAGCCACAGGGCATCAAACACAAACAACGGCGCTTTTCCCTGGAAAACAAAATGCGCCTGCCAACTTTTTGACGGCAGATTGCAGGAGCCACTTGGTACTATCAAACCAGCCCGACTTGGCACTGGTGCCACCTCTGGTCTGGGAACTATCCTGCGTATCGTGGATTCTAAGGAGCCAGCCGGCCACTCCCAGCCACAGGCCCCCAAACAAAAACAACGGCGCTTTTCCCGGGAAAACAAAACTCGCCTGCCAACTTTTTGATGGCAGATTGCAGGAGCCATTTGGTACTATCAAACCAGGCCAACTTGGCACTGGTGCCACCATGGGTCTGGTAACCATCCTGCCTATCGTAGCTTTTCAGGAGCCAGCCGGTCACTCCCAGCCATAGGCCCCCAGAAAAAATCCTCGGCCCGTTTCCCTGGCAAACAAAAGTAAGCTGCCGCGCTTCCGGATGGCAGATTGTAGGAGCCACGTGGTACTATCAAACCAGCCCAACTTGGCACTGGTGCCACCATGGGTCTGGTCACCATCCTGCCTATCGTAGCTTTTCAGGAGCCAGCCGGTCACTCCCAGCCATAGGCCCCCAGCCACAAACCTCGGCCCGTTTCCATGGCAAACAAAAGTAAGCTGCCCCGCTTCTGGATGGCAGATTGCAGGAACCACTTGGTACTATCAAACCAGCCCGACTTGGCACTGATGCCACCTTGGGTCTGGGAACCATCCTGCGTATCGTGGATTCTAAGGAGGCAGCCAGCCACTCCCTGCCACAGGACCCCAAACACAAACAACGGCGCTTTTCCCTGGAAAACAAAACTCGCCTGCCAACTTTTTGATGGCAGATTGCAGGAGCCACTTGGTACTATCAAATCAGCCCAACTTGGCACTGGTGCCACCTTGGCTCTGGGAACCATCCTGTCTATCGTAGATTTCAGGAGCCAGCCGGTCACTCCCAGCCATAGGCCCCCAGAAAAAAACCTCGGCCCGTTTCCCTGGCAAACAAAAGTAAGCTACCCCGCTTCTGGATGGCAGATTGCAGGAGCCACTTTGCACCATCAAACTAGCCCAACTTGGCACTGGTGCCACCTCTGGTCTGGGAACCATCCTGCGTATCGTGGATTCTTATTAGCCAGCCGGCTACTCCCAGCCTCAGGCCCCCAAACACAAACAACGGCGCTTTTCCCTGGAAAAAAAATTAAGCTACCCCTCTTCTGGATGGCAGATTGCAGGAGCCACTTGCTACTATCAAACCAGCCCAACTTGGCACTGGTGCCACCATGGGTCTGGTCACCATCCTGCCTATCGTAGCTTTTCAGGAGCCAGCCGGTCACTCCCAGCCATAGGCCCCCAGACACAAACCTCGGCCCGTTTCCCTGGCAAACAAAAGTAAGCTGCCCCAAATCTGGATGGCAGATTGCAGGAACCACTTGGTAGTATCAAACCAGCACGACTTGGCGCTGGTGCCACCTCTGGTCTGGGAACCATCCTGCGTATCGTGGATTCTAACATCCAGCCGGCCACTCTTAGCCACAGGCCCCCAAACACAAACAACGTCGCTTTTCCCTGGAAAACAAAACTCGCCTGCCAACTTTTTGATGGCAGATTGCAGGAGCCACTTGGTACTATCAAATCAGCCCAACTTGGCACTGGTGCCACCATGGGTCTTGTCACCATCCTGCCTATCGTAGCTTTTCAAGAGACAGCCGGTCAGTCCCAGCCATAGGCCTCGAGATACAAACATCGGCCCGTTTCCTTGGCAAACACAAGTAAGCTACCCCGCTTCTGGATGGCAGATTGCAGGAACTACTTTGCACCATCAAACCAGCCCGACTTGGCACTGGTGCCACCTTGGATCTGGGAACCATCCTGCCTATCGTGGATTTTCAGGAGCCAGCCGGCCACTCCCAGCCACATGCCCCCAAACACAAACAACGGCGCTTTTCCCTGGAAAACAAAACTCGCCTGCCAACTTTTTGATGGCAGATTGCAGGAGCCACTTGGTACTATCAAACCAGCCCAACTTGGCACTGGTGCCACCATGGGGCTGGTAACCATCCTGCCTATCGTAGCTTTTCAGGAGCTCGCCAGTCACCCCCAGCCGTAGGCCCTCAGACAAAAATTTCGGCCCGTTTCCCTGGCAAACATAAGGAAGCTGCCCCGCTTCTGGATGGCAGATTGCAGGACGCACTTGGTACTACGAAAACAGCCCGACTTGGCACTGATGCCACCTTGGGTCAGGGAACCATGCTGCGTATCGAGCTTTTTAAGGAGCCAGCCGGTCACGCCCAGCCATATACCCCCAAAAACAAACCACGGAACTTTTCTCCAGCAAACAAAAATCCGCTGCCCCGCGTCTGGATGGCAGATTGCAGGAGCCACTTTGCACCATCAAACCAGCCCGACTTGGAACTGGTGCCACCTTGGATCTGGGAACCATCCTGCCTATCGTGGATTTTCAGGGGCCAGCCGGCAACTCTCAGCCATAGGCCCCCAAACACAAACCACGGCACTTTACTCTGGTAAACAAAACTCAACTGCCCCTCTTCTGGATGGCAAATTGCAGGACGCACTTGGTACTATCAAACCAGCCCGACTTGGCACTGGTGCCGCCTTGGGTCTAGTCACCATTCTGCATATCGTGCATTTTAAGGAGCCAGCTGGCCACTCCCAGCCATAGGCCCCCAGCCACAAAGCTCTGCCCGTTTCCCTGGCAAACAAATGTAAGCTACCCCGCTTCTGGATGGCAGATTGCAGGAGCCACTTTGCACCATCAAACCAGCCCGACTTGGCACTGGTGCCACCTTGGGTCTGGGAACCATCCTGCGTATCGTGGATTCTAAGGAGCCAGCTGGCCACTCTCAGCCACAGGCCCCCAAACACAAACAACGGCGCTTTTCCCTGGAAAACAAAACTCGCCTGCCAACTTTTTGATGGCAGATTGCAGGAGCCACTTGGTACTATCAAACCAGCCCAACTTGGCACTGGTGCCACCATGGGTCTTGTCACCATACTGCCTATCATAGCTTTTCCGGAGCCAGCTGGTCACTCCCAGACATAGGCCCCCAAATACAAACAACGGCGCTTTTCCCTGGAAAACAAAACTCGCCTGCCAACTTTTTGATGGCAGATTGCAGGAGCCACTTGGTACTATCAAACCAGCCCAACTTGGCACTGCTGCCACCATGGGTCTGGTAACCATCCTGCCTATCGTAGCTTTTCCGGAGCCAGCTGGTCACTCCCAGCCATAGGCCCCCAGACAAAATCCTCGGCCCGTTTCCCTGGCAAACAAAAGTAAGTTAACCCGCTTCCGGATGGCAGATTGCAGGAGCCACTTTGAACCATCAAACTAGCCCGACTTTGCACTGGTGCCACCTCTGGTCTGGGGACCATCCTGCTTATCGTGGGTTCTAAGGAGCCGGTTTGCCACTCCCAGCCACAGGCCCCCAAACACAAACAATGGCGCTTTTCCCTGGAAAACAAAACTCGACTGCCAACTTTTTGATGGCAGATTGCAGGACGCACTTGGTACTATCAAACCAGCCCAACTTGGCACTGGTGCCACCATGGGTCTGGTCAAAATCCTGCCTATCGTAGCTTTTCAGGAGCCAGCCGGTCACTCCCAGCCATAGGCGCCCAGACACAAATGTCGGCCCGTTTCCATGGTAAACAAAAGTAAGCTGCCCAGCTTCTGGATGGCAGATTGCAGGAGCCACTTGGTACTATCAAACCAGCCAGACTTGGAACTGGTGCCACCTTGGGCCTGGAAACCATCTTGCCTATCGTGGATTCTAAGGAGGCAGCCGGCCACTCCCAGCCACAGGGCATCAAACACAAACAACGGCGCTTTTCCCTGGAAAACAAAATGCGCCTGCCAACTTTTTGACGGCAGATTGCAGGAGCCACTTGGTACTATCAAACCAGCCCGACTTGGCACTGGTGCCACCTCTGGTCTGGGAACTATCCTGCGTATCGTGGATTCTAAGGAGCCAGCCGGCCACTCCCAGCCACAGGCCCCCAAACAAAAACAACGGCGCTTTTCCCGGGAAAACAAAACTCGCCTGCCAACTTTTTGATGGCAGATTGCAGGAGCCACTTGGTACTATCAAACCAGGCCAACATGGCACTGGTGCCACCATGGGTCTGGTAACCATCCTGCCTATCGTAGCTTTTCAGGAGCCAGCCGGTCACTCCCAGCCATAGGCCCCCAGAAAAAATCCTCGGCCCGTTTCCCTGGCAAACAAAAGTAAGCTGCCGCGCTTCCGGATGGCAGATTGTAGGAGCCACGTGGTACTATCAAACCAGCCCAACTTGGCACTGGTGCCACCATGGGTCTGGTCACCATCCTGCCTATCGTAGCTTTTCAGGAGCCAGCCGGTCACTCCCAGCCATAGGCCCCCAGCCACAAACCTCGGCCCGTTTCCATGGCAAACAAAAGTAAGCTGCCCCGCTTCTGGATGGCAGATTGCAGGAACCACTTGGTACTATCAAACCAGCCCGACTTGGCACTGATGCCACCTTGGGTCTGGGAACCATCCTGCGTATCGTGGATTCTAAGGAGGCAGCCAGCCACTCCCTGCCACAGGACCCCAAACACAAACAACGGCGCTTTTCCCTGGAAAACAAAACTCGCCTGCCAACTTTTTGATGGCAGATTGCAGGAGCCACTTGGTACTATCAAATCAGCCCAACTTGGCACTGGTGCCACCTTGGCTCTGGGAACCATCCTGTCTATCGTAGATTTCAGGAGCCAGCCGGTCACTCCCAGCCATAGGCCCCCAGAAAAAAACCTCGGCCCGTTTCCCTGGCAAACAAAAGTAAGCTACCCCGCTTCTGGATGGCAGATTGCAGGAGCCACTTTGCACCATCAAACTAGCCCAACTTGTCACTGGTGCCACCTCTGGTCTGGGAACCATCCTGCGTATCGTGGATTCTTATTAGCCAGCCGGCTACTCCCAGCCTCAGGCCCCCAAACACAAACAACGGCGCTTTTCCCTGGAAAAAAAATTAAGCTACCCCTCTTCTGGATGGCAGATTGCAGGAGCCACTTGCTACTATCAAACCAGCCCAACTTGGCACTGGTGCCACCATGGGTCTGGTCACCATCCTGCCTATCGTAGCTTTTCAGGAGCCAGCCGGTCACTCCCAGCCATAGGCCCCCAGACACAAACCTCGGCCCGTTTCCCTGGCAAACAAAAGTAAGCTGCCCCAAATCTGGATGGCAGATTGCAGGAACCACTTGGTAGTATCAAACCAGCACGACTTGGCGCTGGTGCCACCTCTGGTCTGGGAACCATCCTGCGTATCGTGGATTCTAACATCCAGCCGGCCACTCTTAGCCACAGGCCCCCAAACACAAACAACGTCGCTTTTCCCTGGAAAACAAAACTCGCCTGCCAACTTTTTGATGGCAGATTGCAGGAGCCACTTGGTACTATCAAATCAGCCCAACTTGGCACTGGTGCCACCATGGGTCTTGTCACCATCCTGCCTATCGTAGCTTTTCAAGAGACAGCCGGTCAGTCCCAGCCATAGGCCTCTAGATACAAACATCGGCCCGTTTCCTTGGCAAACACAAGTAAGCTACCCCGCTTCTGGATGGCAGATTGCAGGAACTACTTTGCACCATCAAACCAGCCCGACTTGGCACTGGTGCCACCTTGGATCTGGGAACCATCCTGCCTATCGTGGATTTTCAGGAGCCAGCCGGCCACTCCCAGCCACATGCCCCCAAACACAAACAACGGCGCTTTTCCCTGGAAAACAAAACTCGCCTGCCAACTTTTTGATGGCAGATTGCAGGAGCCACTTGGTACTATCAAACCAGCCCAACTTGGCACTGGTGCCACCATGGGGCTGGTAACCATCCTGCCTATCGTAGCTTTTCAGGAGCTCGCCAGTCACCCCCAGCCGTAGGCCCTCAGACAAAAATTTCGGCCCGTTTCCCTGGCAAACATAAGGAAGCTGCCCCGCTTCTGGATGGCAGATTGCAGGACGCACTTGGTACTACGAAAACAGCCCGACTTGGCACTGATGCCACCTTGGGTCAGGGAACCATGCTGCGTATCGAGCTTTTTAAGGAGCCAGCCGGTCACGCCCAGCCATATACCCCCAAAAACAAACCACGGAACTTTTCTCCAGCAAACAAAAATCCGCTGCCCCGCGTCTGGATGGCAGATTGCAGGAGCCACTTTGCACCATCAAACCAGCCCGACTTGGAACTGGTGCCACCTTGGATCTGGGAACCATCCTGCCTATCGTGGATTTTCAGGGGCCAGCCGGCAACTCTCAGCCATAGGCCCCCAAACACAAACCACGGCACTTTACTCTGGTAAACAAAACTCAACTGCCCCTCTTCTGGATGGCAAATTGCAGGACGCACTTGGTACTATCAAACCAGCCCGACTTGGCACTGGTGCCGCCTTGGGTCTAGTCACCATTCTGCATATCGTGCATTTTAAGGAGCCAGCTGGCCACTCCCAGCCATAGGCCCCCAGCCACAAAGCTCTGCCCGTTTCCCTGGCAAACAAATGTAAGCTACCCCGCTTCTGGATGGCAGATTGCAGGAGCCACTTTGCACCATCAAACCAGCCCGACTTGGCACTGGTGCCACCTTGGGTCTGGGAACCATCCTGCGTATCGTGGATTCTAAGGAGCCAGCTGGCCACTCTCAGCCACAGGCCCCCAAACACAAACAACGGCGCTATTCCCTGGAAAACAAAACTCGCCTGCCAACTTTTTGATGGCAGATTGCAGGAGCCACTTGGTACTATCAAACCAGCCCAACTTGGCACTGGTGCCACCATGGGTCTTGTCACCATACTGCCTATCATAGCTTTTCCGGAGCCAGCTGGTCACTCCCAGACATAGGCCCCCAAATACAAACAGCGGCGCTTTTCCCTGGAAAACAAAACTCGCCTGCCAACTTTTTGATGGCAGATTGCAGGAGCCACTTGGTACTATCAAACCAGCCCAACTTGGCACTGCTGCCACCATGGGTCTGGTAACCATCCTGCCTATCGTAGCTTTTCAGGAGCCAGCCGGTCACTCCCAGCCATAGGCCCCCAGACAAAATCCTCGGCCCGTTTCCCTGGCAAACAAAAGTAAGTTAACCCGCTTCCGGATGGCAGATTGCAGGAGCCACTTTGAACCATCAAACTAGCCCGACTTTGCACTGGTGCCACCTCTGGTCTGGGGACCATCCTGCTTATCGTGGGTTCTAAGGAGCCGGTTTGCCACTCCCAGCCACAGGCCCCCAAACACAAACAATGGCGCTTTTCCCTGGAAAACAAAACTCGACTGCCAACTTTTTGATGGCAGATTGCAGGACGCACTTGGTACTATCAAACCAGCCCAACTTGGCACTGGTGCCACCATGGGTCTGGTCAAAATCCTGCCTATCGTAGCTTTTCAGGAGCCAGCCGGTCACTCCCAGCCATAGGCGCCCAGACACAAATGTCGGCCCGTTTCCATGGTAAACAAAAGTAAGCTGCCCAGCTTCTGGATGGCAGATTGCAGGAGCCACTTGGTACTATCAAACCAGCCAGACTTGGAACTGGTGCCACCTTGGGCCTGGAAACCATCTTGCCTATCGTGGATTCTAAGGAGGCAGCCGGCCACTCCCAGCCACAGGGCATCAAACACAAACAACGGCGCTTTTCCCTGGAAAACAAAATGCGCCTGCCAACTTTTTGACGGCAGATTGCAGGAGCCACTTGGTACTATCAAACCAGCCCGACTTGGCACTGGTGCCACCTCTGGTCTGGGAACTATCCTGCGTATCGTGGATTCTAAGGAGCCAGCCGGCCACTCCCAGCCACAGGCCCCCAAACAAAAACAACGGCGCTTTTCCCGGGAAAACAAAACTCGCCTGCCAACTTTTTGATGGCAGATTGCAGGAGCCACTTGGTACTATCAAACCAGGCCAACATGGCACTGGTGCCACCATGGGTCTGGTAACCATCCTGCCTATCGTAGCTTTTCAGGAGCCAGCCGGTCACTCCCAGCCATAGGCCCCCAGAAAAAATCCTCGGCCCGTTTCCCTGGCAAACAAAAGTAAGCTGCCGCGCTTCCGGATGGCAGATTGTAGGAGCCACGTGGTACTATCAAACCAGCCCAACTTGGCACTGGTGCCACCATGGGTCTGGTCACCATCCTGCCTATCGTAGCTTTTCAGGAGCCAGCCGGTCACTCCCAGCCATAGGCCCCCAGCCACAAACCTCGGCCCGTTTCCATGGCAAACAAAAGTAAGCTGCCCCGCTTCTGGATGGCAGATTGCAGGAACCACTTGGTACTATCAAACCAGCCCGACTTGGCACTGATGCCACCTTGGGTCTGGGAACCATCCTGCGTATCGTGGATTCTAAGGAGGCAGCCAGCCACTCCCTGCCACAGGACCCCAAACACAAACAACGGCGCTTTTCCCTGGAAAACAAAACTCGCCTGCCAACTTTTTGATGGCAGATTGCAGGAGCCACTTGGTACTATCAAATCAGCCCAACTTGGCACTGGTGCCACCTTGGCTCTGGGAACCATCCTGTCTATCGTAGATTTCAGGAGCCAGCCGGTCACTCCCAGCCATAGGCCCCCAGAAAAAAACCTCGGCCCGTTTCCCTGGCAAACAAAAGTAAGCTACCCCGCTTCTGGATGGCAGATTGCAGGAGCCACTTTGCACCATCAAACTAGCCCAACTTGGCACTGGTGCCACCTCTGGTCTGGGAACCATCCTGCGTATCGTGGATTCTTATTAGCCAGCCGGCTACTCCCAGCCTCAGGCCCCCAAACACAAACAACGGCGCTTTTCCCTGGAAAAAAAATTAAGCTACCCCTCTTCTGGATGGCAGATTGCAGGAGCCACTTGCTACTATCAAACCAGCCCAACTTGGCACTGGTGCCACCATGGGTCTGGTCACCATCCTGCCTATCGTAGCTTTTCAGGAGCCAGCCGGTCACTCCCAGCCATAGGCCCCCAGACACAAACCTCGGCCCGTTTCCCTGGCAAACAAAAGTAAGCTGCCCCAAATCTGGATGGCAGATTGCAGGAACCACTTGGTAGTATCAAACCAGCACGACTTGGCGCTGGTGCCACCTCTGGTCTGGGAACCATCCTGCGTATCGTGGATTCTAACATCCAGCCGGCCACTCTTAGCCACAGGCCCCCAAACACAAACAACGTCGCTTTTCCCTGGAAAACAAAACTCGCCTGCCAACTTTTTGATGGCAGATTGCAGGAGCCACTTGGTACTATCAAATCAGCCCAACTTGGCACTGGTGCCACCATGGGTCTTGTCACCATCCTGCCTATCGTAGCTTTTCAAGAGACAGCCGGTCAGTCCCAGCCATAGGCCTCGAGATACAAACATCGGCCCGTTTCCTTGGCAAACACAAGTAAGCTACCCCGCTTCTGGATGGCAGATTGCAGGAACTACTTTGCACCATCAAACCAGCCCGACTTGGCACTGGTGCCACCTTGGATCAGGGAACCATCCTGCCTATCGTGGATTTTCAGGAGCCAGCCGGCCACTCCCAGCCACATGCCCCCAAACACAAACAACGGCGCTTTTCCCTGGAAAACAAAACTCGCCTGCCAACTTTTTGATGGCAGATTGCAGGAGCCACTTGGTACTATCAAACCAGCCCAACTTGGCACTGGTGCCACCATGGGGCTGGTAACCATCCTGCCTATCGTAGCTTTTCAGGAGCTCGCCAGTCACCCCCAGCCGTAGGCCCTCAGACAAAAATTTCGGCCCGTTTCCCTGGCAAACATAAGGAAGCTGCCCCGCTTCTGGATGGCAGATTGCAGGACGCACTTGGTACTACGAAAACAGCCCGACTTGGCACTGATGCCACCTTGGGTCAGGGAACCATGCTGCGTATCGAGCTTTTTAAGGAGCCAGCCGGTCACGCCCAGCCATATACCCCCAAAAACAAACCACGGAACTTTTCTCCAGCAAACAAAAATCCGCTGCCCCGCGTCTGGATGGCAGATTGCAGGAGCCACTTTGCACCATCAAACCAGCCCGACTTGGAACTGGTGCCACCTTGGATCTGGGAACCATCCTGCCTATCGTGGATTTTCAGGGGCCAGCCGGCAACTCTCAGCCATAGGCCCCCAAACACAAACCACGGCACTTTACTCTGGTAAACAAAACTCAACTGCCCCTCTTCTGGATGGCAAATTGCAGGACGCACTTGGTACTATCAAACCAGCCCGACTTGGCACTGGTGCCGCCTTGGGTCTAGTCACCATTCTGCATATCGTGCATTTTAAGGAGCCAGCTGGCCACTCCCAGCCATAGGCCCCCAGCCACAAAGCTCTGCCCGTTTCCCTGGCAAACAAATGTAAGCTACCCCGCTTCTGGATGGCAGATTGCAGGAGCCACTTTGCACCATCAAACCAGCCCGACTTGGCACTGGTGCCACCTTGGGTCTGGGAACCATCCTGCGTATCGTGGATTCTAAGGAGCCAGCTGGCCACTCTCAGCCACAGGCCCCCAAACACAAACAACGGCGCTATTCCCTGGAAAACAAAACTCGCCTGCCAACTTTTTGATGGCAGATTGCAGGAGCCACTTGGTACTATCAAACCAGCCCAACTTGGCACTGGTGCCACCATGGGTCTTGTCACCATACTGCCTATCATAGCTTTTCCGGAGCCAGCTGGTCACTCCCAGACATAGGCCCCCAAATACAAACAACGGCGCTTTTCCCTGGAAAACAAAACTCGCCTGCCAACTTTTTGATGGCAGATTGCAGGAGCCACTTGGTACTATCAAACCAGCCCAACTTGGCACTGCTGCCACCATGGGTCTGGTAACCATCCTGCCTATCGTAGCTTTTCAGGAGCCAGCCGGTCACTCCCAGCCATAGGCCCCCAGACAAAATCCTCGGCCCGTTTCCCTGGCAAACAAAAGTAAGTTAACCCGCTTCCGGATGGCAGATTGCAGGAGCCACTTTGAACCATCAAACTAGCCCGACTTTGCACTGGTGCCACCTCTGGTCTGGGGACCATCCTGCTTATCGTGGGTTCTAAGGAGCCGGTTTGCCACTCCCAGCCACAGGCCCCCAAACACAAACAATGGCGCTTTTCCCTGGAAAACAAAACTCGACTGCCAACTTTTTGATGGCAGATTGCAGGACGCACTTGGTACTATCAAACCAGCCCAACTTGGCACTGGTGCCACCATGGGTCTGGTCAAAATCCTGCCTATCGTAGCTTTTCAGGAGCCAGCCGGTCACTCCCAGCCATAGGCGCCCAGACACAAATGTCGGCCCGTTTCCATGGTAAACAAAAGTAAGCTGCCCAGCTTCTGGATGGCAGATTGCAGGAGCCACTTGGTACTATCAAACCAGCCAGACTTGGAACTGGTGCCACCTTGGGCCTGGAAACCATCTTGCCTATCGTGGATTCTAAGGAGGCAGCCGGCCACTCCCAGCCACAGGGCATCAAACACAAACAACGGCGCTTTTCCCTGGAAAACAAAATGCGCCTGCCAACTTTTTGACGGCAGATTGCAGGAGCCACTTGGTACTATCAAACCAGCCCGACTTGGCACTGGTGCCACCTCTGGTCTGGGAACTATCCTGCGTATCGTGGATTCTAAGGAGCCAGCCGGCCACTCCCAGCCACAGGCCCCCAAACAAAAACAACGGCGCTTTTCCCGGGAAAACAAAACTCGCCTGCCAACTTTTTGATGGCAGATTGCAGGAGCCACTTGGTACTATCAAACCAGGCCAACATGGCACTGGTGCCACCATGGGTCTGGTAACCATCCTGCCTATCGTAGCTTTTCAGGAGCCAGCCGGTCACTCCCAGCCATAGGCCCCCAGAAAAAAACCTCGGCCCGTTTCCCTGGCAAACAAAAGTAAGCTACCCCGCTTCTGGATGGCAGATTGCAGGAGCCACTTTGCACCATCAAACTAGCCCAACTTGGCACTGGTGCCACCTCTGGTCTGGGAACCATCCTGCGTATCGTGGATTCTTATTAGCCAGCCGGCTACTCCCAGCCTCAGGCCCCCAAACACAAACAACGGCGCTTTTCCCTGGAAAAAAAATTAAGCTACCCCTCTTCTGGATGGCAGATTGCAGGAGCCACTTGCTACTATCAAACCAGCCCAACTTGGCACTGGTGCCACCATGGGTCTGGTCACCATCCTGCCTATCGTAGCTTTTCAGGAGCCAGCCGGTCACTCCCAGCCATAGGCCCCCAGACACAAACCTCGGCCCGTTTCCCTGGCAAACAAAAGTAAGCTGCCCCAAATCTGGATGGCAGATTGCAGGAACCACTTGGTAGTATCAAACCAGCACGACTTGGCGCTGGTGCCACCTCTGGTCTGGGAACCATCCTGCGTATCGTGGATTCTAACATCCAGCCGGCCACTCTTAGCCACAGGCCCCCAAACACAAACAACGTCGCTTTTCCCTGGAAAACAAAACTCGCCTGCCAACTTTTTGATGGCAGATTGCAGGAGCCACTTGGTACTATCAAATCAGCCCAACTTGGCACTGGTGCCACCATGGGTCTTGTCACCATCCTGCCTATCGTAGCTTTTCAAGAGACAGCCGGTCAGTCCCAGCCATAGGCCTCGAGATACAAACATCGGCCCGTTTCCTTGGCAAACACAAGTAAGCTACCCCGCTTCTGGATGGCAGATTGCAGGAACTACTTTGCACCATCAAACCAGCCCGACTTGGCACTGGTGCCACCTTGGATCAGGGAACCATCCTGCCTATCGTGGATTTTCAGGAGCCAGCCGGCCACTCCCAGCCACATGCCCCCAAACACAAACAACGGCGCTTTTCCCTGGAAAACAAAACTCGCCTGCCAACGTTTTGATGGCAGATTGCAGGAGCCACTTGGTACTATCAAACCAGCCCAACTTGGCACTGGTGCCACAATGGGGCTGGTAACCATCCTGCCTATCGTAGCTTTTCAGGAGCTCGCCAGTCACCCCCAGCCGTAGGCCCTCAGACAAAAATTTCGGCCCGTTTCCCTGGCAAACATAAGGAAGCTGCCCCGCTTCTGGATGGCAGATTGCAGGACGCACTTGGTACTACGAAAACAGCCCGACTTGGCACTGATGCCACCTTGGGTCAGGGAACCATGCTGCGTATCGAGCTTTTTAAGGAGCCAGCCGGTCACGCCCAGCCATATACCCCCAAAAACAAACCACGGAACTTTTCTCCAGCAAACAAAAATCCGCTGCCCCGCGTCTGGATGGCAGATTGCAGGAGCCACTTTGCACCATCAAACCAGCCCGACTTGGAACTGGTGCCACCTTGGATCTGGGAACCATCCTGCCTATCGTGGATTTTCAGGGGCCAGCCGGCAACTCTCAGCCATAGGCCCCCAAACACAAACCACGGCACTTTACTCTGGTAAACAAAACTCAACTGCCCCTCTTCTGGATGGCAAATTGCAGGACGCACTTGGTACTATCAAACCAGCCCGACTTGGCACTGGTGCCGCCTTGGGTCTAGTCACCATTCTGCATATCGTGCATTTTAAGGAGCCAGCTGGCCACTCCCAGCCATAGGCCCCCAGCCACAAAGCTCTGCCCGTTTCCCTGGCAAACAAATGTAAGCTACCCCGCTTCTGGATGGCAGATTGCAGGAGCCACTTTGCACCATCAAACCAGCCCGACTTGGCACTGGTGCCACCTTGGGTCTGGGAACCATCCTGCGTATCGTGGATTCTAAGGAGCCAGCTGGCCACTCTCAGCCACAGGCCCCCAAACACAAACAACGGCGCTATTCCCTGGAAAACAAAACTCGCCTGCCAACTTTTTGATGGCAGATTGCAGGAGCCACTTGGTACTATCAAACCAGCCCAACTTGGCACTGGTGCCACCATGGGTCTTGTCACCATACTGCCTATCATAGCTTTTCCGGAGCCAGCTGGTCACTCCCAGACATAGGCCCCCAAATACAAACAACGGCGCTTTTCCCTGGAAAACAAAACTCGCCTGCCAACTTTTTGATGGCAGATTGCAGGAGCCACTTGGTACTATCAAACCAGCCCAACTTGGCACTGCTGCCACCATGGGTCTGGTAACCATCCTGCCTATCGTAGCTTTTCAGGAGCCAGCCGGTCACTCCCAGCCATAGGCCCCCAGACAAAATCCTCGGCCCGTTTCCCTGGCAAACAAAAGTAAGTTAACCCGCTTCCGGATGGCAGATTGCAGGAGCCACTTTGAACCATCAAACTAGCCCGACTTTGCACTGGTGCCACCTCTGGTCTGGGGACCATCCTGCTTATCGTGGGTTCTAAGGAGCCGGTTTGCCACTCCCAGCCACAGGCCCCCAAACACAAACAATGGCGCTTTTCCCTGGAAAACAAAACTCGACTGCCAACTTTTTGATGGCAGATTGCAGGACGCACTTGGTACTATCAAACCAGCCCAACTTGGCACTGGTGCCACCATGGGTCTGGTCAAAATCCTGCCTATCGTAGCTTTTCAGGAGCCAGCCGGTCACTCCCAGCCATAGGCGCCCAGACACAAATGTCGGCCCGTTTCCATGGTAAACAAAAGTAAGCTGCCCAGCTTCTGGATGGCAGATTGCAGGAGCCACTTGGTACTATCAAACCAGCCAGACTTGGAACTGGTGCCACCTTGGGCCTGGAAACCATCTTGCCTATCGTGGATTCTAAGGAGGCAGCCGGCCACTCCCAGCCACAGGGCATCAAACACAAACAACGGCGCTTTTCCCTGGAAAACAAAATGCGCCTGCCAACTTTTTGACGGCAGATTGCAGGAGCCACTTGGTACTATCAAACCAGCCCGACTTGGCACTGGTGCCACCTCTGGTCTGGGAACTATCCTGCGTATCGTGGATTCTAAGGAGCCAGCCGGCCACTCCCAGCCACAGGCCCCCAAACAAAAACAACGGCGCTTTTCCCGGGAAAACAAAACTCGCCTGCCAACTTTTTGATGGCAGATTGCAGGAGCCACTTGGTACTATCAAACCAGGCCAACATGGCACTGGTGCCACCATGGGTCTGGTAACCATCCTGCCTATCGTAGCTTTTCAGGAGCCAGCCGGTCACTCCCAGCCATAGGCCCCCAGAAAAAATCCTCGGCCCGTTTCCCTGGCAAACAAAAGTAAGCTGCCGCGCTTCCGGATGGCAGATTGTAGGAGCCACGTGGTACTATCAAACCAGCCCAACTTGGCACTGGTGCCACCATGGGTCTGGTCACCATCCTGCCTATCGTAGCTTTTCAGGAGCCAGCCGGTCACTCCCAGCCATAGGCCCCCAGCCACAAACCTCGGCCCGTTTCCATGGCAAACAAAAGTAAGCTGCCCCGCTTCTGGATGGCAGATTGCAGGAGCCACTTGGTACTATCAAATCAGCCCAACTTGGCACTGGTGCCACCATGGGTCTTGTCACCATCCTGCCTATCGTAGCTTTTCAAGAGACAGCCGGTCAGTCCCAGCCATAGGCCTCTAGATACAAACATCGGCCCGTTTCCTTGGCAAACACAAGTAAGCTACCCCGCTTCTGGATGGCAGATTGCAGGAACTACTTTGCACCATCAAACCAGCCCGACTTGGCACTGGTGCCACCTTGGATCAGGGAACCATCCTGCCTATCGTGGATTTTCAGGAGCCAGCCGGCCACTCCCAGCCACATGCCCCCAAACACAAACAACGGCGCTTTTCCCTGGAAAACAAAACTCGCCTGCCAACTTTTTGATGGCAGATTGCAGGAGCCACTTGGTACTATCAAACCAGCCCAACTTGGCACTGGTGCCACCATGGGGCTGGTAACCATCCTGCCTATCGTAGCTTTTCAGGAGCTCGCCAGTCACCCCCAGCCGTAGGCCCTCAGACAAAAATTTCGGCCCGTTTCCCTGGCAAACATAAGGAAGCTGCCCCGCTTCTGGATGGCAGATTGCAGGACGCACTTGGTACTACGAAAACAGCCCGACTTGGCACTGATGCCACCTTGGGTCAGGGAACCATGCTGCGTATCGAGTTTTTTAAGGAGCCAGCCGGTCACGCCCAGCCATATACCCCCAAAAACAAACCACGGAACTTTTCTCCAGCAAACAAAAATCCGCTGCCCCGCGTCTGGATGGCAGATTGCAGGAGCCACTTTGCACCATCAAACCAGCCCGACTTGGAACTGGTGCCACCTTGGATCTGGGAACCATCCTGCCTATCGTGGATTTTCAGGGGCCAGCCGGCAACTCTCAGCCATAGGCCCCCAAACACAAACCACGGCACTTTACTCTGGTAAACAAAACTCAACTGCCCCTCTTCTGGATGGCAAATTGCAGGACGCACTTGGTACTATCAAACCAGCCCGACTTGGCACTGGTGCCGCCTTGGGTCTAGTCACCATTCTGCATATCGTGCATTTTAAGGAGCCAGCTGGCCACTCCCAGCCATAGGCCCCCAGCCACAAAGCTCTGCCCGTTTCCCTGGCAAACAAATGTAAGCTACCCCGCTTCTGGATGGCAGATTGCAGGAGCCACTTTGCACCATCAAACCAGCCCGACTTGGCACTGGTGCCACCTTGGGTCTGGGAACCATCCTGCGTATCGTGGATTCTAAGGAGCCAGCTGGCCACTCTCAGCCACAGGCCCCCAAACACAAACAACGGCGCTATTCCCTGGAAAACAAAACTCGCCTGCCAACTTTTTGATGGCAGATTGCAGGAGCCACTTGGTACTATCAAACCAGCCCAACTTGGCACTGGTGCCACCATGGGTCTTGTCACCATACTGCCTATCATAGCTTTTCCGGAGCCAGCTGGTCACTCCCAGACATAGGCCCCCAAATACAAACAACGGCGCTTTTCCCTGGAAAACAAAACTCGCCTGCCAACTTTTTGATGGCAGATTGCAGGAGCCACTTGGTACTATCAAACCAGCCCAACTTGGCACTGCTGCCACCATGGGTCTGGTAACCATCCTGCCTATCGTAGCTTTTCAGGAGCCAGCCGGTCACTCCCAGCCATAGGCCCCCAGACAAAATCCTCGGCCCGTTTCCCTGGCAAACAAAAGTAAGTTAACCCGCTTCCGGATGGCAGATTGCAGGAGCCACTTTGAACCATCAAACTAGCCCGACTTTGCACTTGTGCCACCTCTGGTCTGGGGACCATCCTGCTTATCGTGGGTTCTAAGGAGCCGGTTTGCCACTCCCAGCCACAGGCCCCCAAACACAAACAATGGCGCTTTTCCCTGGAAAACAAAACTCGACTGCCAACTTTTTGATGGCAGATTGCAGGACGCACTTGGTACTATCAAACCAGCCCAACTTGGCACTGGTGCCACCATGGGTCTGGTCAAAATCCTGCCTATCGTAGCTTTTCAGGAGCCAGCCGGTCACTCCCAGCCATAGGCGCCCAGACACAAATGTCGGCCCGTTTCCATGGTAAACAAAAGTAAGCTGCCCAGCTTCTGGATGGCAGATTGCAGGAGCCACTTGGTACTATCAAACCAGCCAGACTTGGAACTGGTGCCACCTTGGGCCTGGAAACCATCTTGCCTATCGTGGATTCTAAGGAGGCAGCCGGCCACTCCCAGCCACAGGGCATCAAACACAAACAACGGCGCTTTTCCCTGGAAAACAAAATGCGCCTGCCAACTTTTTGACGGCAGATGGCAGGAGTCACTTGGTACTATCAAACCAGCCCGACTTGGCACTGGTGCCACCTCTGGTCTGGGAACTATCCTGCGTATCGTGGATTCTAAGGAGCCAGCCGGCCACTCCCAGCCACAGGCCCCCAAACAAAAACAACGGCGCTTTTCCCGGGAAAACAAAACTCGCCTGCCAACTTTTTGATGGCAGATTGCAGGAGCCACTTGGTACTATCAAATCAGCCCAACTTGGCACTGGTGCCACCTTGGCTCTGGGAACCATCCTGTCTAACGTAGATTTCAGGAGCCAGCCGGTCACTCCCAGCCATAGGCCCCCAGAAAAAAACCTCGGCCCATTTCCCTGGCAAACAAAAGTAAGCTACCCCGCTTCTGGATGGCAGATTGCAGGAGCCACTTTGCACCATCAAACTAGCCCAACTTGGCACTGGTGCCACCTCTGGTCTGGGAACCATCCTGCGTATCGTGGATTCTTATTAGCCAGCCGGCTACTCCCAGCCTCAGGCCCCCAAACACAAACAACGGCGCTTTTCCCTGGAAAAAAAATTAAGCTACCCCTCTTCTGGATGGCAGATTGCAGGAGCCACTTGCTACTATCAAACCAGCCCAACTTGGCACTGGTGCCACCATGGGTCTGGTCACCATCCTGCCTATCGTAGCTTTTCAGGAGCCAGCCGGTCACTCCCAGCCATAGGCCCCCAGACACAAACCTCGGCCCGTTTCCCTGGCAAACAAAAGTAAGCTGCCCCAAATCTGGATGGCAGATTGCAGGAACCACTTGGTAGTATCAAACCAGCACGACTTGGCGCTGGTGCCACCTCTGGTCTGGGAACCATCCTGCGTATCGTGGATTCTAACATCCAGCCGGCCACTCTTAGCCACAGGCCCCCAAACACAAACAACGTCGCTTTTCCCTGGAAAACAAAACTCGCCTGCCAACTTTTTGATGGCAGATTGCAGGAGCCACTTGGTACTATCAAATCAGCCCAACTTGGCACTGGTGCCACCATGGGTCTTGTCACCATCCTGCCTATCGTAGCTTTTCAAGAGACAGCCGGTCAGTCCCAGCCATAGGCCTCGAGATACAAACATCGGCCCGTTTCCTTGGCAAACACAAGTAAGCTACCCCGCTTCTGGATGGCAGATTGCAGGAACTACTTTGCACCATCAAACCAGCCCGACTTGGCACTGGTGCCACCTTGGATCTGGGAACCATCCTGCCTATCGTGGATTTTCAGGAGCCAGCCGGCCACTCCCAGCCACATGCCCCCAAACACAAACAACGGCGCTTTTCCCTGGAAAACAAAACTCGCCTGCCAACTTTTTGATGGCAGATTGCAGGAGCCACTTGGTACTATCAAACCAGCCCAACTTGGCACTGGTGCCACCATGGGGCTGGTAACCATCCTGCCTATCGTAGCTTTTCAGGAGCTCGCCAGTCACCCCCAGCCGTAGGCCCTCAGACAAAAATTTCGGCCCGTTTCCCTGGCAAACATAAGGAAGCTGCCCCGCTTCTGGATGGCAGATTGCAGGACGCACTTGGTACTACGAAAACAGCCCGACTTGGCACTGATGCCACCTTGGGTCAGGGAACCATGCTGCGTATCGAGCTTTTTAAGGAGCCAGCCGGTCACGCCCAGCCATATACCCCCAAAAACAAACCACGGAACTTTTCTCCAGCAAACAAAAATCCGCTGCCCCGCGTCTGGATGGCAGATTGCAGGAGCCACTTTGCACCATCAAACCAGCCCGACTTGGAACTGGTGCCACCTTGGATCTGGGAACCATCCTGCCTATCGTGGATTTTCAGGGGCCAGCCGGCAACTCTCAGCCATAGGCCCCCAAACACAAACCATGGCACTTTACTCTGGTAAACAAAACTCAACTGCCCCTCTTCTGGATGGCAAATTGCAGGACGCACTTGGTACTATCAAACCAGCCCAACTTGGCACTGGTGCCACCATGGGTCTGGTCACCATCCTGCCTATCGTAGCTTTTCAGGAGCCAGCCGGTCACTCCCAGCCATAGGCCCCCAGCCACAAACCTCGGTCCGTTTCCCTGGCAAACAAAAGTAAGCTGCCCCGCTTCTGGATGGCAGATTGCAGGAGCTATTTATTACTATCAAACCAGCCCGACTTGGCACTGGTGCCACCTCTGGTCTGGGAACCATCCTGCCTATCGTGGATTTTCAGGGGCCATCCGGCAACTCTCAGCCATAGGCCCCCAAACAAAAACCACGGCACTTTACTCTGGTAAACAAAACTCAACTGCCCCTCTTCTGGATGGCAAATTGCAGGACACACTTGGTACTACAAAACCAGCCCGACTTGGCACTGGTGCCGCCTTGGGTCTAGTCACCATTCTGCATATCGTGCATTTTAAGGAGCCAGCTGGCCACTCCCAGCCATAGGCCCCCAGCCACAAAGCTCTGCCCGTTTCCCTGGCAAACAAATGTAAGCTACCCCGCTTCTGGATGGCAGATTGCAGGAGCCACTTTGCACCATCAAACCAGCCCGACTTGGCACTGGTGCCACCTTGGGTCTGGGAACCATCCTGCGTATCGTGGATTCTAAGGAGCCAGCTGGCCACTCTCAGCCACAGGCCCCCAAACACAAACAACGGCGCTATTCCCTGGAAAACAAAACTCGCCTGCCAACTTTTGATGGCAGATTGCAGGAGCCACTTGGTACTATCAAACCAGCCCAACTTGGCACTGCTGCCACCATGGGTCTGGTAACCATCCTGCCTATCGTAGCTTTTCCGGAGCCAGCCGGTCACTCCCAGCCATAGGCCCCCAGACAAAATCCTCGGCCCGTTTCCCTGGCAAACAAAAGTAAGTTAACCCGCTTCCGGATGGCAGATTGCAGGAGCCACTTTGAACCATCAAACTAGCCCGACTTTGCACTGGTGCCACCTCTGGTCTGGGGACCATCCTGCTTATCGTGGGTTCTAAGGAGCCGGTTTGCCACTCCCAGCCACAGGCCCCCAAACACAAACAATGGCGCTTTTCCCTGGAAAACAAAACTCGACTGCCAACTTTTTGATGGCAGATTGCAGGACGCACTTGGTACTATCAAACCAGCCCAACTTGGCACTGGTGCCACCATGGGTCTGGTCAAAATCCTGCCTATCGTAGCTTTTCAGGAGCCAGCCGGTCACTCCCAGCCATAGGCGCCCAGACACAAATGTCGGCCCGTTTCCATGGTAAACAAAAGTAAGCTGCCCAGCTTCTGGATGGCAGATTGCAGGAGCCACTTGGTACTATCAAACCAGCCAGACTTGGAACTGGTGCCACCTTGGGCCTGGAAACCATCTTGCCTATCGTGGATTCTAAGGAGGCAGCCGGCCACTCCCAGCCACAGGGCATCAAACACAAACAACGGCGCTTTTCCCTGGAAAACAAAATGCGCCTGCCAACTTTTTGACGGCAGATTGCAGGAGCCACTTGGTACTATCAAACCAGCCCGACTTGGCACTGGTGCCACCTCTGGTCTGGGAACTATCCTGCGTATCGTGGATTCTAAGGAGCCAGCCGGCCACTCCCAGCCACAGGCCCCCAAACAAAAACAAAGGCGCTTTTCCCTGGAAAACAAAACTCGCCTGCCAACTTTTTGATGGCAGATTGCAGGAGCCACTTGGTACTATCAAACCAGCCCAACTTGGCACTGGTGCCACCATGGGTCTGGTCACCATCCTGCCTATCGTAGCTTTTCAGGAGCCAGCCGGTCACTCCCAGCCATAGGCCCCCAGAAAAAATCCTCGGCCCGTTTCCCTGGCAAACAAAAGTATGCTGCCCCGCTTCCGGATGGCAGATTGTAGGAGCCACTTGGTACTATCAAACCAGCCCAACTTGGCACTGGTGCCACCATGGGTCTGGTCACCATCCTGCGTATCGTAGCTTTTCAGGAGCCAGCCGGTCACTCCCAGCCTTAGGCCCACAGACACAAACTTCGGCCTGTTTCCCTGGCCAACAAAAGTAAGCTACCCCGCTTCCGGATGGCAGATTGAAGGAGCCACTTGGTACTATCAAATCAGCCCGACTTGGCACTGGTGCCACCTCTGGTCTGGGAACCATCCTGCGTATCGTGGATTCTAAGGAGACAGCTGGCCACTCCCAGCCACAGGCCCACAAACACAAACAACGGCGCTTTTCCCTGGAAAACAAAACTCGCCTGCCAACATTTTGATGGCAGATTGCAGGAGCCACTTGTACTATCAAACCAGCCCAACTTGGCACTGGCGCCACCATGGGTCTGGTCACCATCATGCCTATCGTAGCTTTTAAGGAGCCAGCCGGTCACTCCCAGCCATAGGCCCCCAGACACAAAGCTCGGCCCGTTTCCCTGGCAAACAAAAGTAAGCTGCCCCGCTTCTGGATGGCAGATTGCAGGAGCCACTTGGTATTATCAAACCAGCCCGACTTGGCACTGGTGCAACCTCTGGTCTGGGAACCGTCCTGCTTATCGTGGGTTCTAAGGAGCCGGTTTGCCACTCCCAGCCACAGGCCCCCAAACACAGACAATGGCGCTTTTCCCTGGAAAACAAAACTCGCCTGCCAACATTTTGATGGCAGATTGCAGGAGCCACTTGGTGCTATCAAACCAGCCCAACTTGGCACTGGTGCCACCATGGGTCTGGTCACCATCCTGCCTATCGTAGCTTTTCAGGAGCCAGCTGGCCACTCCCAGCCATAGGCCCCCAGCCACAAAGCTCTGCCCGTTTCCCTGGCAAACAAATGTAAGCTACCCCGCTTCTGGATGGCAGATTGCAGGAGCCACTTTGCACCATCAAACCAGCCCGACTTGGCACTGGTGCCATCTTGGGTCTGGGAACCATCCTGCGTATCGTGGATTCTAAGGAGCCAGCTGGCCACTCCCAGACATAGGCCCCCAAATACAAACAACGGCGCTTTTCCCTGGAAAACAAAACTCGGCTGCCAACGTTTTGATGGCAGATTGCAGGAGCCACTTGGTACTATCAAACCGGCCCAACATGGCACTGGTGCCACCATGGGTCTGGTCACCATACTGCCTATCGTAGCTTTTCCGGAGCCAGCCGGTCACTCCCAGCCATAGGCCCCCAGACAAAATCCTCGGCCCGTTTCCCTGGCAAACAAAAGTAAGTTAACCCGCTTCCGGATGGCAGATTGCAGGAGCCACTTTGCACCATCAAACTAGCCCGACTTGGCACTGGTGCCACCTCTCGTCTGGGGACCATCCTGCTTATCGTGGGTTCTAAGGAGCCGGTTTGCCACTCCCAGCCACAGGCCCCCAAACACAAACAATGGCGCTTTTCCCTGGAAAACAAAACTCGACTGCCAACTTTTTGATGGCAGATTGCAGGAGCTACTTGGTACTATCAAACCAGCCCAACTTGGCACTGGTGCCACCATGGGTCTGGTCACCATCCTGCCTATCGTAGCTTTTCAGGAGCCAGCCGGTCACTCTCAGCCATAGGCGCCCAGACACAATTGTCGGCCCTTTTCCATGGTAAACAAAAGTAAGCTGCCCTGCTTCTGGATGGCAGATTGCAGGAACCACTTGGTACTATCAAACCAGCCAGACTTGGAACTGGTGCCACCTTGGGCCTGGAAACCATCCTGCGTATCGTGGATTCTAAGGAGCCAGCCGGCCACTCCCAGCCACAGAGCCCCAAACAAAAACAACGGCGCTTTTCCCTGGAAAACAAAATGCACCTGCCAACTTTTTGACGGCAGATTGCAGGAGCCACTTGGTACTATCAAACCAGCCCGACTTGGCACTGGTGCCACCTCTGGTCTGGGAACTATCCTGCGTATCGTGGATTCTAAGGAGCCAGCCGGCCACTCCCAGCCACAGGCCCCCAAACAAAAACAACGGCGCTTTTCCCGGGAAAACAAAACTCGCCTGCCAACTTTTTGATGGCAGATTGCAGGAGCCACTTGGTACTATCAAACCAGGCCAACTTGGCACTGGTGCCACCATGGGTCTGGTCACCATCCTGCCTATCGTAGCTTTTCAGGAGCCAGCCGGTCACTCCCAGCCATAGGCCCCCAGAAAAAATCCTCGGCCCGTTTCCCTGGCAAACAAAAGTAAGCTGCCCCAATTCTGGATGGCAGATTGCAGGAACCACTTGGTAGTATCAAACCAGCACGACTTGGCGCTGGTGCCACCTCTGGTCTGGGAACCATCCTGCGTATCGTGGATTCTAAGGAGCCAGCCGGCCACTCCCAGCCACAGGCCCCCGAACACAAACAACTGCCCGTTTCCCTGGCAAACAAAAGTAAGCTGCCCCGCTTCTGGATGGCAGATTGCAGGAACCACTTGGTAGTATCAAACCAGCCCAACTTGGAACTGGTGCCACCTCTTGTCTGGGAACCATCCTGCGTATCGTGGATTCTAACATCCAGCCGGCCACTCTTAGCCACAGGCCCCCAAACACAAACAACGTCGCTTTTCCCTGGAAAACAAAACTCGCCTGCCAACTTTTTGATGGCAGATTGCAGGAGCCACTTGGTACTATCAAACCAGCCCAACTTGGCACTGGTGCCACCATGGGTCTGGTCACCATCCTGCCTATCGTAGCTTTTCATGAGACAGCCGGTCAGTCCCAGCCATAGGCCTCGAGATACAAACATCGGCCCGTTTCCTTGGCAAACACAAGTAAGCTACCCCGCTTCTGGATGGCAGATTGCAGGAACTACTTTGCACCATCAAACCAGCCCGACTTGGCACTGGTGCCACCTTGGATCTGGGAACCATCCTGCCTATCGTGGATTTTCAGGAGCCAGCCGGCCACTCCCAGCCACATGCCCCCAAACACAAACAACGGCGCTTTTCCCTGGAAAACAAAACTCGCCTGCCAACTTTTTGATGGCAGATTGCAGGAGCCACTTGGTACTATCAAACCAGCCCAACTTGGCACTGGTGCCACCATGGGGCTGGTAACCATCCTGCCTATCGTAGCTTTTCAGGAGCTAGCCAGTCACCCCCAGCCGTAGGCCCTCAGACAAAAATTTCGGCCCGTTTCCCTGGCAAACATAAGGAAGCTGCCCCGCTTCTGGATGGCAGATTGCAGGACGCACTTAGTACTATGAAAACAGCCCGACTTGGCACTGATGCCACCTTGGGTCAGGGAACCATGCTGCGTATCGAGCTTTTTAAGGAGCCAGCCGGTCACGCCCAGCCATATACCCCCAAAAATGAACCACGGAACTTTTCTCCAGCAAACAAAAATCCGCTGCCCCGCGTCTGGATGGCAGATTGCAGGAGCCACTTTGCACCATCAAACCAGCCCGACTTGGAACTGGTGCCACCTTGGATCTGGGAACCATCCTGCCTATCGTGGATTTTCAGGGGCCAGCCGGAAACTCTCAGCCATAGGCCCCCAAACAAAAACCACGGCACTTTACTCTGGTAAACAAAACTCAACTGCCCCTCTTCTGGATGGCAAATTGCAGGACGCACTTGGTACTATCAAACCAGCCCAACTTGGCACTGGTGCCACCATGGGTCTGGTCACCATCCTGCCTATCGTAGCTTTTCAGGAGCCAGCCGGTCACTCCCAGCCATAGGCCCCCAGACACAAACCTCGGTCCGTTTCCCTGGCAAACAAAAGTAAGCTGCCCCGCTTCTGGATGGCAGATTGCAGGAGCTATTTATTACTATCAAACCAGCCCGACTTGGCACTGGTGCCACCTCTGGTCTGGGAACCATCCTGCCTATCGTGGATTTTCAGGGGCCAGCCGGCAACTCTCAGCCATAGGCCCCCAAAGAAAAACCACGGCACTTTACTCTGGTAAACAAAACTCAAGTGCCCCTCTTCTGGATGGCAAATTGCAGGACACACTTGGTACTACAAAACCAGCCCGACTTGGCACTGGTGCCGCCTTGGGTCTAGTCACCATTCTGCATATCGTGCATTTTAAGGAGCCAGCTGGCCACTCCCAGCCATAGGCCCCCAGCCACAAAGCTCTGCCCGTTTCCCTGGCAAACAAATGTAAGCTACCCCGCTTCTGGATGGCAGATTAGAGGAGCCACTTTGCACCATCAAACCAGCCCGACTTGGCACTGGTGCCACCTTGGCTCTGGGAACCATCCTGCGTATCGTGGATTCTAAGGAGCCAGCTGGCCACTCTCAGCCACAGGCCCCCAAACACAAACAACGGCGCTATTCCCTGGAAAACAAAACTCGCCTGCCAACTTTTTGATGGCAGATTGCAGGAGCCACTTGGTACTATCAAACCAGCCCAACTTGGCACTGGTGCCACCATGGGTCTTGTCACCATACTGCCTATCGTAGCTTTTCCGGAGCCAGCCGGTCACTCCCAGACATAGGCCCCCAAATACAAACAACGGCGCTTTTCCCTGGAAAACTAAACTCGCCTGCCAACATTTTGATGGCAGATTGCAGGAGCCACTTGGTACTATCAAACCAGCCCAACTTGGCACTTGTGCCACCATGGGTCTGGTCACCATCCTGCCTATCGTAGCTTTTCCGGAGCCAGCCGGTCACTCCCAGCCATAGGCCCCCAGACAAAATCCTCGGCCCTTTTCCCTGGCAAACAAAAGTAAGTTAACCCGCTTCCGGATGGCAGATTGCAGGAGCCACTTTGAACCATCAAACTAGCCCGACTTTGCACTGGTGCCACCTCTGCTCTGGGGACCATCCTGCTTATCGTGGGTTCTAAGGAGCCGGTTTGCCACTCTCAGCCACAGGCCCCCAAACACAAACAATGGCGCTTTTCCCTGGAAAACAAAACTCGACTGCCAACTTTTTGATGGCAGATTGCAGGAGCCACTTGGTACTATCAAACCAGCCCAACTTGGCACTGGTGCCACCATGGGTCTGGTCACCATCCTGCCTATCGTAGCTTTTCAGGAGCCAGCCGGTCACTCCCAGCCATAGGCGCCCAGACACAAATGTCGGCCCGTTTCCATGGTAAACAAAAGTAAGCTGCCCAGCTTCTGGATGGCAGATTGCAGGAGCCACTTGGTACTATCAAACCAGCCAGACTTGGAACTGGTGCCACCTTGGGCCTGGAAACCATCCTGCGTATCGTGGATTCTAAGGTGGCAGCCGGCCACTCCCAGCCACAGGGCATCAAACACAAACAACGGCGCTTTTCCCTGGAAAGCAAAATGCGCCTGCCAACTTTTTGACGGCAGATTGCAGGAGCCACTTGGTACTATCAAACCAGCCCGACTTGGCACTGGTGCCACTTCTGGTCTGGGAACTATCCTGCGTATCGTGGATTCTAAGGAACCAGCCGGCCACTCCCAGCCACAGGCCCCCAAACAAAAACAACGGCGCTTTTCCCTGGAAAACAAAACTCGCCTGCCAACTTTTTGATGGCAGATTGCAGGAGCCACTTGGTACTATCAAACCAGCCCAACTTGGCACTGGTGCCACCATGGGTCTGGTAACCATACTGCCTATCGTAGCTTTTCCGGAGCCAGCCGGTCACTCCCAGCCATAGGCCCCCAGAAAAAATCCTCGGCCCGTTTCCCTGGCAAACAAAAGTATGCTGCCCCGCTTCCGGATGGCAGATTGTAGGAGCCACTTGGTACTATCAAACCAGCCCAACTTGGCACTGGTGCCACCATGGGTCTGGTCACCATCCTGCCTATCGTAGCTTTTCAGGAGCCAGCTGGCCACTCCCAGCCATAGGCCCCCAGCCACAAAGCTCTGTTCGTTTCCCTGGCAAACAAAAGTAAGCTACCCCGCTTCTGGATGGCAGATTGCAGGAGCCACTTTGCACCATCAAACCAGCCCGACTTGGCACTGGTGCCATCTTGGGTCTGGGAACCATCCTGCGTATCGTGGATTCTAAGGAGCCAGCTGGCCACTCTCAGCCACAGGCCTCCAAACAAAATCAATGGCGATTTTCCCTGGAAAACAAAACTCGCCTGCCAACTTTTTGATGGCAGATTGCAGGAGCCACATGGTACTATCAAACCAGCCCAACTTGGCACTGGTGCCACCATGGGTCTGGTCACCATACTGCCTATCGTAGCTTTTCAGGAGCCAGCCGGTCACTCCCAGACATAGGCCCCCAAATACAAACAACGGCGCTTTTCCCTGGAAAACAAAACTCGCCTGCCAACGTTTTGATGGCAGATTGCAGGAGCCACTTGGTACTATCAAACCAGCCCAACTTGGCACTGGTGCCACCATGGGTCTGGTAACCATACTGCCTATCGTAGCTTTTCCGGAGCCAGCCGGTCACTCCCACCCATTGGCCCCCAGAAAAAATCCTCGGCCCGTTTCCCTGGCAAACAAAAGTATGCTGCCCCGCTTCCGGATGGCAGATTGTAGGAGCCACTTGGTACTATCAAACCAGCCCAACTTGGCACTGGTGCCACCATGGGTCTGGTCACCATCCTGCCTATCGTAGCTTTTCAGGAGCCAGCCGGTCACTCCCAGCCATAGGCCCACAGACACAAACTTCGGCCTGTTTCCCTGGCAAACAAAAGTAAGCTGCCCCGCTTCCGGATGGCAGATTGCAGGAGCCACTTGGTACTATCAAATCAGCCCGACTTGGCACTGGTGCCACCTCTGGTCTGGGAACCATCCTGCGTATCGTGGATTCTAAGGAGACAGCTTGCCACTCCCAGCCACAGGCCCAAAAACACAAACAATGGCGCTTTTCCCTGGAAAACAAAACTCGCCTGCCAACATTTTGATGGCAGATTGCAGGAGCCACTTGTACTATCAAACCAGCCCAACTTGGCAATGGCGCCACCATGGGTCTGGTCACCATCATGCCTATCGTAGCTTTTCAGGAGCCAGCCGGTCACTCCCAGCCATAGGCCCCCAGACACAAACCTCGGCCCGTTTCCCTGGCAAACAAAAGTAAGCTACCCCGCTTCTGGATGGCAGATTGCAGGAGCCACTTGGTATTATCAAACCAGCCCGACTTGGCACTGGTGCAACCTCTGGTCTGGGAACCGTCCTGCTTATCGTGGGTTCTAAGGAGCCGGTTTGCCACTCCCAGCCACAGGCCCCCAAACACAGACAATGGCGCTTTTCCCTGGAAAACAAAACTCGCCTGCCAACATTTTGATGGCAGATTGCAGGAGCCACTTGGTGCTATCAAACCAGCCCAACTTGGCACTGGTGCCACCATGGGTCTGGTCACCATCCTGCCTATCGTAGCTTTTCCGGAGCCAGCTGGCCACTCCCAGCCATAGGCCCCCAGCCACAAAGCTCTGCCCGTTTCCCTGGCAAACAAATGTAAGCTACCCCGCTTCTGGATGGCAGATTGCAGGAGCCACTTTGCACCATCAAACCAGCCCGACTTGGCACTGGTGCCATCTTGGGTCTGGGAACCATCCTGCGTATCGTGGATTCTAAGGAGCCAGCTGGCCACTCTCAGCCACAGGCCCCCAAACACAAACAGCGGCGCTTTTCCCTGGAAAACAAAACTCGCCTGCCAAATTTTTGATGGCAGATTGCAGGAGCCACTTGGTACTATCAAACCAGCCCGACTTGGCACTGGTGCCACCATGGGTCTGGTCACCATACTGCCTATCGTAGCTTTTCAGGAGCCAGCCGGTCACTCCCAGACATAGGCCCCCAAATACAAACAACGGCGCTTTTCCCTGGAAAACAAAACTCGCCTGCCAACGTTTTGATGGCAGATTGCAGGAGCCACTTGGTACTATCAAACCAGCCCAACTTGGCACTGGTGCCACCATGGGTCTGGTCACCATACTGCCTATCGTAGCTTTTCCGGAGCCAGCCGGTCACTCCCAGCCATAGGCCCCCAGACAAAATCCTCGGCCCGTTTCCCTGGCAAACAAAAGTAAGTTAACCCGCTTCCGGATGGCAGATTGCAGGAGCCACTTTGCACCATCAAACCAGCCCGACTTGGCACTGGTGCCACCTCTCGTCTGGGGACCATCCTGCTTATCGTGGGTTCTAAGGAGCCGGTTTGCCACTCCCTGCCACAGGCCCCCAAACACAAACAATGGCGCTTTTCCCTGGAAAACAAAACTCGACTGCCAACTTTTTGATGGCAGATTGCAGGAGCCACTTGGTACTATCAAACCAGCCCAACTTGGCACTGGTGCCACCATGGGTCTGGTCACCATCCTGCCTATCGTAGCTTTTCAGGAGCCAGCCGGTCACTCTCAGCCATAGGCGCCCAGACACAATTGTCGGCCCTTTTCCATGGTAAACAAAAGTAAGCTGCCCTGCTTCTGGATGGCAGATTGCAGGAACCACTTGGTACTATCAAACCAGCCAGACTTGGAACTGGTGCCACCTTGGGCCTGGAAACCATCCTGCGTATCGTGGATTCTAAGGAGGCAGCCGGCCACTCCCAGCCACAGAGCCCCAAACACAAACAACGGCGCTTTTCCCTGGAAAACAAAATGCACCTGCCAACTTTTTGACGGCAGATTGCAGGAGCCACTTGGTACTATCAAACCAGCCCGACTTGGCACTGGTGCCACCTCTGGTCTAGGAACTATCCTGCGTATCGTGGATTCTAAGGAGCCAGCCGGCC
Source organism: Melospiza georgiana (assembly GCF_028018845.1). Classification (NCBI taxonomy): domain Eukaryota; kingdom Metazoa; phylum Chordata; class Aves; order Passeriformes; family Passerellidae; genus Melospiza; species Melospiza georgiana. The sequence goes on from NC_080430.1 coordinate 56,213,261, forward strand.
ACTCCCAGCCACAGGCCCCCAAACAAAAACAACGGCGCTTTTCCCGGGAAAACAAAACTCGCCTGCCAACTTTTTGATGGCAGATTGCAGGAGCCACTTGGTACTATCAAACCAGCCCAACTTGGCACTGGTGCCACCATGGGTCTGGTCACCATCCTGCCTATCGTAGCTTTTCAGGAGCCAGCCGGTCACTCCCAGCCATAGGCCCCCAGAAAAAATCCTCGGCCCGTTTCCCTGGCAAACAAAAGTAAGCTGCCCCGCTTCCGGATGGCAGATTGTAGGAGCCACTTGGTACTATCAAACCAGCCCAACTTGGCACTGGTGCCACCATGGGTTTGGTCACCATCCTGCCTATCGTAGCTTTTCAGGAGCCAGCCGGTCACTCCCAGCCATAGGCGCCCAGACACAAATGTCGGCCCGTTTCCATGGCAAACAAAAGTAAGCTGCCCCGCTTCTGGATGGCAGATTGCAGGAACCACTTGGTACTATCAAACCAGCCCGACTTGGCACTGGTGCCACCTCTGGTCTGGGAACCATCCTGCGTATCGTGGATTCTAAGGAGGCAGCCAGCCACTCCCTGCCACAGGACCCCAAACACAAACAACGGCGCTTTTCCCTGGAAAACAAAACTCGCCTGCCAACTTTTTGATGGCAGATTGCAGGAGCCACTTGGTACTATCAAATCAGCCCAACTTGGCACTGGTGCCACCATGGGTCTGGGAACCATCCTGTCTATCGTAGATTTCAGGAGCCAGCCGGTCACTCCCAGCCATAGGCTCCCAGAAAAAAACCTCGGCCCGTTTCCCTGGCAAACAAAAGTAAGCTACCCCGCTTCTGGATGGCAGATTGCAGGAGCCACTTTGCACCATCAAACTAGCCCGACTTGGCACTGGTGCCACCTCTGGTCTGGGAACCATCCTGCGTATCGTGGATTCTTATTAGCCAGCCGGCTACTCCCAGCCTCAGGCCCCCAAACACAAACAACGGCGCTTTTCCCTGGCAAACCAAATTAAGCTACCCCTCTTCTGGATGGCAGATTGCAGGAGCCACTTGGTACTATCAAACCAGCCCAACTTGGCACTGGTGCCACCATGGGTCTGGTCACCATCCTGCCTATCGTAGCTTTTCAGGAGCCAGCCGGTCACTCCCAGCCATAGGCCCCCAGACACAAACCTCGGCCCGTTTCCCTGGCAAACAAAAGTAAGCTGCCCCAATTCTGGATGGCAGATTGCAGGAACCACTTGGTAGTATCAAACCAGCACGACTTGGCGCTGGTGCCACCTCTGGTCTGGGAACCATCCTGCGTATCGTGGATTCTAAGGAGCCAGCCGGCCACTCCCAGCCACAGGCCCCCGAACACAAACAACGGCCCGTTTCCCTGGCAAACAAAAGTAAGCTGCCCCGCTTCTGGATGGCAGATTGCAGGAACCACTTGGTAGTATCAAACCAGCCCAACTTGGAACTGGTGCCACCTCTTGTCTGGGAACCATCCTGCGTATCGTGGATTCTAACATCCAGCCGGCCACTCTTAGCCACAGGCCCCCAAACACAAACAACGTCGCTTTTCCCTGGAAAACAAAACTCGCCTGCCAACTTTTTGATGGCAGATTGCAGGAGCCACTTGGTACTATCAAATCAGCCCAACTTGGCACTGGTGCCACCATGGGTCTGGTCACCATCCTGCCTATCGTAGCTTTTCATGAGACAGCCGGTCAGTCCCAGCCATAGGCCTCGAGATACAAACATCGGCCCGTTTCCTTGGCAAACACAAGTAAGCTACCCCGCTTCTGGATGGCAGATTGCAGGAGCCACTTTGCACCATCAAACCAGCCCGACTTGGCACTGGTGCCACCTTGGATCTGGGAACCATCCTGCCTATCGTGGATTTTCAGGAGCCAGCCGGCCACTCCCAGCCACATGCCCCCAAACACAAACAACGGCGCTTTTCCCTGGAAAACAAAACTCGCCTGCCAACTTTTTGATGGCAGATTGCAGGAGCCACTTGGTACTATCAAACCAGCCCAACTTGGCACTGGTGCCACAATGGGGCTGGTAACCATCCTGCCTATCGTAGCTTTTCAGGAGCTAGCCAGTCACCCCCAGCCGTAGGCCCTCAGACAAAAATTTCGGCCCGTTTCCCTGGCAAACATAAGGAAGCTGCCCCGCTTCTGGATGGCAGATTGCAGGACGCACTTGGTACTATGAAAACAGCCCGACTTGGCACTGATGCCACCTTGGGTCAGGGAACCATGCTGCGTATCGAGCTTTTTAAGGAGCCAGCCGGTCACGCCCAGCCATATACCCCCAAAAATGAACCACGGAACTTTTCTCCAGCAAACAAAAATCCGCTGCCCCGCGTCTGGATGGCAGATTGCAGGAGCCACTTTGCACCATCAAACCAGCCCGACTTGGAACTGGTGCCACCTTGGATCTGGGAACCATCCTGCCTATCGTGGATTTTCAGGGGCCAGCCGGCAACTCTCAGCCATAGGCCCCCAAACACAAACCACGGCACTTTACTCTGGTAAACAAAACTCAACTGCCCCTCTTCTGGATGGCAAATTGCAGGACGCACTTGGTACTATCAAACCAGCCCAACTTGGCACTGGTGCCACCATGGGTCTGGTCACCATCCTGCCTATCGTAGCTTTTCAGGAGCCAGCCGGTCACTCCCAGCCATAGGCCCCCAGACACAAACCTCGGTCCGTTTCCCTGGCAAACAAAAGTAAGCTGCCCCGCTTCTGGATGGCAGATTGCAGGAGCTATTTATTACTATCAAACCAGCCCGACTTGGCACTGGTGCCACCTCTGGTCTGGGAACCATCCTGCCTATCGTGGATTTTCAGGGGCCAGCCGGCAACTCTCAGCCATAGGCCCCCAAAGAAAAACCACGGCACTTTACTCTGGTAAACAAAACTCAAGTGCCCCTCTTCTGGATGGCAAATTGCAGGACACACTTGGTACTACAAAACCAGCCCGACTTGGCACTGGTGCCGCCTTGGGTCTAGTCACCATTCTGCATATCGTGCATTTTAAGGAGCCAGCTGGCCACTCCCAGCCATAGGCCCCCAGCCACAAAGCTCTGCCCGTTTCCCTGGCAAACAAATGTAAGCTACCCCGCTTCTGGATGGCAGATTAGAGGAGCCACTTTGCACCATCAAACCAGCCCGACTTGGCACTGGTGCCACCTTGGCTCTGGGAACCATCCTGCGTATCGTGGATTCTAAGGAGCCAGCTGGCCACTCTCAGCCACAGGCCCCCAAACACAAACAACGGCGCTATTCCCTGGAAAACAAAACTCGCCTGCCAACTTTTTGATGGCAGATTGCAGGAGCCACTTGGTACTATCAAACCAGCCCAACTTGGCACTGGTGCCACCATGGGTCTTGTCACCATACTGCCTATCGTAGCTTTTCCGGAGCCAGCCGGTCACTCCCAGACATAGGCCCCCAAATACAAACAACGGCGCTTTTCCCTGGAAAACTAAACTCGCCTGCCAACATTTTGATGGCAGATTGCAGGAGCCACTTGGTACTATCAAACCAGCCCAACTTGGCACTTGTGCCACCATGGGTCTGGTCACCATCCTGCCTATCGTAGCTTTTCCGGAGCCAGCCGGTCACTCCCAGCCATAGGCCCCCAGACAAAATCCTCGGCCCTTTTCCCTGGCAAACAAAAGTAAGTTAACCCGCTTCCGGATGGCAGATTGCAGGAGCCACTTTGAACCATCAAACTAGCCCGACTTTGCACTGGTGCCACCTCTGCTCTGGGGACCATCCTGCTTATCGTGGGTTCTAAGGAGCCGGTTTGCCACTCTCAGCCACAGGCCCCCAAACACAAACAATGGCGCTTTTCCCTGGAAAACAAAACTCGACTGCCAACTTTTTGATGGCAGATTGCAGGAGCCACTTGGTACTATCAAACCAGCCCAACTTGGCACTGGTGCCACCATGGGTCTGGTCACCATCCTGCCTATCGTAGCTTTTCAGGAGCCAGCCGGTCACTCCCAGCCATAGGCGCCCAGACACAAATGTCGGCCCGTTTCCATGGTAAACAAAAGTAAGCTGCCCAGCTTCTGGATGGCAGATTGCAGGAGCCACTTGGTACTATCAAACCAGCCAGACTTGGAACTGGTGCCACCTTGGGCCTGGAAACCATCCTGCGTATCGTGGATTCTAAGGTGGCAGCCGGCCACTCCCAGCCACAGGGCATCAAACACAAACAACGGCGCTTTTCCCTGGAAAACAAAATGCGCCTGCCAACTTTTTGACGGCAGATTGCAGGAGCCACTTGGTACTATCAAACCAGCCCGACTTGGCACTGGTGCCACTTCTGGTCTGGGAACTATCCTGCGTATCGTGGATTCTAAGGAACCAGCCGGCCACTCCCAGCCACAGGCCCCCAAACAAAAACAACGGCGCTTTTCCCTGGAAAACAAAACTCGCCTGCCAACTTTTTGATGGCAGATTGCAGGAGCCACTTGGTACTATCAAACCAGCCCAACTTGGCACTGGTGCCACCATGGGTCTGGTAACCATACTGCCTATCGTAGCTTTTCCGGAGCCAGCCGGTCACTCCCAGCCATAGGCCCCCAGAAAAAATCCTCGGCCCGTTTCCCTGGCAAACAAAAGTATGCTGCCCCGCTTCCGGATGGCAGATTGTAGGAGCCACTTGGTACTATCAAACCAGCCCAACTTGGCACTGGTGCCACCATGGGTCTGGTCACCATCCTGCCTATCGTAGCTTTTCAGGAGCCAGCTGGCCACTCCCAGCCATAGGCCCCCAGCCACAAAGCTCTGTTCGTTTCCCTGGCAAACAAAAGTAAGCTACCCCGCTTCTGGATGGCAGATTGCAGGAGCCACTTTGCACCATCAAACCAGCCCGACTTGGCACTGGTGCCATCTTGGGTCTGGGAACCATCCTGCGTATCGTGGATTCTAAGGAGCCAGCTGGCCACTCTCAGCCACAGGCCTCCAAACAAAATCAATGGCGATTTTCCCTGGAAAACAAAACTCGCCTGCCAACTTTTTGATGGCAGATTGCAGGAGCCACATGGTACTATCAAACCAGCCCAACTTGGCACTGGTGCCACCATGGGTCTGGTCACCATACTGCCTATCGTAGCTTTTCAGGAGCCAGCCGGTCACTCCCAGACATAGGCCCCCAAATACAAACAACGGCGCTTTTCCCTGGAAAACAAAACTCGCCTGCCAACGTTTTGATGGCAGATTGCAGGAGCCACTTGGTACTATCAAACCACCCCAACTTGGCACTGGTGCCACCATGGGTCTGGTAACCATACTGCCTATCGTAGCTTTTCCGGAGCCAGCCGGTCACTCCCACCCATTGGCCCCCAGAAAAAATCCTCGGCCCGTTTCCCTGGCAAACAAAAGTATGCTGCCCCGCTTCCGGATGGCAGATTGTAGGAGCCACTTGGTACTATCAAACCAGCCCAACTTGGCACTGGTGCCACCATGGGTCTGGTCACCATCCTGCCTATCGTAGCTTTTCAGGAGCCAGCCGGTCACTCCCAGCCATAGGCCCACAGACACAAACTTCGGCCTGTTTCCCTGGCAAACAAAAGTAAGCTGCCCCGCTTCCGGATGGCAGATTGCAGGAGCCACTTGGTACTATCAAATCAGCCCGACTTGGCACTGGTGCCACCTCTGGTCTGGGAACCATCCTGCGTATCGTGGATTCTAAGGAGACAGCTTGCCACTCCCAGCCACAGGCCCAAAAACACAAACAACGGCGCTTTTCCCTGGAAAACAAAACTCGCCTGCCAACATTTTGATGGCAGATTGCAGGAGCCACTTGTACTATCAAACCAGCCCAACTTGGCAATGGCGCCACCATGGGTCTGGTCACCATCATGCCTATCGTAGCTTTTCAGGAGCCAGCCGGTCACTCCCAGCCATAGGCCCCCAGACACAAACCTCGGCCCGTTTCCCTGGCAAACAAAAGTAAGCTACCCCGCTTCTGGATGGCAGATTGCAGGAGCCACTTGGTATTATCAAACCAGCCCGACTTGGCACTGGTGCAACCTCTGGTCTGGGAACCGTCCTGCTTATCGTGGGTTCTAAGGAGCCGGTTTGCCACTCCCAGCCACAGGCCCCCAAACACAGACAATGGCGCTTTTCCCTGGAAAACAAAACTCGCCTGCCAACATTTTGATGGCAGATTGCAGGAGCCACTTGGTGCTATCAAACCAGCCCAACTTGGCACTGGTGCCACCATGGGTCTGGTCACCATCCTGCCTATCGTAGCTTTTCAGGAGCCAGCCGGTCACTCCCAGCCATAGGCCCCCAGACACAAACCTCGGCCCGTTTCCCTGGCAAACAAAAGTAAGCTACCCCGCTTCTGGATGGCAGATTGCAGGAGCCACTTGGTATTATCAAACCAGCCCGACTTGGCACTGGTGCAACCTCTGGTCTGGGAACCGTCCTGCTTATCGTGGGTTCTAAGGAGCCGGTTTGCCACTCCCAGCCACAGGCCCCCAAACACAGACAATGGCGCTTTTCCCTGGAAAACAAAACTCGCCTGCCAACATTTTGATGGCAGATTGCAGGAGCCACTTGGTGCTATCAAACCAGCCCAACTTGGCACTGGTGCCACCATGGGTCTGGTCACCATCCTGCCTATCGTAGCTTTTCCGGAGCCAGCTGGCCACTCCCAGCCATAGGCCCCCAGCCACAAAGCTCTGCCCGTTTCCCTGGCAAACAAATGTAAGCTACCCCGCTTCTGGATGGCAGATTGCAGGAGCCACTTTGCACCATCAAACCAGCCCGACTTGGCACTGGTGCCATCTTGGGTCTGGGAACCATCCTGCGTATCGTGGATTCTAAGGAGCCAGCTGGCCACTCTCAGCCACAGGCCCCCAAACACAAACAGCGGCGCTTTTCCCTGGAAAACAAAACTCGCCTGCCAAATTTTTGATGGCAGATTGCAGGAGCCACTTGGTACTATCAAACCAGCCCGACTTGGCACTGGTGCCACCATGGGTCTGGTCACCATACTGCCTATCGTAGCTTTTCAGGAGCCAGCCGGTCACTCCCAGACATAGGCCCCCAAATACAAACAACGGCGCTTTTCCCTGGAAAACAAAACTCGCCTGCCAACGTTTTGATGGCAGATTGCAGGAGCCACTTGGTACTATCAAACCAGCCCAACTTGGCACTGGTGCCACCATGGGTCTGGTCACCATACTGCCTATCGTAGCTTTTCCGGAGCCAGCCGGTCACTCCCAGCCATAGGCCCCCAGACAAAATCCTCGGCCCGTTTCCCTGGCAAACAAAAGTAAGTTAACCCGCTTCCGGATGGCAGATTGCAGGAGCCACTTTGCACCATCAAACCAGCCCGACTTGGCACTGGTGCCACCTCTCGTCTGGGGACCATCCTGCTTATCGTGGGTTCTAAGGAGCCGGTTTGCCACTCCCAGCCACAGGCCCCCAAACACAAACAATGGCGCTTTTCCCTGGAAAACAAAACTCGACTGCCAACTTTTTGATGGCAGATTGCAGGAGCCACTTGGTACTATCAAACCAGCCCAACTTGGCACTGGTGCCACCATGGGTCTGGTCACCATCCTGCCTATCGTAGCTTTTCAGGAGCCAGCCGGTCACTCTCAGCCATAGGCGCCCAGACACAATTGTCGGCCCTTTTCCATGGTAAACAAAAGTAAGCTGCCCTGCTTCTGGATGGCAGATTGCAGGAACCACTTGGTACTATCAAACCAGCCAGACTTGGAACTGGTGCCACCTTGGGCCTGGAAACCATCCTGCGTATCGTGGATTCTAAGGAGGCAGCCGGCCACTCCCAGCCACAGAGCCCCAAACACAAACAACGGCGCTTTTCCCTGGAAAACAAAATGCACCTGCCAACTTTTTGACGGCAGATTGCAGGAGCCACTTGGCACTATCAAACCAGCCCGACTTGGCACTGGTGCCACCTCTGGTCTAGGAACTATCCTGCGTATCGTGGATTCTAAGGAGCCAGCCGGCCACTCCCAGCCACAGGCCCCCAAACAAAAACAACGGCGCTTTTCCCGGGAAAACAAAACTCGCCTGCCAACTTTTTGATGGCAGATTGCAGGAGCCACTTGGTACTATCAAACCAGCCCAACTTGGCACTGGTGCCACCATGGGTCTGGTCACCATCCTGCCTATCGTAGCTTTTCAGGAGCCAGCCGGTCACTCCCAGCCATAGGCCCCCAGAAAAAATCCTCGGCCCGTTTCCCTGGCAAACAAAAGTAAGCTGCCCCGCTTCCGGATGGCAGATTGTAGGAGCCACTTGGTACTATCAAACCAGCCCAACTTGGCACTGGTGCCACCATGGGTTTGGTCACCATCCTGCCTATCGTAGCTTTTCAGGAGCCAGCCGGTCACTCCCAGCCATAGGCGCCCAGACACAAATGTCGGCCCGTTTCCATGGCAAACAAAAGTAAGCTGCCCCGCTTCTGGATGGCAGATTGCAGGAACCACTTGGTACTATCAAACCAGCCCGACTTGGCACTGGTGCCACCTTGGGTCTGGGAACCATCCTGCGTATCGTGGATTCTAAGGAGGCAGCCAGCCACTCCCTGCCACAGGACCCCAAACACAAACAACGGCGCTTTTCCCTGGAAAACAAAACTCGCCTGCCAACTTTTTGATGGCAGATTGCAGGAGCCACTTGGTACTATCAAATCAGCCCAACTTGGCACTGGTGCCACCATGGGTCTGGGAACCATCCTGTCTATCGTAGATTTCAGGAGCCAGCCGGTCACTCCCAGCCATAGGCTCCCAGAAAAAAACCTCGGCCCGTTTCCCTGGCAAACAAAAGTAAGCTACCCCGCTTCTGGATGGCAGATTGCAGGAGCCACTTTGCACCATCAAACTAGCCCGACTTGGCACTGGTGCCACCTCTGGTCTGGGAACCATCCTGCGTATCGTGGATTCTTATTAGCCAGCCGGCTACTCCCAGCCTCAGGCCCCCAAACACAAACAACGGCGCTTTTCCCTGGCAAACAAAATTAAGCTACCCCTCTTCTGGATGGCAGATTGCAGGAGCCACTTGGTACTATCAAACCAGCCCAACTTGGCACTGGTGCCACCATGGGTCTGGTCACCATCCTGCCTATCGTAGCTTTTCAGGAGCCAGCCGGTCACTCCCAGCCATAGGCCCCCAGACACAAACCTCGGCCCGTTTCCCTGGCAAACAAAAGTAAGCTGCCCCAATTCTGGATGGCAGATTGCAGGAACCACTTGGTAGTATCAAACCAGCACGACTTGGCGCTGGTGCCACCTCTGGTCTGGGAACCATCCTGCGTATCGTGGATTCTAAGGAGCCAGCCGGCCACTCCCAGCCACAGGCCCCCGAACACAAACAACGGCCCGTTTCCCTGGCAAACAAAAGTAAGCTGCCCCGCTTCTGGATGGCAGATTGCAGGAACCACTTGGTAGTATCAAACCAGCCCAACTTGGAACTGGTGCCACCTCTTGTCTGGGAACCATCCTGCGTATCGTGGATTCTAACATCCAGCCGGCCACTCTTAGCCACAGGCCCCCAAACACAAACAACGTCGCTTTTCCCTGGAAAACAAAACTCGCCTGCCAACTTTTTGATGGCAGATTGCAGGAGCCACTTGGTACTATCAAATCAGCCCAACTTGGCACTGGTGCCACCATGGGTCTGGTCACCATCCTGCCTATCGTAGCTTTTCATGAGACAGCCGGTCAGTCCCAGCCATAGGCCTCGAGATACAAACATCGGCCCGTTTCCTTGGCAAACACAAGTAAGCTACCCCGCTTCTGGATGGCAGATTGCAGGAGCCACTTTGCACCATCAAACCAGCCCGACTTGGCACTGGTGCCACCTTGGATCTGGGAACCATCCTGCCTATCGTGGATTTTCAGGAGCCAGCCGGCCACTCCCAGCCACATGCCCCCAAACACAAACAACGGCGCTTTTCCCTGGAAAACAAAACTCGCCTGCCAACTTTTTGATGGCAGATTGCAGGAGCCACTTGGTACTATCAAACCAGCCCAACTTGGCACTGGTGCCACAATGGGGCTGGTAACCATCCTGCCTATCGTAGCTTTTCAGGAGCTAGCCAGTCACCCCCAGCCGTAGGCCCTCAGACAAAAATTTCGGCCCGTTTCCCTGGCAAACATAAGGAAGCTGCCCCGCTTCTGGATGGCAGATTGCAGGACGCACTTGGTACTATGAAAACAGCCCGACTTGGCACTGATGCCACCTTGGGTCAGGGAACCATGCTGCGTATCGAGCTTTTTAAGGAGCCAGCCGGTCACGCCCAGCCATATACCCCCAAAAATGAACCACGGAACTTTTCTCCAGCAAACAAAAATCCGCTGCCCCGCGTCTGGATGGCAGATTGCAGGAGCCACTTTGCACCATCAAACCAGCCCGACTTGGAACTGGTGCCACCTTGGATCTGGGAACCATCCTGCCTATCGTGGATTTTCAGGGGCCAGCCGGCAACTCTCAGCCATAGGCCCCCAAACACAAACCACGGCACTTTACTCTGGTAAACAAAACTCAACTGCCCCTCTTCTGGATGGCAAATTGCAGGACGCACTTGGTACTATCAAACCAGCCCAACTTGGCACTGGTGCCACCATGGGTCTGGTCACCATCCTGCCTATCGTAGCTTTTCAGGAGCCAGCCGGTCACTCCCAGCCATAGGCCCCCAGACACAAACCTCGGTCCGTTTCCCTGGCAAACAAAAGTAAGCTGCCCCGCTTCTGGATGGCAGATTGCAGGAGCTATTTATTACTATCAAACCAGCCCGACTTGGCACTGGTGCCACCTCTGGTCTGGGAACCATCCTGCCTATCGTGGATTTTCAGGGGCCAGCCGGCAACTCTCAGCCATAGGCCCCCAAAGAAAAACCACGGCACTTTACTCTGGTAAACAAAACTCAAGTGCCCCTCTTCTGGATGGCAAATTGCAGGACACACTTGGTACTACAAAACCAGCCCGACTTGGCACTGGTGCCGCCTTGGGTCTAGTCACCATTCTGCATATCGTGCATTTTAAGGAGCCAGCTGGCCACTCCCAGCCATAGGCCCCCAGCCACAAAGCTCTGCCCGTTTCCCTGGCAAACAAATGTAAGCTACCCCGCTTCTGGATGGCAGATTAGAGGAGCCACTTTGCACCATCAAACCAGCCCGACTTGGCACTGGTGCCACCTTGGCTCTGGGAACCATCCTGCGTATCGTGGATTCTAAGGAGCCAGCTGGCCACTCTCAGCCACAGGCCCCCAAACACAAACAACGGCGCTATTCCCTGGAAAACAAAACTCGCCTGCCAACTTTTTGATGGCAGATTGCAGGAGCCACTTGGTACTATCAAACCAGCCCAACTTGGCACTGGTGCCACCATGGGTCTTGTCACCATACTGCCTATCGTAGCTTTTCCGGAGCCAGCCGGTCACTCCCAGACATAGGCCCCCAAATACAAACAACGGCGCTTTTCCCTGGAAAACTAAACTCGCCTGCCAACATTTTGATGGCAGATTGCAGGAGCCACTTGGTACTATCAAACCAGCCCAACTTGGCACTTGTGCCACCATGGGTCTGGTCACCATCCTGCCTATCGTAGCTTTTCCGGAGCCAGCCGGTCACTCCCAGCCATAGGCCCCCAGACAAAATCCTCGGCCCTTTTCCCTGGCAAACAAAAGTAAGTTAACCCGCTTCCGGATGGCAGATTGCAGGAGCCACTTTGAACCATCAAACTAGCCCGACTTTGCACTGGTGCCACCTCTGCTCTGGGGACCATCCTGCTTATCGTGGGTTCTAAGGAGCCGGTTTGCCACTCTCAGCCACAGGCCCCCAAACACAAACAATGGCGCTTTTCCCTGGAAAACAAAACTCGACTGCCAACTTTTTGATGGCAGATTGCAGGAGCCACTTGGTACTATCAAACCAGCCCAACTTGGCACTGGTGCCACCATGGGTCTGGTCACCATCCTGCCTATCGTAGCTTTTCAGGAGCCAGCCGGTCACTCCCAGCCATAGGCGCCCAGACACAAATGTCGGCCCGTTTCCATGGTAAACAAAAGTAAGCTGCCCAGCTTCTGGATGGCAGATTGCAGGAGCCACTTGGTACTATCAAACCAGCCAGACTTGGAACTGGTGCCACCTTGGGCCTGGAAACCATCCTGCGTATCGTGGATTCTAAGGTGGCAGCCGGCCACTCCCAGCCACAGGGCATCAAACACAAACAACGGCGCTTTTCCCTGGAAAACAAAATGCGCCTGCCAACTTTTTGACGGCAGATTGCAGGAGCCACTTGGTACTATCAAACCAGCCCGACTTGGCACTGGTGCCACTTCTGGTCTGGGAACTATCCTGCGTATCGTGGATTCTAAGGAACCAGCCGGCCACTCCCAGCCACAGGCCCCCAAACAAAAACAACGGCGCTTTTCCCTGGAAAACAAAACTCGCCTGCCAACTTTTTGATGGCAGATTGCAGGAGCCACTTGGTACTATCAAACCAGCCCAACTTGGCACTGGTGCCACCATGGGTCTGGTAACCATACTGCCTATCGTAGCTTTTCCGGAGCCAGCCGGTCACTCCCAGCCATAGGCCCCCAGAAAAAATCCTCGGCCCGTTTCCCTGGCAAACAAAAGTATGCTGCCCCGCTTCCGGATGGCAGATTGTAGGAGCCACTTGGTACTATCAAACCAGCCCAACTTGGCACTGGTGCCACCATGGGTCTGGTCACCATCCTGCCTATCGTAGCTTTTCAGGAGCCAGCTGGCCACTCCCAGCCATAGGCCCCCAGCCACAAAGCTCTGTTCGTTTCCCTGGCAAACAAAAGTAAGCTACCCCGCTTCTGGATGGCAGATTGCAGGAGCCACTTTGCACCATCAAACCAGCCCGACTTGGCACTGGTGCCATCTTGGGTCTGGGAACCATCCTGCGTATCGTGGATTCTAAGGAGCCAGCTGGCCACTCTCAGCCACAGGCCTCCAAACAAAATCAATGGCGATTTTCCCTGGAAAACAAAACTCGCCTGCCAACTTTTTGATGGCAGATTGCAGGAGCCACATGGTACTATCAAACCAGCCCAACTTGGCACTGGTGCCACCATGGGTCTGGTCACCATACTGCCTATCGTAGCTTTTCAGGAGCCAGCCGGTCACTCCCAGACATAGGCCCCCAAATACAAACAACGGCGCTTTTCCCTGGAAAACAAAACTCGCCTGCCAACGTTTTGATGGCAGATTGCAGGAGCCACTTGGTACTATCAAACCACCCCAACTTGGCACTGGTGCCACCATGGGTCTGGTAACCATACTGCCTATCGTAGCTTTTCCGGAGCCAGCCGGTCACTCCCACCCATTGGCCCCCAGAAAAAATCCTCGGCCCGTTTCCCTGGCAAACAAAAGTATGCTGCCCCGCTTCCGGATGGCAGATTGTAGGAGCCACTTGGTACTATCAAACCAGCCCAACTTGGCACTGGTGCCACCATGGGTCTGGTCACCATCCTGCCTATCGTAGCTTTTCAGGAGCCAGCCGGTCACTCCCAGCCATAGGCCCACAGACACAAACTTCGGCCTGTTTCCCTGGCAAACAAAAGTAAGCTGCCCCGCTTCCGGATGGCAGATTGCAGGAGCCACTTGGTACTATCAAATCAGCCCGACTTGGCACTGGTGCCACCTCTGGTCTGGGAACCATCCTGCGTATCGTGGATTCTAAGGAGACAGCTTGCCACTCCCAGCCACAGGCCCAAAAACACAAACAACGGCGCTTTTCCCTGGAAAACAAAACTCGCCTGCCAACATTTTGATGGCAGATTGCAGGAGCCACTTGTACTATCAAACCAGCCCAACTTGGCAATGGCGCCACCATGGGTCTGGTCACCATCATGCCTATCGTAGCTTTTCAGGAGCCAGCCGGTCACTCCCAGCCATAGGCCCCCAGACACAAACCTCGGCCCGTTTCCCTGGCAAACAAAAGTAAGCTACCCCGCTTCTGGATGGCAGATTGCAGGAGCCACTTGGTATTATCAAACCAGCCCGACTTGGCACTGGTGCAACCTCTGGTCTGGGAACCGTCCTGCTTATCGTGGGTTCTAAGGAGCCGGTTTGCCACTCCCAGCCACAGGCCCCCAAACACAGACAATGGCGCTTTTCCCTGGAAAACAAAACTCGCCTGCCAACATTTTGATGGCAGATTGCAGGAGCCACTTGGTGCTATCAAACCAGCCCAACTTGGCACTGGTGCCACCATGGGTCTGGTCACCATCCTGCCTATCGTAGCTTTTCAGGAGCCAGCCGGTCACTCCCAGCCATAGGCCCCCAGACACAAACCTCGGCCCGTTTCCCTGGCAAACAAAAGTAAGCTACCCCGCTTCTGGATGGCAGATTGCAGGAGCCACTTGGTATTATCAAACCAGCCCGACTTGGCACTGGTGCAACCTCTGGTCTGGGAACCGTCCTGCTTATCGTGGGTTCTAAGGAGCCGGTTTGCCACTCCCAGCCACAGGCCCCCAAACACAGACAATGGCGCTTTTCCCTGGAAAACAAAACTCGCCTGCCAACATTTTGATGGCAGATTGCAGGAGCCACTTGGTGCTATCAAACCAGCCCAACTTGGCACTGGTGCCACCATGGGTCTGGTCACCATCCTGCCTATCGTAGCTTTTCCGGAGCCAGCTGGCCACTCCCAGCCATAGGCCCCCAGCCACAAAGCTCTGCCCGTTTCCCTGGCAAACAAATGTAAGCTACCCCGCTTCTGGATGGCAGATTGCAGGAGCCACTTTGCACCATCAAACCAGCCCGACTTGGCACTGGTGCCATCTTGGGTCTGGGAACCATCCTGCGTATCGTGGATTCTAAGGAGCCAGCTGGCCACTCTCAGCCACAGGCCCCCAAACACAAACAGCGGCGCTTTTCCCTGGAAAACAAAACTCGCCTGCCAAATTTTTGATGGCAGATTGCAGGAGCCACTTGGTACTATCAAACCAGCCCGACTTGGCACTGGTGCCACCATGGGTCTGGTCACCATACTGCCTATCGTAGCTTTTCAGGAGCCAGCCGGTCACTCCCAGACATAGGCCCCCAAATACAAACAACGGCGCTTTTCCCTGGAAAACAAAACTCGCCTGCCAACGTTTTGATGGCAGATTGCAGGAGCCACTTGGTACTATCAAACCAGCCCAACTTGGCACTGGTGCCACCATGGGTCTGGTCACCATACTGCCTATCGTAGCTTTTCCGGAGCCAGCCGGTCACTCCCAGCCATAGGCCCCCAGACAAAATCCTCGGCCCGTTTCCCTGGCAAACAAAAGTAAGTTAACCCGCTTCCGGATGGCAGATTGCAGGAGCCACTTTGCACCATCAAACCAGCCCGACTTGGCACTGGTGCCACCTCTCGTCTGGGGACCATCCTGCTTATCGTGGGTTCTAAGGAGCCGGTTTGCCACTCCCAGCCACAGGCCCCCAAACACAAACAATGGCGCTTTTCCCTGGAAAACAAAACTCGACTGCCAACTTTTTGATGGCAGATTGCAGGAGCCACTTGGTACTATCAAACCAGCCCAACTTGGCACTGGTGCCACCATGGGTCTGGTCACCATCCTGCCTATCGTAGCTTTTCAGGAGCCAGCCGGTCACTCTCAGCCATAGGCGCCCAGACACAATTGTCGGCCCTTTTCCATGGTAAACAAAAGTAAGCTGCCCTGCTTCTGGATGGCAGATTGCAGGAACCACTTGGTACTATCAAACCAGCCAGACTTGGAACTGGTGCCACCTTGGGCCTGGAAACCATCCTGCGTATCGTGGATTCTAAGGAGGCAGCCGGCCACTCCCAGCCACAGAGCCCCAAACACAAACAACGGCGCTTTTCCCTGGAAAACAAAATGCACCTGCCAACTTTTTGACGGCAGATTGCAGGAGCCACTTGGCACTATCAAACCAGCCCGACTTGGCACTGGTGCCACCTCTGGTCTAGGAACTATCCTGCGTATCGTGGATTCTAAGGAGCCAGCCGGCCACTCCCAGCCACAGGCCCCCAAACAAAAACAACGGCGCTTTTCCCGGGAAAACAAAACTCGCCTGCCAACTTTTTGATGGCAGATTGCAGGAGCCACTTGGTACTATCAAACCAGCCCAACTTGGCACTGGTGCCACCATGGGTCTGGTCACCATCCTGCCTATCGTAGCTTTTCAGGAGCCAGCCGGTCACTCCCAGCCATAGGCCCCCAGAAAAAATCCTCGGCCCGTTTCCCTGGCAAACAAAAGTAAGCTGCCCCGCTTCCGGATGGCAGATTGTAGGAGCCACTTGGTACTATCAAACCAGCCCAACTTGGCACTGGTGCCACCATGGGTTTGGTCACCATCCTGCCTATCGTAGCTTTTCAGGAGCCAGCCGGTCACTCCCAGCCATAGGCGCCCAGACACAAATGTCGGCCCGTTTCCATGGCAAACAAAAGTAAGCTGCCCCGCTTCTGGATGGCAGATTGCAGGAACCACTTGGTACTATCAAACCAGCCCGACTTGGCACTGGTGCCACCTTGGGTCTGGGAACCATCCTGCGTATCGTGGATTCTAAGGAGGCAGCCAGCCACTCCCTGCCACAGGACCCCAAACACAAACAACGGCGCTTTTCCCTGGAAAACAAAACTCGCCTGCCAACTTTTTGATGGCAGATTGCAGGAGCCACTTGGTACTATCAAATCAGCCCAACTTGGCACTGGTGCCACCATGGGTCTGGGAACCATCCTGTCTATCGTAGATTTCAGGAGCCAGCCGGTCACTCCCAGCCATAGGCTCCCAGAAAAAAACCTCGGCCCGTTTCCCTGGCAAACAAAAGTAAGCTACCCCGCTTCTGGATGGCAGATTGCAGGAGCCACTTTGCACCATCAAACTAGCCCGACTTGGCACTGGTGCCACCTCTGGTCTGGGAACCATCCTGCGTATCGTGGATTCTTATTAGCCAGCCGGCTACTCCCAGCCTCAGGCCCCCAAACACAAACAACGGCGCTTTTCCCTGGCAAACAAAATTAAGCTACCCCTCTTCTGGATGGCAGATTGCAGGAGCCACTTGGTACTATCAAACCAGCCCAACTTGGCACTGGTGCCACCATGGGTCTGGTCACCATCCTGCCTATCGTAGCTTTTCAGGAGCCAGCCGGTCACTCCCAGCCATAGGCCCCCAGACACAAACCTCGGCCCGTTTCCCTGGCAAACAAAAGTAAGCTGCCCCAATTCTGGATGGCAGATTGCAGGAACCACTTGGTAGTATCAAACCAGCACGACTTGGCGCTGGTGCCACCTCTGGTCTGGGAACCATCCTGCGTATCGTGGATTCTAAGGAGCCAGCCGGCCACTCCCAGCCACAGGCCCCCGAACACAAACAACGGCCCGTTTCCCTGGCAAACAAAAGTAAGCTGCCCCGCTTCTGGATGGCAGATTGCAGGAACCACTTGGTAGTATCAAACCAGCCCAACTTGGAACTGGTGCCACCTCTTGTCTGGGAACCATCCTGCGTATCGTGGATTCTAACATCCAGCCGGCCACTCTTAGCCACAGGCCCCCAAACACAAACAACGTCGCTTTTCCCTGGAAAACAAAACTCGCCTGCCAACTTTTTGATGGCAGATTGCAGGAGCCACTTGGTACTATCAAATCAGCCCAACTTGGCACTGGTGCCACCATGGGTCTGGTCACCATCCTGCCTATCGTAGCTTTTCATGAGACAGCCGGTCAGTCCCAGCCATAGGCCTCGAGATACAAACATCGGCCCGTTTCCTTGGCAAACACAAGTAAGCTACCCCGCTTCTGGATGGCAGATTGCAGGAGCCACTTTGCACCATCAAACCAGCCCGACTTGGCACTGGTGCCACCTTGGATCTGGGAACCATCCTGCCTATCGTGGATTTTCAGGAGCCAGCCGGCCACTCCCAGCCACATGCCCCCAAACACAAACAACGGCGCTTTTCCCTGGAAAACAAAACTCGCCTGCCAACTTTTTGATGGCAGATTGCAGGAGCCACTTGGTACTATCAAACCAGCCCAACTTGGCACTGGTGCCACAATGGGGCTGGTAACCATCCTGCCTATCGTAGCTTTTCAGGAGCTAGCCAGTCACCCCCAGCCGTAGGCCCTCAGACAAAAATTTCGGCCCGTTTCCCTGGCAAACATAAGGAAGCTGCCCCGCTTCTGGATGGCAGATTGCAGGACGCACTTGGTACTATGAAAACAGCCCGACTTGGCACTGATGCCACCTTGGGTCAGGGAACCATCCTGCGTATCGAGCTTTTTAAGGAGACAGCCGGTCACGCCCAGCCATATACCCCCAAAAATGAACCACGGAACTTTTCTCCAGCAAACAAAAATCCGCTGCCCCGCGTCTGGATGGCAGATTGCAGGAGCCACTTTGCACCATCAAACCAGCCCGACTTGGAACTGGTGCCACCTTGGATCTGGGAACCATCCTGCCTATCGTGGATTTTCAGGGGCCAGCCGGCAACTCTCAGCCATAGGCCCCCAAACAAAAACCACGGCACTTTACTCTGGTAAACAAAACTCAACTGCCCCTCTTCTGGATGGCAAATTGCAGGACGCACTTGGTACTATCAAACCAGCCCAACTTGGCACTGGTGCCACCATGGGTCTGGTCACCATCCTGCCTATCGTAGCTTTTCAGGAGCCAGCCGGTCACTCCCAGCCATAGGCCCCCAGACACAAACCTCGGTCCGTTTCCCTGGCAAACAAAAGTAAGCTGCCCCGCTTCTGGATGGCAGATTGCAGGAGCTATTTATTACTATCAAACCAGCCCGACTTGGCACTGGTGCCACCTCTGGTCTGGGAACCATCCTGCCTATCGTGGATTTTCAGGGGCCAGCCG
Organism: Melospiza georgiana; assembly: GCF_028018845.1. NCBI lineage: Eukaryota > Metazoa > Chordata > Aves > Passeriformes > Passerellidae > Melospiza > Melospiza georgiana. The sequence continues at coordinate 56,232,119 of NC_080430.1, forward strand.
GCAACTCTCAGCCATAGGCCCCCAAAGAAAAACCACGGCACTTTACTCTGGTAAACAAAACTCAAGTGCCCCTCTTCTGGATGGCAAATTGCAGGACACACTTGGTACTACAAAACCAGCCCGACTTGGCACTGGTGCCGCCTTGGGTCTAGTCACCATTCTGCATATCGTGCATTTTAAGGAGCCAGCTGGCCACTCCCAGACATAGGCCCCCAGCCACAAAGCTCTGCCCGTTTCCCTGGCAAACAAATGTAAGCTACCCCGCTTCTGGATGGCAGATTGCAGGAGCCACTTTGCACCATCAAACCAGCCCGACTTGGCACTGGTGCCACCTTGGCTCTGGGAACCATCCTGCGTATCGTGGATTCTAAGGAGCCAGCTGGCCACTCTCAGCCACAGGCCCCCAAACACAAACAACGGCGCTATTCCCTGGAAAACAAAACTCGCCTGCCAACTTTTTGATGGCAGATTGCAGGAGCCACTTGGTACTATCAAACCAGCCCAACTTGGCACTGGTGCCACCATGGGTCTGGTCACCATACTGCCTATCGTAGCTTTTCCGGAGCCAGCCGGTCACTCCCAGCCATAGGCCCCCAGGCAAAATCCTCGGCCCGTTTCCCTGGCAAACAAAAGTAAGTTAACCCGCTTCCGGATGGCAGATTGCAGGAGCCACTTTGCACCATCAAACTAGCCCGACTTGGCACTGGTGCCACCTCTCGTCTGGGGACCATCCTGCTTATCGTGGGTTCTAAGGAGCCGGTTTGCCACTCCCTGCCACAGGCCCCCAAACACAAACAATGGCGCTTTTCCCTGGAAAACAAAACTCGACTGCCAACTTTTTGATGGCAGATTGCAGGAGCCACTTGGTACTATCAAACCAGCCCAACTTGGCACTGGTGCCACCATGGGTCTGGTCACCATCCTGCCTATCGTAGCTTTTCAGGAGCCAGCCGGTCACTCTCAGCCATAGGCGCCCAGACACAATTGTCGGCCCTTTTCCATGGTAAACAAAAGTAAGCTGCCCTGCTTCTGGATGGCAGATTGCAGGAACCACTTGGTACTATCAAACCAGCCAGACTTGGAACTGGTGCCACCTTGGGCCTGGAAACCATCCTGCGTATCGTGGATTCTAAGGAGGCAGCCGGCCACTCCCAGCCACAGAGCCCCAAACACAAACAACGGCGCTTTTCCCTGGAAAACAAAATGCACCTGCCAACTTTTTGACGGCAGATTGCAGGAGCCACTTGGTACTATCAAACCAGCCCGACTTGGCACTGGTGCCACCTCTGGTCTGGGAACTATCCTGCGTATCGTGGATTCTAAGGAGCCAGCCGGCCACTCCCAGCCACAGGCCCCCAAACAAAAACAACGGCGCTTTTCCCGGGAAAACAAAACTCACCTGCCAACTTTTTGATGGCAGATTGCAGGAGCCACTTGGTACTATCAAACCAGCCCAACTTGGCACTGGTGCCACCATGGGTCTGGTCACCATCCTGCCTATCGTAGCTTTTCAGGAGCCAGCCGGTCACTCCCAGCCATAGGCCCCCAGAAAAAATCCTCGGCCCGTTTCCCTGGCAAACAAAAGTAAGCTGCCCCGCTTCCGGATGGCAGATTGTAGGAGCCACTTGGTACTATCAAACCAGCCCAACTTGGCACTGGTGCCACCTTGGGTTTGGTCACCATCCTGCCTATCGTAGCTTTTCAGGAGCCAGCCGGTCACTCCCAGCCATAGGCGCCCAGACACAAATGTCGGCCCGTTTCCATGGCAAACAAATGTAAGCTGCCCCGCTTCTGGATGGCAGATTGCAGGAACCACTTGGTACTATCAAACCAGCCCGACTTGGCACTGGTGCCACCTTGGGTCTGGGAACCATCCTGCGTATCGTGGATTCTAAGGAGGCAGCCAGCCACTCCCTGCCACAGGACCCCAAACAAAAACAACGGCGCTTTTCCCTGGAAAACAAGACTCGCCTGCCAACTTTTTGATGGCAGATTGCAGGAGCCACTTGGTACTATCAAATCAGCCCAACTTGGCACTGGTGCCACCATGGGTCTGGGAACCATCCTGTCTATCGTAGATTTCAGGAGCCAGCCGGTCACTCCCAGCCATAGGCCCCCAGAAAAAAACCTCGGCCCGTTTCCCTGGCAAACAAAAGTAAGCTGCCCCGCTTCTGGATGGCAGATTGCAGGAACCACTTGGTAGTATCAAACCAGCCCAACTTGGAACTGGTGCCACCTCTTGTCTGGGAACCATCCTGCGTATCGTGGATTCTAACATCCAGCCGGCCACTCTTAGCCACAGGCCCCCAAACACAAACAACGTCGCTTTTCCCTGGAAAACAAAACTCGCCTGCCAACTTTTTGATGGCAGATTGCAGGAGCCACTTGGTACTATCAAATCAGCCCAACTTGGCACTGGTGCCACCATGGGTCTGGTCACCATCCTGCCTATCGTAGCTTTTCAGGAGCCAGCCGGTCACTCCCAGCCATAGGCCTCGAGATACAAACATCGGCCCGTTTCCTTGGCAAACACAAGTAAGCTACCCCGCTTCTGGATGGCAGATTGCAGGAACTACTTTGCACCATCAAACCAGCCCGACTTGGCACTGGTGCCACCTTGGATCTGGGAACCATCCTGCCTATCGTGGATTTTCAGGAGCCAGCCGCCCACTCCCAGCCACATGCCCCCAAACACAAACAACGGCGCTTTTCCCTGGAAAACAAAACTCGCCTGCCAACTTTTTGATGGCAGATTGCAGGAGCCACTTGGTACTATCAAACCAGCCCAACTTGGCACTGGTGCCACCATGGGGCTGGTAACCATCCTGCCTATCGTAGCTTTTCAGGAGCTAGCCAGTCACCCCCAGCCGTAGGCCCTCAGACAAAAATTTCGGCCCGTTTCCCTGCCAAACATAAGGAAGCTGCCCCGCTTCTGGATGGCAGATTGCAGGACGCACTTGGTACTATGAAAACAGCCCGACTTGGCACTGATGCCACCTTGGGTCAGGGAACCATGCTGCGTATCGAGCTTTTTAAGGAGACAGCCGGTCACGCCCAGCCATATACCCCCAAAAATGAACCACGGAACTTTTCTCCAGCAAACAAAAATCCGCTGCCCCGCGTCTGGATGGCAGATTGCAGGAGCCACTTTGCACCATCAAACCAGCCCGACTTGGAACTGGTGCCACCTTGGATCTGGGAACCATCCTGCCTATCGTGGATTTTCAGGGGCCAGCCGGCAACTCTCAGCCATAGGCCCCCAAACAAAAACCACGGCCCTTTACTCTGGTAAACAAAACTCAACTGCCCCTCTTCTGGATGGCAAATTGCAGGACGCACTTGGTACTATCAAACCAGCCCAACTTGGCACTGGTGCCACCATGGGTCTGGTCACCATCCTGCCTATCGTAGCTTTTCAGGAGCCAGCCGGTCACTCCCAGCCATAGGCCCCCAGACACAAACCTCGGTCCGTTTCCCTGGCAAACAAAAGTAAGCTGCCCCGCTTCTGGATGGCAGATTGCAGGAGCTATTTATTACTATCAAACCAGCCCGACTTGGCACTGGTGCCACCTCTGGTCTGGGAACCATCCTGCCTATCGTGGATTTTCAGGGGCCAGCCGGCAACTCTCAGCCATAGGCCCCCAAACAAAAACCACGGCACTTTACTCTGGTAAACAAAACTCAAGTGCCCCTCTTCTGGATGGCAAATTGCAGGACACACTTGGTACTACAAAACCAGCCCGACTTGGCACTGGTGCCGCCTTGGGTCTAGTCACCATTCTGCATATCGTGCATTTTAAGGAGCCAGCTGGCCACTCCCAGCCATAGGCCCCCAGCCACAAAGCTCTGCCCGTTTCCCTGGCAAACAAATGTAAGCTACCCCGCTTCTGGATGGCAGATTGCAGGAGCCACTTTGCACCATCAAACCAGCCCGACTTGGCACTGGTGCCACCTTGGGTCTGGGAACCATCCTGCGTATCGTGGATTCTAAGGAGCCAGCTGGCCACTCTCAGCCACAGGCCCCCAAACACAAACAACGGCGCTATTCCCTGGAAAACAAAACTCGCCTGCCAACTTTTTGATGGCAGATTGCAGGAGCCACTTGGTACTATCAAACCAGCCCAACTTGGCACTGGTGCCACCATGGGTCTTGTCACCATACTGCCTATCGTAGCTTTTCCGGAGCCAGCCGGTCACTCCCAGACATAGGCCCCCAAATACAAACAACGGCGCTTTTCCCTGGAAAACTAAACTCGCCTGCCAACTTTTTGATGGCAGATTGCAGGAGCCACTTGGTACTATCAAACCAGCCCAACTTGGCACTTGTGCCACCATGGGTCTGGTCACCATACTGCCTATCGTAGCTTTTCCGGAGCCAGCCGGTCACTCCCAGCCATAGGCCCCCAGACAAAATCCTCGGCCCTTTTCCCTGGCAAACAAAAGTAAGTTAACCCGCTTCCGGATGGCAGATTGCAGGAGCCACTTTGAACCATCAAACTAGCCCGACTTTGCACTGGTGCCACCTCTGGTCTGGGGACCATCCTGCTTATCGTGGGTTCTAAGGAGCCGGTTTGCCACTCTCAGCCACAGGCCCCCAAACAAAAACAATGGCGCTTTTCCCTGGAAAACAAAACTCGAATGCCAACTTTTTGATGGCAGATTGCAGGAGCCACTTGGTACTATCAAACCAGCCCAACTTGGCACTGGTGCCACCATGGGTCTGGTCAAAATCCTGCCTATCGTAGCTTTTCAGGAGCCAGCCGGTCACTCCCAGCCATAGGCGCCCAGACACAAATGTCGGCCCGTTTCCATGGTAAACAAAAGTAAGCTGCCCAGCTTCTGGATGGCAGATTGCAGGAGCCACTTGGTACTATCAAACCAGCCAGACTTGGAACTGGTGCCACCTTGGGCCTGGAAACCATCCTGCGTATCGTGGATTCTAAGGTGGCAGCCGGCCACTCCCAGCCACAGGGCATCAAACACAAACAACGGCGCTTTTCCCTGGAAAACAAAATGCGCCTGCCAACTTTTTGACGGCAGATTGCAGGAGCCACTTGGTACTATCAAACCAGCCCGACTTGGCACTGGTGCCACTTCTGGTCTGGGAACTATCCTGCGTATCGTGGATTCTAAGGAACCAGCCGGCCACTCCCAGCCACAGGCCCCCAAACAAAAACAACGGCGCTTTTCCCTGGAAAACAAAACTCGCCTGCCAACTTTTTGATGGCAGATTGCAGGAGCCACTTGGTACTATCAAACCAGCCCAACTTGGCACTGGTGCCACCATGGGTCTGGTAACCATACTGCCTATCGTAGCTTTTCCGGAGCCAGCCGGTCACTCCCAGCCATAGGCCCCCAGAAAAAATCCTCGGCCCGTTTCCCTGGCAAACAAAAGTATGCTGCCCCGCTTCCGGATGGCAGATTGCAGGAACCACTTGGTACTATCAAACCAGCCCAACTTTGCACTGGTGCCACCATGGGTCTGGTCACCATCCTGCCTATCGTAGCTTTTCAGGAGCCAGCTGGCCACTCCCAGCCATAGGCCCCCAGCCACAAAGCTCTGCCCGTTTCCCTGGCAAACAAAAGTAAGCTACCCCGCTTCTGGATGGAAGATTGCAGGAGCCACTTTGCACCAACAAACCAGCCCGACTTGGCACTGGTGCCATCTTGGGTCTGGGAACCATCCTGCGTATCGTGGATTCTAAGGAGCCAGCTGGCCACTCTCAGCCACAGGCCTCCAAACAAAATCAATGGCGATTTTCCCTGGAAAACAAAACTCGCCTGCCAACTTTTTGATGGCAGATTGCAGGAGCCACTTGGTACTATCAAACCAGCCCAACTTGGCACTGGTGCCACCATGGGTCTTGTCACCATACTGCCTATCGTAGCTTTTCAGGAGCCAGCCGGTCACTCCCAGACATAGGCCCCCAAATACAAACAACGGCGCTTTTCCCTGGAAAACAAAACTCGCCTGCCAACGTTTTGATGGCAGATTGCAGGAGCCACTTGGTACTATCAAACCAGCCCAACTTGTTACTGGTGCCACCATGGGTCTTGTCACCATACTGCCTATCGTAGCTTTTCCGGAGCCAGCCGGTCACTCCCAGCCATAGGCCCCCAGACAAAATCCTCGGCCGGTTTCCCTGGCAAACAAAAGTAAGTTAACCCGCTTCCGGATGGCAGATTGCAGGAGCCACTTTGCACCATCAAACTAGCCCGACTTGGCACTGGTGCCACCTCTCGTCTGGGGACCATCCTGCTTATCGTGGGTTCTAAGGAGCCGGTTTGCCACTCCCAGCCACAGGCACCCAAACACAAACAATGGCGCTTTTCCCTGGAAAACAAAACTCGACTGCCAACTTTTTGATGGCAGATTGCAGGAGCCACTTGGTACTATCAAACCAGCCCAACTTGGCACTGGTGCCACCATGGGTCTGGTCACCATCCTGCCTATCGTAGCTTTTCAGGAGCCAGCCGGTCACTCTCAGCCATAGGCGCCCAGACACAATTGTCGGCCCTTTTCCATGGTAAACAAAAGTAAGCTGCCCTGCTTCTGGATGGCAGAATGCAGGAGCCACTTGGTAGTATCAAACCAGCAAGACTTGGAACTGGTGCCACCTTGGGCCTGGAAACCATCCTGCGTATCGTGGATTCTTAGGAGTCAGCCGGCCACTCCCAGCCACAGGGCCCCAAACACAAACAACGGCGCTTTTCCCTGGAAAACAAAATGCGCCTGCCAACTTTTTGACGGCAGATTGCAGGAGCCACTTGGTACTATCAAACCAGCCCGACTTGTCACTGGTGCCACCTCTTGTCTGGGAACCATCCTGCGTATCGTGGATTCTAAGGAGCCAGCCGGCCACTCCCAGCCACAGGCCCCCAAACAAAAACAACGGCGCTTTTCCCGGGAAAACAAAACTCGCCTGCCAACTTTTTGATGGCAGATTGCAGGAGCCACTTGGTACTATCAAATCAGCCCAACTTGGCACTGGTGCCACCATGGGTCTGGTAACCATCCTGCCTATCGTAGCTTTTCAGGAGCCAGCCAGTCACTCCCAGCCATAGGCCCCCAGAAAAAATCCTCGGCCCGTTTCCCTGGCAAACAAAAGTAAGCTGCCCCGCTTCCGGATGGCAGATTGTAGGAGCCACTTGGTACTATCAAACCAGCCCAACTTGGCACTGGTGCCACCATGGGTCTGGTCACCATCCTGCCTATCGTAGCTTTTCAGGAGCCAGCGGGTCACTCCCAGACATAGGCCCCCAGACACAAATGTCGGCCCGTTTCCATGGCAAATAAAAGTAAGCTGCCCCGCTTCTGGATGGCAGATTGCAGGAACCACTTGGTACTATCAAACCAGCCCGACTTGGCACTGGTGCCACCTTGGGTCTGGGAACCATCCTGCGTATCGTGGATTCTAAGGAGGCAGCCAGCCACTCCCAGCCACAGGACTCCAAACACAAACAACGGCGCTTTTCCCTGGAAAACAAAACTCGCCTGCCAACTTTTTGATGGCAGATTTCAGGAGCCACTTGGTACTATCAAATCAGCCCAACTTGGCACTGGTGCCACCATGGGTCTGGGAACCATCCTGTCTATCGTAGATTTCAGGAGCCAGCCGGTCACTCCAAGCCGTAGGCCCCCAGAAAAAAACCTCGGCCCGTTTCCCTGGCAAACAAAAGTAAGCTACCCCGCTTCTGGATGGCAGATTGCAGGAGCCACTTTGCACCATCAAACTAGCCCGACTTGGCACTGGTGCCACCTCTGGTCTGGGAACCATCCTGCGTATCGTGGATTCTTATTAGCCAGCTGGCTACTCCCAGCCTCAGGCCCCCAAACACAAACAACGGCGCTTTTCCCTGGAAAAAAAATTAAGCTACCCCTCTTCTGGATGGCAGATTGCAGGAGCCACTTGCTACTATCAAACCAGCCCAACTTCGCACTGCTGCCACCATGGGTCTGGTCACCATCCTGCCTATCGTAGCTTTTCAGGAGCCAGCCGGTCACTCCCAGCCATAGGCCCCCAGACACAAACCTCGGCCCGTTTCCCTGGCAAACAAAAGTAAGCTGCCCCAATTCTGGATGGCAGATTGCAGGAACCACTTGGTAGTATCAAACCAGCAGGACTTGGCGCTGGTGCCACCTCTGGTCTGGGAACCATCCTGCGTATCGTGGATTCTAAGGAGCCAGCCGGCCACTCCCAGCCACAGGCCCCCGAACACAAACAACGGCCCGTTTCCCTGGCAAACAAAAGTAAGCTGCCCCGCTTCTGGATGGCAGATTGCAGGAACCACTTGGTAGTATCAAACCAGCCCAACTTGTCACTGGTGCCACCTCTTGTCAGGGAACCATCCTGCGTATCGTGGATTCTAACATCCAGCCGGCCACTCTTAGCCACAGGCCCCCAAACACAAACAACGTCGCTTTTCCCTGGAAAACAAAACTCGCCTGCCAACTTTTTGATGGCAGATTGCAGGAGCCACTTGGTACTATCAAATCAGCCCAACTTGGCACTGGTGCCACCATGGGTCTGGTCACCATCCTGCCTATCGTAGCTTTTCATGAGACAGCCGGTCAGTCCCAGCCATAGGCCTCGAGATACAAACATCGGCCCGTTTCCTTGGCAAACACAAGTAAGCTACCCCGCTTCTGGATGGCAGATTGCAGGAACTACTTTGCACCATCAAACCAGCCCGACTTGGCACTGGTGCCACCTTGGATCTGGGAACCATCCTGCCTATCGTGGATTTTCAGGAGCCAGCCGCCCACTCCCAGCCACATGCCCCCAAACACAAACAACGGCGCTTTTCCCTGGAAAACAAAACTCGCCTGCCAACTTTTTGATGGCAGATTGCAGGAGCCACTTGGTACTATCAAACCAGCCCAACTTGGCACTGGTGCCACCATGGGGCTGGTAACCATCCTGCCTATTGTAGCTTTTCAGGAGCTCGCCAGTCACCCCCAGCCGTAGGCCCTCAGACAAAAATTTCGGCCCGTTTCCCTGGCAAACATAAGGAAGCTGCCCCGCTTCTGGATGGCAGATTGCAGGACGCACTTGGTACTACGAAAACAGCCCGACCTGGCACTGATGCCACCTTGGGTCAGGGAACCATGCTGCGTATCGAGCTTTTTAAGGAGCCAGCCGGTCACGCCCAGCCATATACCCCCAAAAACAAACCACGGAACTTTTCTCCAGCAAACAAAAATCCGCTGCCCCGCGTCTGGATGGCAGATTGCAGGAGCCACTTTGCACCATCAAACCAGCCCGACTTGGAACTGGTGCCACCTTGGATCTGGGAACCATCCTGCCTATCGTGGATTTTCAGGGGCCAGCCGGCAACTCTCAGCCATAGGCCCCCAAACACAAACCACGGCACTTTACTCTGGTAAACAAAACTCAACTGCCCCTCTTCTGGATGGCAAATTGCAGGACGCACTTGGTACTATCAAACCAGCCCAACTTGGCACTGGTGCCACCATGGGTCTGGTCACTATCCTGCCTAACGTAGCGTTTCAGGAGCCAGCCGGTCACTCCCAGCCATAGGCCCCCAGACACAAACCTCGGTCCGTTTCCCTGGCAAACAAAAGTAAGCTGCCCCGCTTCTGGATGGCAGATTGCAGGAGCTATTTATTACTATCAAACCAGCCCGCCTTGGCACTGGTGCCACCTCTGGTCTGGGAACCATCCTGCCTATCGTGGATTTTCAGGGGCCAGCCGGCAACTCTCAGCCATAGGCCCCCAAACAAAAACCACGGCACTTTACTCTGGTAAACAAAACTCAAGTGCCCCTCTTCTGGATGGCAAATTGCAGGACAGACTTGGTACTACAAAACCAGCCCGACTTGGCACTGGTGCCGCCTTGGGTCTAGTCACCATTCTGCATATCGTGCATTTTAAGGAGCCAGCTGGCCACTCCCAGCCATAGGCCCCCAGCCACAAAGCTCTGCCCGTTTCCCTGGCAAACAAATGTAAGCTACCCCGCTTCTGGATGGCAGATTGCAGGAGCCACTTTGCACCATCAAACCAGCCCGAATTGGCACTGGTGCCACCTCTGGTCTGGGAACCATCCTGCGTATCGTGGTTTCTAAGGAGCCAGCTGGCCACTCCCAGCCATATGCCCCCAAACACAACCCACGGCCCTTTTCTCTGGCAAACAAAACTCAGCTGCCCAGCTTCTGGATGGCAGATTGCAGGAGCCACTTCGTACTATCTAATCAGCCCGACTTGGCACTGGTGCCACCTTGGCTCTGGGAACCATCCTGCGTAATGTGGATTGTCAGGAGCCAGCCGACCACTCTCGGCCACAGACACCAATCAAAAACAACGGCCCGTTTCACAGGCAAAAAAAACTCAGCTGCCCCTCTTCTGGATGGCAGATTGCAGGACGCCCTTGGTACTATCAAATCAGCCTAACTTGGCACTGGTGCAACCTCTGGTCTGGGAACCATCCCTCGTAACGTGGATTCTAAGTAGCCAGCTGGCCACTCCCAGCCACAGGCCCACAAACACAAACAACGGCGCTTTTCCCTGGAAAACAAAACTCGCCTGCCAACATTTTGATGGCAGATTGCAGGAGCCACTTGGTACTATCAAACCAGCCCAACTTGGCACTGGTGCCACCTTGGGTCTGGTCACCATCCTGCCTATCGTAGCTTTTCAGGAGCCAGCCGGTCACTCCCAGCCATAGGCCCCCAGACACAAACCTCGGCCCGTTTCCCTGGCAAACAAAAGTAAGCTGCCCCGCTTCTGGATGGCAGACTGCAGGAGCTATTTAGTACTATCAAACCAGCCCGACTTGGCACTTGTGCCACCATGGGTCTGGTCACCATCCTGCCTATCGTAGCTTTTCAGGAGCCAGCCGGTCACTTCCATCCATAGGCCCACAGACAAAAACCTCAGCCCGTTTCCCTGGCAAACAAAAGTAAGCTGCCCCGCTTCTGGATGGCAGATTGCAGAAGCCACTTTGGACTATCAAACCACCCCGACTTGTCACTGGTGCCACCTCTTGTCTGGGAACCATCCTGCGTATCGTGGATTCTAAGGAGGCAGCCAGCCACTCCCAGCCACAGGACCCCAAACACAAACAACGGCGCTATTCCCTGGAAAACAAAACTCGCCTGCCAACTTTTTGATGGCAGATTGCAGGAGCTACTTGGTACTATCAAATCAGCCCGACTTGGCACTGGTGCCACCATGGGTCTGGTAACCATCATGCCTATCGTAGCTGTTCAGGAGCCAGCCGGTCACTCCCAGCCATAGGCCCCCAGACACAAAGCTCGGCCCGTTTCCCTGGCAAACAAAAGTAAGCTGCCCCGCTTCTGGATGGCAGATTGCAGGAGCCGCTTGGTATTATCAAACCAGCCCGACTTGGCACTGGTGCCACCTCTGGTCTGGGAACCATCCTGCGTATCGTGGATTCTAATTAGCCTGCCGGCTACTTCCAGCCTCAGGCCCCCAAACACAAACAACGGCGCTTTTCCCTGGAAAAAAAATTAAGCTACCTCTCTTCTGGATGGCAGATTACAGGAGCCACTTGCTACTATCAAACCAGCCCAACTTCACACTGCTGCCACCATGGGTCTGGTCACCATCCTGCCTATCGTAGCTTTTCAGGAGCCAGCCGGTCACTCCCAGCTATAGGCCCCCAGACACAAACCTCGGCCCGTTGCCCTGGCAAACAAAAATCCGCTGCCCCAATTCTGGATGGCAGATTGCAGGAACCACTTGGTAGTATCAAACCAGCTCGACTTGGCACTGGTGCCAACTCTGGTCTGAACACCATCCTGCCTATCGTGGATTCTAAGGAGCCAGCTGGCCACTCCCAGCCACTGGCCCCCAAACACAAACAACGGCCCGTTTCCCTGGCAAACAAAAGTAAGCTGCCCCGCTTCTGGATGGCAGATTGCAGGAGCTATTTAGTACTATCAAACCAGCCTGACTTGGCACTGGCACCACCTCTGGTCTGGGAACCATCCTGCCTATCGTTGATTTTCAGGGGCCAGGCGGCCACTCTCAGCCATATTCCCCCAAACACAAACCACGGCCCTTTTCTCTGGCAAAGAAAACTCAACTGCCCCTCTTCTGGATGGCAAATTGCAGGACGCACTTGGTACTACAAAACCAGCCCGACTTGGCACTGGCGCCACCTTGGGTCTGGTCACCATCCTGCGTATCGTGCATTTTAAGGAGCCAGCTGGCCACTCCCAGCCATATGCCCCCAAACACAACCCACGGCCCTTTTCTCTGGCAAACAAAACTCAGCTGCCCAGCTTCTGGATGGCAGATTGCAGGAGCCACTTCGTACTATCTAATCAGCCCGACTTGGCACTGGTGCCACCTTGGCTCTGGGAACCATCCTGCGTAATGTGGATTGTCAGGAGCCAGCCGACCACTCTCGGCGACAGACACCAATCAAAAACAACGGCCCGTTTCACAGGCAAAAAAAACTCAGCTGCCCCGCTTCTGGATGGCAGATTGCAGGACGCCCTTGGTACTATCAAATCAGCCTAACTTGGCACTGGTGCAACCTCTGTTCTGGGAACCATCCCTCGTAACGTGGATTCTAAGGAGCCAGCTGGCCACTCCCAGCCAAAGGCCCCCAAACAAAAACAACGGCGCTTTTCCCTGGAAAACAAAACTCGCCTGCCAACATTTTGATGGCAGATTGCACGAGCCACTTGGTACTATCACACCAGCCCAACTTGGCACTGGTGCCACCATGGGTCTGGTCAGCATCTGCCTATCGGAGCTTTTCAGGAGCCAGCCGGTCACTCCCAGCCATAGGCCGCCAGACACAAACCTCGGCCCGTTTCCCTGGCAAACAAAAGTAAGCTGCCCCGCTTCTGGATTGCAGATTGCAGGAGCCACTTGGTACTATCAAATCAGCCCAACTTGGCAATGGTGCCTCCATGGGTCTGGTAACCATCCTGCCTATCGTAGCTTTTCAGGAGCCAGCCGATCAGTCCCAGCCATAGGCCCCAAACACAAATCTCTGCCCGTTTCCCCGGGATACAAAAGTAAGCTACCCCGCTTCTGGATGGCAGATTGCAGGAGCCACTTTAACCATCAAACCAGCCCGACTTGGCACTGGTGCCACCTCGGGTCTGGGAACCATCCTGCGTATCGTGGATTCTAAGGAGCCAGCCGGCCACTCCCAGCCACAGGCCCCCAAACACAAACAACGGCGCTTGTCCCTGGCAAACAAAACTCGCCTGCCAACATTTTTGATGGCAGATTGCAGGAGCCGCTTAGTACTATCAAACCAGCCTAACTTGGCACTGGTGCCACCATGGGTCTGGTCACCATCCTGCCTATCGTAGCTTTTCAGGAGCCAGCCGGTCACTCCCAGCCATAGGCCCCCAGTCACAAACCTCGGCCCGTTTCCCTGGCAAACAAAAGTAAGCTGCCCCGCTTCTGGATGGCAGATTGCAGGAGCTATTTATTACTATCAAACCAGCCTGACTTGGCCCTGGTGCCACCTTGGCTCTGGGAGCCATCCTGCCTATCGTGGATTTTCAGGGGCCAGCCGGCCACTCTCAGCCATATGCCCCCAAACACAAACCACGGCCCTTTTCTCTGGCAAGCAAAACTCAACTGCCCCTCTTCTGGACGGCAAATTGCAGGTACTACGAAAACAGCCCGACTTGGCACTGATGCCACCTTGGGTCAGGGAACCATCCTGCGTATCGAGCTTTTTAAGGAGACAGCCGGCCACTCCCATCCATATACTGCCAAAAACAAACCACGGACTTGTTCTCCAGCAAACAAAAATCCGCTGCCCCGCGTCTGGATGGCAGATTGCAGGAGCCACTTTGCACCATCAAACAAGCCCGACTTGGCACTGGTGCCACCTTGGATCTGGGAACCATCCTGCCTATCGTGGATTTTCAGGGGCCAGCAGGCCACTCTCAGCCATAGGCCCCCAAACAAAAACCACGGCACTTTACTCTGGTAAACAAAACTCAACTGCCCCTCTTCTGGATGGCAAATTGCAGGACGCACTTGGTACTACAAAACCAGCCCGACTTGGCACTGGTGCCACTTTGGGTCTGGTCACCATCCTGCGTATCGTGCATTTTAAGGAGCCAGTTGGCCACTCCAAGCCATAGGCCCCCAGACACAAAGCTCTGCCCGTTTCCCTGGCAAACATAAGTAAGCTACCCCGCTTCTGGATGGCAGATTAGAGGAGCCACATTGCACCATCAAACCAGCCCAACTGGGCACTGCTGCCACCTTGGGTCTGGGAACCATCCTGTGTATCATGGATTCTATGGAGCCAGCCGGCCACTCCCAGCCACAGGTCCCCAAACACAAACAACGGCGCTTTTCCCTGGAAAACAAAACTCGCCTGCCAACTTTTTGATGGCAGATTGCAGGAGCCACTTTGCAACATAAAACCAGCCCGACTTGGCACTGGTCCCACCTTGGATCTCGGAACCATCCTGCCTATCGTGGATTTTCAGGGGCCAGCCGGCCACTCTCAGCCATGTACCCCCAAACAAAAACCACGGCCCTTTCCTCTGGCCAACAAAACTCAACTGCCCCTCTTCTGGATGGCAAATTGCAGGAGCCACTTGCTACTACAAAACCAGCCCAACTTGGCACTGGTGCCACCTTGGCTCTGGGAACCATGCTGCGTATCGTGGATTCTAATGAGCCAGCCGGCCACTCCCAGCCACAGGCGCCCAAAAAAAACCAAAGACCTTTTCTCTTGCAAACAAAAATCGGCTACCCCGCTTCTGGATGGCAGATTGCAGGAGACACTTTGCATCATCAAACCAGCCCGACTTGGCACTGGTGCCACCTTGGGTCTGGGAACCATGCTGCCTGGCGTGGATTTTCAGGAGCCTGCCGGCCACTCTCAGCCATAGGCCCTCAAGCACAAACCACGGCCCTTTTCTCTGGCAAACAAAACTCAACTGCCCCTCTTCTGGAGGGCAAATTGCAGGAGGCAATTGGTACTACAAAAACAGCCCAACTGGGCACTGGTGCCACCATGGGTCTGGTAACAATCCTGCCTATCGTAGCTTTTCAGGAGCCAGCCGGTCGCTCCCAGCCATAGGAACCCAGACAAAAACCTCGGCCCGTTTCCCTGGCAAACAAAAGTAAGCTACCCCGGTTCTGGATGGCAAATTGCAGGAGCCACTTTGCACAATCAAACTGGCCCGACTTGGCACTGGTGCCACCTCTGGTCTGGGAACCATCCTGCGTATCGTGGATTCAAAGGAGCCAGCTGGCCACTCCCAGCCACAGGCCCCCAAACACAAACAACGGTGCTTTTCCCTGGAAAACAAAACTCGCCTGCCAACTTTTTGATGGCAGATTGCAGGAGCCACTTTGCAACATAAAACCAGCCCGACTCGGCACTGGTTCCACCTCGGATCTCCGAACCATCCTGCCTATCGTGGATTTTCAGGGGCCAGCCGGCCACTCTCAGCCATGTACCCCCAAACAAAAACCACGGCCCTTTCCTCTGGCAAACAAAACTCAACTGCCCCTCTTCTGGATGGCAAATTGCAGGAGCCACTTGCTACTACAAAACCAGCCCAACTTGGCACTGGTGCCACCTTGGCTCTGGGAACCATGCTGCGTATCGTGGATTCTAATGAGCCAGCTGGCCACTCCCAGCCACAGGCGCCCAAAAAAAACCAAAGACCTTTTCTCTTGCAAACAAAAATCGGCTACCCCGCTTCTGGATGGCAGATTGCAGGAGACACTTTGCACCATCAAACCAGCCCGACTTGGCACTGGTGCCACCTTTGGTCTGGGAACCACGCTTCCTAGCGTGGATTTTCAGGAGCCAGCCGGCCACTCTCAGCCATATGCCCTCAAACACAAACCACGGCCCTTTTCTCTGGCAAACAAAACTCAATTGCCCCTCTTCTGGAGGGCAAATTGCAGGACGCACTTGGTACTACAAAAACATCCCAACTTGGCACTGGTGCCACCTTGGGTCTGGGAACCATCCGGCGTATCGATCATTTTAAGGAGCCAGCCGGCCCCTCCCAGCCATATGCCCCCAAAAACGAACCACGGACTTGTTCTCTGGCAAAAAAAAATCAGCTGCCCCGCGTTGGGATGGCAGATTAGAGGAGCCACTTTGCACCATCAAACCAGCCCAACTGGGCACTGCTGCCACCTCTGGTCTGGGAACCATCCTGCGTATCGTGGATTCTAAGGAGCCAGCTGGCCACTCCCAGCCACAGGCCCCCAAACAAAAACAACGGCGCTTTTCCCTGGAAAACAAAACTCGCCTGCCAACATTTTGATGGCAGATTGCAGGAGCCACTTGGTACTATCAAACCAGCCCAACTTGGCACTGGTGCCACCTTGGGTCTGGTCACCATCCTGCCTATCGTAGCTTTTCAGGAGCCAGCCGGTCACTCCCAGCCATAGGCCCCCAGACACAAACCTCGGCCCGTTTCCCTGGCAAACAAAAGTAAGCTGCCCCGCTTCTGGATGGCAGACTGCAGGAGCTATTTAGTACTATCAAACCAGCCCGACTTGGCACTTGTGCCACCATGGGTCTGGTCACCATCCTGCCTATCGTAGCTTTTCAGGAGCCAGCCGGTCACTTCCATCCATAGGCCCACAGACAAAAACCTCAGCCCGTTTCCCTGGCAAACAAAAGTAAGCTGCCCCGCTTCTGGATGGCAGATTGCAGAAGCCACTTTGGACTATCAAACCACCCCGACTTGTCACTGGTGCCACCTCTTGTCTGGGAACCATCCTGCGTATCGTGGATTCTAAGGAGGCAGCCAGCCACTCCCAGCCACAGGACCCCAAACACAAACAACGGCGCTATTCCCTGGAAAACAAAACTCGCCTGCCAACTTTTTGATGGCAGATTGCAGGAGCTACTTGGTACTATCAAATCAGCCCGACTTGGCACTGGTGCCACCATGGGTCTGGTAACCATCATGCCTATCGTAGCTGTTCAGGAGCCAGCCGGTCACTCCCAGCCATAGGCCCCCAGACACAAAGCTCGGCCCGTTTCCCTGGCAAACAAAAGTAAGCTGCCCCGCTTCTGGATGGCAGATTGCAGGAGCCGCTTGGTATTATCAAACCAGCCCGACTTGGCACTGGTGCCACCTCTGGTCTGGGAACCATCCTGCGTATCGTGGATTCTAATTAGCCTGCCGGCTACTTCCAGCCTCAGGCCCCCAAACACAAACAACGGCGCTTTTCCCTGGAAAAAAAATTAAGCTACCTCTCTTCTGGATGGCAGATTACAGGAGCCACTTGCTACTATCAAACCAGCCCAACTTCACACTGCTGCCACCATGGGTCTGGTCACCATCCTGCCTATCGTAGCTTTTCAGGAGCCAGCCGGTCACTCCCAGCTATAGGCCCCCAGACACAAACCTCGGCCCGTTGCCCTGGCAAACAAAAATCCGCTGCCCCAATTCTGGATGGCAGATTGCAGGAACCACTTGGTAGTATCAAACCAGCTCGACTTGGCACTGGTGCCAACTCTGGTCTGAAAACCATCCTGCCTATCGTGGATTCTAAGGAGCCAGCTGGCCACTCCCAGCCACTGGCCCCCAAACACAAACAACGGCCCGTTTCCCTGGCAAACAAAAGTAAGCTGCCCCGCTTCTGGATGGCAGATTGCAGGAGCTATTTAGTACTATCAAACCAGCCTGACTTGGCACTGGCACCACCTCTGGTCTGGGAACCATCCTGCCTATCGTTGATTTTCAGGGGCCAGGCGGCCACTCTCAGCCATATTCCCCCAAACACAAACCACGGCCCTTTTCTCTGGCAAAGAAAACTCAACTGCCCCTCTTCTGGATGGCAAATTGCAGGACGCACTTGGTACTACAAAACCAGCCCGACTTGGCACTGGCGCCACCTTGGGTCTGGTCACCATCCTGCGTATCGTGCATTTTAAGGAGCCAGCTGGCCACTCCCAGCCATATGCCCCCAAACACAACCCACGGCCCTTTTCTCTGGCAAACAAAACTCAGCTGCCCAGCTTCTGGATGGCAGATTGCAGGAGCCACTTCGTACTATCTAATCAGCCCGACTTGGCACTGGTGCCACCTTGGCTCTGGGAACCATCCTGCGTAATGTGGATTGTCAGGAGCCAGCCGACCACTCTCGGCGACAGACACCAATCAAAAACAACGGCCCGTTTCACAGGCAAAAAAAACTCAGCTGCCCCGCTTCTGGATGGCAGATTGCAGGACGCCCTTGGTACTATCAAATCAGCCTAACTTGGCACTGGTGCAACCTCTGTTCTGGGAACCATCCCTCGTAACGTGGATTCTAAGGAGCCAGCTGGCCACTCCCAGCCAAAGGCCCCCAAACAAAAACAACGGCGCTTTTCCCTGGAAAACAAAACTCGCCTGCCAACATTTTGATGGCAGATTGCACGAGCCACTTGGTACTATCACACCAGCCCAACTTGGCACTGGTGCCACCATGGGTCTGGTCAGCATCCTGCCTATCGGAGCTTTTCAGGAGCCAGCCGGTCACTCCCAGCCATAGGCCGCCAGACACAAACCTCGGCCCGTTTCCCTGGCAAACAAAAGTAAGCTGCCCCGCTTCTGGATTGCAGATTGCAGGAGCCACTTGGTACTATCAAATCAGCCCAACTTGGCAATGGTGCCTCCATGGGTCTGGTAACCATCCTGCCTATCGTAGCTTTTCAGGAGCCAGCCGATCAGTCCCAGCCATAGGCCCCAAACACAAATCTCTGCCCGTTTCCCCGGGATACAAAAGTAAGCTACCCCGCTTCTGGATGGCAGATTGCAGGAGCCACTTTAACCATCAAACCAGCCCGACTTGGCACTGGTGCCACCTCGGGTCTGGGAACCATCCTGCGTATCGTGGATTCTAAGGAGCCAGCCGGCCACTCCCAGCCACAGGCCCCCAAACACAAACAACGGCGCTTGTCCCTGGCAAACAAAACTCGCCTGCCAACATTTTTGATGGCAGATTGCAGGAGCCGCTTAGTACTATCAAACCAGCCTAACTTGGCACTGGTGCCACCATGGGTCTGGTCACCATCCTGCCTATCGTAGCTTTTCAGGAGCCAGCCGGTCACTCCCAGCCATAGGCCCCCAGTCACAAACCTCGGCCCGTTTCCCTGGCAAACAAAAGTAAGCTGCCCCGCTTCTGGATGGCAGATTGCAGGAGCTATTTATTACTATCAAACCAGCCTGACTTGGCCCTGGTGCCACCTTGGCTCTGGGAGCCATCCTGCCTATCGTGGATTTTCAGGGGCCAGCCGGCCACTCTCAGCCATATGCCCCCAAACACAAACCACGGCCCTTTTCTCTGGCAAGCAAAACTCAACTGCCCCTCTTCTGGACGGCAAATTGCAGGTACTACGAAAACAGCCCGACTTGGCACTGATGCCACCTTGGGTCAGGGAACCATCCTGCGTATCGAGCTTTTTAAGGAGACAGCCGGCCACTCCCATCCATATACTGCCAAAAACAAACCACGGACTTGTTCTCCAGCAAACAAAAATCCGCTGCCCCGCGTCTGGATGGCAGATTGCAGGAGCCACTTTGCACCATCAAACAAGCCCGACTTGGCACTGGTGCCACCTTGGATCTGGGAACCATCCTGCCTATCGTGGATTTTCAGGGGCCAGCAGGCCACTCTCAGCCATAGGCCCCCAAACAAAAACCACGGCACTTTACTCTGGTAAACAAAACTCAACTGCCCCTCTTCTGGATGGCAAATTGCAGGACGCACTTGGTACTACAAAACCAGCCCGACTTGGCACTGGTGCCACTTTGGGTCTGGTCACCATCCTGCGTATCGTGCATTTTAAGGAGCCAGTTGGCCACTCCAAGCCATAGGCCCCCAGACACAAAGCTCTGCCCGTTTCCCTGGCAAACATAAGTAAGCTACCCCGCTTCTGGATGGCAGATTAGAGGAGCCACATTGCACCATCAAACCAGCCCAACTGGGCACTGCTGCCACCTTGGGTCTGGGAACCATCCTGTGTATCATGGATTCTATGGAGCCAGCCGGCCACTCCCAGCCACAGGTCCCCAAACACAAACAACGGCGCTTTTCCCTGGAAAACAAAACTCGCCTGCCAACTTTTTGATGGCAGATTGCAGGAGCCACTTTGCAACATAAAACCAGCCCGACTTGGCACTGGTCCCACCTTGGATCTCGGAACCATCCTGCCTATCGTGGATTTTCAGGGGCCAGCCGGCCACTCTCAGCCATGTACCCCCAAACAAAAACCACGGCCCTTTCCTCTGGCCAACAAAACTCAACTGCCCCTCTTCTGGATGGCAAATTGCAGGAGCCACTTGCTACTACAAAACCAGCCCAACTTGGCACTGGTGCCACCTTGGCTCTGGGAACCATGCTGCGTATCGTGGATTCTAATGAGCCAGCCGGCCACTCCCAGCCACAGGCGCCCAAAAAAAACCAAAGACCTTTTCTCTTGCAAACAAAAATCGGCTACCCCGCTTCTGGATGGCAGATTGCAGGAGACACTTTGCATCATCAAACCAGCCCGACTTGGCACTGGTGCCACCTTGGGTCTGGGAACCATGCTGCCTGGCGTGGATTTTCAGGAGCCTGCCGGCCACTCTCAGCCATAGGCCCTCAAGCACAAACCACGGCCCTTTTCTCTGGCAAACAAAACTCAACTGCCCCTCTTCTGGAGGGCAAATTGCAGGAGGCAATTGGTACTACAAAAACAGCCCAACTGGGCACTGGTGCCACCATGGGTCTGGTAACAATCCTGCCTATCGTAGCTTTTCAGGAGCCAGCCGGTCGCTCCCAGCCATAGGAACCCAGACAAAAACCTCGGCCCGTTTCCCTGGCAAACAAAAGTAAGCTACCCCGGTTCTGGATGGCAAATTGCAGGAGCCACTTTGCACAATCAAACTGGCCCGACTTGGCACTGGTGCCACCTCTGGTCTGGGAACCATCCTGCGTATCGTGGATTCAAAGGAGCCAGCTGGCCACTCCCAGCCACAGGCCCCCAAACACAAACAACGGTGCTTTTCCCTGGAAAACAAAACTCGCCTGCCAACTTTTTGATGGCAGATTGCAGGAGCCACTTTGCAACATAAAACCAGCCCGACTCGGCACTGGTTCCACCTCGGATCTCCGAACCATCCTGCCTATCGTGGATTTTCAGGGGCCAGCCGGCCACTCTCAGCCATGTACCCCCAAACAAAAACCACGGCCCTTTCCTCTGGCAAACAAAACTCAACTGCCCCTCTTCTGGATGGCAAATTGCAGGAGCCACTTGCTACTACAAAACCAGCCCAACTTGGCACTGGTGCCACCTTGGCTCTGGGAACCATGCTGCGTATCGTGGATTCTAATGAGCCAGCTGGCCACTCCCAGCCACAGGCGCCCAAAAAAAACCAAAGACCTTTTCTCTTGCAAACAAAAATCGGCTACCCCGCTTCTGGATGGCAGATTGCAGGAGACACTTTGCACCATCAAACCAGCCCGACTTGGCACTGGTGCCACCTTTGGTCTGGGAACCACGCTTCCTAGCGTGGATTTTCAGGAGCCAGCCGGCCACTCTCAGCCATATGCCCTCAAACACAAACCACGGCCCTTTTCTCTGGCAAACAAAACTCAATTGCCCCTCTTCTGGAGGGCAAATTGCAGGACGCACTTGGTACTACAAAAACATCCCAACTTGGCACTGGTGCCACCTTGGGTCTGGGAACCATCCGGCGTATCGATCATTTTAAGGAGCCAGCCGGCCCCTCCCAGCCATATGCCCCCAAAAACGAACCACGGACTTGTTCTCTGGCAAAAAAAAATCAGCTGCCCCGCGTTGGGATGGCAGATTAGAGGAGCCACTTTGCACCATCAAACCAGCCCAACTGGGCACTGCTGCCACCTCTGGTCTGGGAACCATCCTGCGTATCGTGGATTCTAAGGAGCCAGCTGGCCACTCCCAGCCACAGGCCCCCAAACAAAAACAACAGCACTTTTCCCTGGAAAACAAAACTCGCCTGCCAACTTTATGATGGCAGATTGCAGGAGCCACTTGGTACTATCAAACCAGCCCAACTTGGCACTGGTGCCACCATGGGTCTGGTCACCATCCTGCCTATCGTAGCTTTTCAGGACCTAGCCGGTCACTCTCAGCCATAGGCCGCCAGACACACCTCGGCCCGTTTCCCTGGCAAACAAAAGTAAGCTGCCCCGCTTCTAGATGGCAGATTGCAGGAGCCACTTGGTACTATCAAACCAGCCCGACTTGGCAGTGATGACACCTCTGGTCTGGGAACCATCCTGCCTATCGTGGATTTTCAGGGGCCAGCCGGCCACTCTCAGCCATATGCCCCCAAACACAAACCACGGCCCTTTTCTCTGGCAAACAAAACTCAACTGCCCCTCTTCTGGATGGCAAATTGCAGGACGCACTTTGTACTACGAAAACAGCCCGACTTGGCACTGATGCCACCTTGGCTCTGGGAACCATCCTGCGTATCGAGCTTTTTAAGGAGCCAGCCGGCCACGCCCAGCCATATACCGCCAAAAACAAACCACGGAACTTTTCTCCAGAAAACAAAAATCCGCTGCCCCGCGTCGGGATGGCAGATTGCAGGAGCCACTTTGCACCATCAAACCAGCCCGACTTGGCTCTGGTGCCACCTTGGGTCTGGGAACCATTCTGCCTATCGTGGATTTTCAGGGGCCAGCCGGCCACTCTGAGCCATAGGCCCCCAAACAAAAACCACGGCCCTTTTCTCTGGCAAACAAAACTCAGCTGCCCCGCTTCTGGATGGCAGATTGCAGGACGCACTTGGTACTATCAAACCAGCCCGACTTGGCACTGGTGCCACCTTGGGTCTGGGAACCATCCTGCGTATTGTGGATTGTCAGGAGCCAGCCGACCACTCTCGGCCACAGACCCCAATCAAAAACAACGGCCCGATTCACAGGCAAAAAAATCTCAGCTGCCCCACTTGTGGATGGGAGATTGCAGGAAGCGCTTGACACTGTCAAACCAGCCCAACTTGGCACTGGTGCCACCTTGGGTCTGGGAACGATGCTGCGTATCATGGAATTTAAGGAGCCAGCCGGCCACTCCCATCCACAGGACCCAAACACATACCACAGCCCTTTTCTTTGGAAAACAAAACTCGCCTGCCAACTTTATGATGGCAGATTGCAGGAGCCACTTGGTACTATCAAACCAGCCCAACTTGGCACTGCTGCAACCATGGGTCTGGTCACCATCCTGCGTATCGTAGCTTTTCAGGAGCCAGCCCGTCAGTCCCAGCCATAGGCCCCAGACACAAAGCTCTGCCCGTTTCCCTGGCAAACAAAAGTAAGCTACCCCGCTTCTGGATGGCAGATTGCAGGAGACACTTTGCACCATCAAACCAGCCCTACTTGGCACTGGTGCCACCTCTGGTCTGGAAACCATCCTGCGTATCGTGGATTCTTAGGAGCCAGCTGGCCACTCCCAGCCACAGGCCCCCAAACACAAACAACGGCGCTTTTCCCTGGAAAACAAAACTCGCCTGCCAACTTTTTGATGGCAGATTGCAGGAGCCACTTGGTACTATCAAACCAGCCCAACTTGGCACTGGTGCCACTATGGGTCTCGTCACCATCCTGCCTATCGTAGCTTTTCAGGAGCCAGCCGGTCACTCCCAGCCATAGGCCCCCAGAAAAAAACCTCGGCCCGTTTCCCTGGCAAACAAAAGTAAGCTGCCCCGCTTCTGGATGGCAGATTGCAGGACTTATTTTGTACTATCAAACCAGCCAGACGTGGCACTGGTGCCACCTTGGATCTGGGAACCATCTTGCCTATCGTGGATTTTAATGAGCCAGCCGGCCTCTCTCAGCCATATGCCCCCAAACACAAACCACGGCCCTTTTCTCTGGCAAACAAAACTCAACTGCCCCTCTTCTGGATGGCAGATTGCAGGAGCCACTTGGTACTATCAAACCAGCCCTACTTGGCACTGGTGCCACCTTGGGTCTGGGAAGCATGCTGCGTATTATGGATTTTCAGGAGCCAGCCCGCCACTGCAAGCTACAGGCCCCCAAACACAAACAACAGCATTTTTCTATGGCAAACAAAACTCAACTGCCCCTCTTCTGGATGGCAAATTGCAGGACGCACTTGGTACTACGAAAACAGCCCGACTTGGCGCTGATGCCACCTTGGGTCAGGGAACCATCCTGCGTATCGAGCTTTTTAAGGAGCCAGCCGGCGACGCCCAGCCATATACCGCCAAAAACAAACCACGGAACTTTTCTCCAGCAAACAAAAATCCGCTGCCCCGCGTCTGGATGGCAGATTGCAGGAGCCACTTTGCACCATGAAACCAGCCCAACTTGGCGCTGGTGCCACCTTGGGTCTGGGAACCATCCTGCGTATCGTGGATTCTAAGGAGCCAGCCGGCCACTCCCAGGCACAGGCCCCCAAACAAAAACAACGGCGCTTTTCCGTGGAAAACAAAACTCGCCTGCCAACTTTTTGATGGCAGATTGCAGGAGCCACTTGGTACTATCAAACCAGCCCGACTTGGCACTGGTGCCACCTTGGCTCTGGGAACCATGCTGCGTAACGTAGATTCTAAGGCGCCAGCCCGCCACTCCCAGCCACAGGCCCCCAAACACAAACAACGGCGCTTTTCCCTGGAAAACAAAACTCGCCTGCCAACTTTTTGATGGCAGATTGCAGGAGCCACTTGGTACTATCAAACCAGCCCAACTTGGCTCTGGTGCCACCATGGGTCTGGTCACCATCCTGCCTATCGTAGCTTTTCAGGACCCAGCCGGTCACTCCCATCTATAGGCCCCCAGACAAAAACCTCAGCCCGTTTCCCTGGCAAACAAAAGTAAGCTGCCCCGCTTCTGGATGGCAGATTGCAGGAACCACTTGGTACTATCAAACCAGCCAGACGTGGCACTGGTGCCACCTTGGATCTGGGAACCATCTTGCCTATCGTGGATTTTAAGGAGCCAGCCGGCCTCTCTCAGCCATATGCCCCCAAACACAAACCACGGCCCTTTTCTCTGGCAAACAAAACTCAACTGCCCCTCTTCTGGATGGCAGATTGCAGGAGCCACTTGGTACTATCAAACCAGCCCTACTTGGCACTGGTGCCACCTTGGGTCTGGGAAGCATGCTGCGTATCATGGATTTTCAGGAGCCAGCCCGCCACTGCAAGCTACAGGCCCCCAAACACAAACAACAGCCTTTTTCTCTGGCAAACAAAATTCAGCTGCCCCGCTTCTGGATGGCAGATTGCAGGAGCCACTTGGTAGTATCAAACCAGCCCGACTTGGCACTGGTGCCAACTTGGGTCTGGGAACCATCCTGCGTATCGTGGATTCTAAGTAGCCAGCTGGCCACTCCCAGCCACAGGCCCCCAAACACAAACCACGGTGCTTTTCCCTGGAAAACAAAACTGGCCTGCCAACTTTTTGATGGCAGATTGCAGGAGCCACTTGGTACTATCAAACATGCCCAACTTGGCACTGGTGCCACCATGGGTCTGGTCACCATCCTGCCTATCGTAGCTTTTCAGGAGCCAGCCGGTCACTCCCAGCCATAGGCCCCCAGCCACAAACCTCGGCCCGTTTCCCTGGCACACAAAAGTAAGCTACCCCGCTTCTGGATGGCAGATTGCAGGAGCAAATTGGCATCATCAAACCAGCCCGACTTGGCACTGGTGCCACCTCTGGTCTGGGAACCATCCTGCGTATCGTGGGTTCTAAGGAGCCAGCCGGCCACTCCCAGGCACAGGCCCCCAATCACAAACAACGGCGCTTTTCCCTGGAAAACAAAACTCGCCTGCTAGCTTTTTGATTGCAGAGTGCAGGAGCCACTTGGTACAATCAAACCAGCCCAACTTGGCACTGGTGCCACTATGGGTTTGGTCACCATCCTGCCTATCGTAGCATTTCAGGAGCCAGTCGGTCACTCCGAGCCGTAGGCCCCCAGACACAAAGCTCTGCCCGTTTCCCTGGCAAACAAAAGTAAGCTACCGCGCTTCTGGTTGGCAGATTGCAGGAGCCACTTTGCACCATCAAACCAGCCCAACTTGGCACTGGTGCCACCTTGGGTCTGGGAACCATCCTGCGTATCGTGGATTCTATGGAGCCAGCCGGCCACTCCCAGGCACAGGCCCCCAAACAAAAACAACGGCGCTTTTCCCTGGAAAACAAAACTCGCCTTCCAACTTTTTGATGGCAGATTGCAGGAGCCACTTGGTACTATCAAACCAGCCCGACTTGGCACTGGTGCCACCTTGGCTCTGGGAACCATGCTGCGTAACGTAGATTCTAAGGCGCCAGGCGGCCACTCCCAGCCACAGGCCCCCAAACACAAACAACGGCGCTTTTCCCTGGAAAACAAAACTCGCCTGCCAACTTTTTGATGGCAGATTGCAGGAGCCACTTGGTACTATCAAACCAGCCCAACTTGGCTCTGGTGCCACCATGGGTCTGGTCACCATCCTGCCTATCGTAGCTTTTCAGGAGCCAGCCGGTCACTCCCAGCCATAGGCCCCCAGACAAAAACCTCGGCCCGTTTCCCTGGCAAACAAAAGTAAGCTGCCCCGCTTCTAGATGGCAGATTGCAGGAGCCACTTGGTACTATCAAACCAGCCCAACTGGGCACTGCTGCCACCTCTGGTCTGGGAACCATCCTGCGTATCGTGGATTCTAAGGAGCCAGCTGGCCACTCCCAGCCACAGGCCCCCAAACAAAAACAACAGCACTTTTCCCTGGAAAACAAAACTCGCCTGCCAACTTTATGATGGCAGATTGCAGGAGCCACTTGGTACTATCAAACCAGCCCAACTTGGCACTGGTGCCACCATGGGTCTGGTCACCATCCTGCCTATCGTAGCTTTTCAGGACCTAGCCGGTCACTCTCAGCCATAGGCCGCCAGACACAAACCTCGGCCCGTTTCCCTGGCAAACAAAAGTAAGCTGCCCCGCTTCTAGAGGGCAGATTGCAGGAGCCACTTGGTACTATCAAACCAGCCCGACTTGGCAGTGATGACACCTCTGGTCTGGGAACCATCCTGCCTATCGTGGATTTTCAGGGGCCAGCCGGCCACTCTCAGCCATATGCCCCCAAACACAAACCACGGCCCTTTTCTCTGGCAAACAAAACTCAACTGCCCCTCTTCTGGATGGCAAATTGCAGGACGCACTTTGTACTACGAAAACAGCCCGACTTGGCACTGATGCCACCTTGGCTCTGGGAACCATCCTGCGTATCGAGCTTTTTAAGGAGCCAGCCGGCCACGCCCAGCCATATACCGCCAAAAACAAACCACGGAACATTTCTCCAGAAAACAAAAATCCGCTGCCCCGCGTCGGGATGGCAGATTGCAGGAGCCACTTTGCACCATCAAACCAGCCCGACTTGGCTCTGGTGCCACCTTGGGTCTGGGAACCATTCTGCCTATCGTGGATTTTCAGGGGCCAGCCGGCCACTCTGAGCCATAGGCCCCCAAACAAAAACCACGGCCCTTTTCTCTGGCAAACAAAACTCAGCTGCCCCGCTTCTGGATGGCAGATTGCAGGACGCACTTGGTACTATCAAACCAGCCCGACTTGGCACTGGTGCCACCTTGGGTCTGGGAACCATCCTGCGTATTGTGGATTGTCAGGAGCCAGCCGACCACTCTCGGCCACAGACCCCAATCAAAAACAACGGCCCGATTCACAGGCAAAAAAATCTCAGCTGCCCCACTTGTGGATGGGAGATTGCAGGAGGCGCTTGACACTGTCAAACCAGCCCAACTTGGCACTGGTGCCACCTTGGGTCTGGGAACGATGCTGCGTATCATGGAATTTAAGGAGCCAGCCGGCCACTCCCATCCACAGGACCCAAACACATACCACAGCCTTTTTCTTTGGAAAACAAAACTCGCCTGCCAACTTTATGATGGCAGATTGCAGGAGCCACTTGGTACTATCAAACCAGCCCAACTTGGCACTGCTGCAACCATGGGTCTGGTCACCATCCTGCGTATCGTAGCTTTTCAGGAGCCAGCCCGTCAGTCCCAGCCATAGGCCCCAGACACAAAGCTCTGCCCGTTTCCCTGGCAAACAAAAGTAAGCTACCCCGCTTCTGGATGGCAGATTGCAGGAGACACTTTGCACCATCAAACCAGCCCGACTTGGCACTGGTGCCACCTTGGGTCTGGGAACCATCCTGCGTATCGTGGATTCTTAGGAGCCAGCTGGCCACTCCCAGCCACAGGCCCCCAAACACAAACAACGGCGCTTTTCCCTGGAAAACAAAACTCGCCTGCCAACTTTTTGATGGCAGATTGCAGGAGCCACTTGGTACTATCAAACCAGCCCAACTTGGCACTGGTGCCACTATGGGTCTCGTCACCATCCTGCCTATCGTAGCTTTTCAGGAGCCAGCCGGTCACTCCCAGCCATAGGCCCCCAGAAAAAAACCTCGGCCCGTTTCCCTGGCAAACAAAAGTAAGCTGCCCCGCTTCTGGATGGCAGATTGCAGGACTTATTTTGTACTATCAAACCAGCCAGACGTGGCACTGGTGCCACCTTGGATCTGGGAACCATCTTGCCTATCGTGGATTTTAATGAGCCAGCCGGCCTCTCTCAGCCATATGCCCCCAAACACAAACCACGGCCCTTTTCTCTGGCAAACAAAACTCAACTGCCCCTCTTCTGGATGGCAGATTGCAGGAGCCACTTGGTACTATCAAACCAGCCCTACTTGGCACTGGTGCCACCTTGGGTCTGGGAAGCATGCTGCGTATCATGGATTTTCAGGAGCCAGCCCGCCACTGCAAGCTACAGGCCCCCAAACACAAACAACAGCATTTTTCTCTGGCAAACAAAACTCAACTGCCCCTCTTCTGGATGGCAAATTGCAGGACGCACTTGGTACTACGAAAACGGCCCGACTTGGCGCTGATGCCACCTTGGGTCAGGGAACCATCCTGCGTATCGAGCTTTTTAAGGAGCCAGCCGGCGACGCCCAGCCATATACCGCCAAAAACAAACCACGGAACTTTTCTCCAGCAAACAAAAATCCGCTGCCCCGCGTCTGGATGGCAGATTGCAGGAGCCACTTTGCACCATGAAACCAGCCCAACTTGGCGCTGGTGCCACCTTGGGTCTGGGAACCATCCTGCGTATCGTGGATTCTAAGGAGCCAGCCGGCCACTCCCAGGCACAGGCCCCCAAACAAAAACAACGGCGCTTTTCCGTGGAAAACAAAACTCGCCTGCCAACTTTTTGTTGGCAGATTGCAGGAGCCACTTGGTACTATCAAACCAGCCCGACTTGGCACTGGTGCCACCTTGGGTCTGGGAACCATGCTGCGTATCGTAGATTCTAAGGCGCCAGGCGGCCACTCCCAGCCACAGGCCCCCAAACACAAACAACGGCGCTTTTCCCTGGAAAACAAAACTCGCCTGCCAACTTTTTGATGGCAGATTGCAGGAGCCACTTGGTACTATCAAACCAGCCCAACTTGGCTCTGGTGCCACCATGGGTCTGGTCACCATCCTGCCTATCGTAGCTTTTCAGGACCCAGCCGGTCACTCCCATCTATAGGCCCCCAGACAAAAACCTCAGCCCGTTTCCCTGGCAAACAAAAGTAAGCTGCCCCGCTTCTGGATGGCAGATTGCAGGAACCACTTGGTACTATCAAACCAGCCAGACGTGGCACTGGTGCCACCTTGGATCTGGGAACCATCTTGCCTATCGTGGATTTTAAGGAGCCAGCCGGCCTCTCTCAGCCATATGCCCCCAAACACAAACCACGGCCCTTTTCTCTGGCAAACAAAACTCAACTGCCCCTCTTCTGGATGGCAGATTGCAGGAGCCACTTGGTACTATCAAACCAGCCCTACTTGGCACTGGTGCCACCTTGGGTCTGGGAAGCATGCTGCGTATCATGGATTTTCAGGAGCCAGCCCGCCACTGCAAGCTACAGGCCCCCAAACACAAACAACAGCCTTTTTCTCTGGCAAACAAAATTCAGCTGCCCCGCTTCTGGATGGCAGATTGCAGGAGCCACTTGGTAGTATCAAACCAGCCCGACTTGGCACTGGTGCCAACTTGGGTCTGGGAACCATCCTGCGTATCGTGGATTCTAAGTAGCCAGCTGGCCACTCCCAGCCACAGGCCCCCAAACACAAACCACGGTGCTTTTCCCTGGAAAACAAAACTGGCCTGCCAACTTTTTGATGGCAGATTGCAGGAGCCACTTGGTACTATCAAACATGCCCAACTTGGCACTGGTGCCACCATGGGTCTAGTCACCATCCTGCCTATCGTAGCTTTTCAGGAGCCAGCTGGTCACTCCCAGCCATAGGCCCCCAGCCACAAACCTCGGCCCGTTTCCCTGGCACACAAAAGTAAGCTACCCCGCTTCTGGATGGCAGATTGCAGGAGCAAATTGGCATCATCAAACCAGCCCGACTTGGCACTGGTGCCACCTCTGGTCTGGGAACCATCCTGCGTATCGTGGGTTCTAAGGAGCCAGCCGGCCACTCCCAGGCACAGGCCCCCAATCACAAACAACGGCGCTTTTCCCTGGAAAACAAAACTCGCCTGCTAGCTTTTTGATTGCAGAGTGCAGGAGCCACTTGGTACAATCAAACCAGCCCAACTTGGCACTGGTGCCACTATGGGTTTGGTCACCATCCTGCCTATCGTAGCATTTCAGGAGCCAGTCGGTCACTCCGAGCCGTAGGCCCCCAGACACAAAGCTCTGCCCGTTTCCCTGGCAAACAAAAGTAAGCTACCGCGCTTCTGGTTGGCAGATTGCAGGAGCCACTTTGCACCATCAAACCAGCCCAACTTGGCACTGGTGCCACCTTGGGTCTGGGAACCATCCTGCGTATCGTGGATTCTATGGAGCCAGCCGGCCACTCCCAGGCACAGGCCCCCAAACAAAAACAACGGCGCTTTTCCCTGGAAAACAAAACTCGCCTTCCAACTTTTTGATGGCAGATTGCAGGAGCCACTTGGTACTATCAAACCAGCCCGACTTGGCACTGGTGCCACCTTGGCTCTGGGAACCATGCTGCGTAACGTAGATTCTAAGGCGCCAGGCGGCCACTCCCAGCCACAGGCCCCCAAACACAAACAACGGCGCTTTTCCCTGGAAAACAAAACTCGCCTGCCAACTTTTTGATGGCAGATTGCAGGAGCCACTTGGTACTATCAAACCAGCCCAACTTGGCACTGGTGCCACCATGGGTCTGGTCACCATCCTGCCTATCGTAGCTTTTCAGGAGCCAGCCGGTCACTCCCAGCCATAGGCCCCCAGAAAAAAACCTCGGCCCGTTTCCCTGGCAAACAAAAGTAAGCTGCCCTGCTTCTGGATGGCAGATTGCAGGAGTTATTTAGTACTATCAAACCAGCCAGACGTGGCACTGGTGCCACCTTGGATCTGGGAACCATCTTGCCTATCGTGGATTTTAAGGAGCCAGCCGGCCTCTCTCAGCCATATGCCCCCAAACACAAACCACGGCCCTTTTCTCTGGCAAACAAAACTCAACTGCCCCTCTTCTGGATGGCAGATTGCAGGAGCCACTTGGTACTATCAAACCAGCCCTACTTGGCACTGGTGCCACCTTGGGTCTGGGAAGCATGCTGCGTATTATGGATTTTCAGGAGCCAGCCCGCCACTGCAAGCTAGAGGCACCCAAACACAAACAACAGCCTTTTTCTCTGGCAAACAAAATTAAGCTGCCCCGCTTCTGGATGGCAGATTGCAGGAGCCACTTGGTACTATCAAACCAGCCCGACTTGGCACTGGTGCCACCTCTGGTCTGGGAACCATCCTGCCTATAGTGGATTCTAAGTAGCCAGCTGGCCACTCCCAGCCACAGGCCCCCAAACACAAACAACGGTGCTTTTCCCTGGAAAACAAAACTGGCCTGCCAACTTTTTGATGGCAGATTGCAGGAGCCACTTGGTACTATCAAACCAGCCCAACTTGGCACTGGTGCCACCATGGGTCTGGTCACCATCCTGCCTATCGTAGCTTTTCAGGAGCCAGCCGGTCACTCCCAGCCATAGGCCCCCAGCCACAAACCTCGTCCCGTTTCACTGGCAAACAAAAGTAAGCTACCCCGCTTCTGGATGGCAGATTGCAGGAGCAACTTGGCATCATCAAACCAGCCCGACTTGGCACTGGTGCCACCTCTGGTCTGGGAACCATCCTGCGTATCTTGGGTTCTAAGGAGCCAGCCGGCCACTCCCAGCCACAGGCCCCCAATCACAAACAACGGCGCTTTTCCCTGGAAAACAAAACTCGCCTGCTAGGTTTTTGATGGCAGAGTGCAGGAGCCACTTGGTACAATCAAACCAGCCCAACTTGGCACTGGTGCCACTATGGGTCTGGTCAACATCCTGCCTATCGTAGCATTTCAGGAGCCAGTCGGTCACTCCCAGCCGTAGGCCCCCAGACACAAACAACGGCCCGTTTCCCTGGCAAACAAAATTAAGCTGCCCCGCTTCTGGATGGCAGATTGCAGGAGCCACTTTGCACCATCAAACCAGCCCAACTTGACACTGGTGCCACCTTGGGCCTGGGAACCATCCTGCGTATTGTGGATTCTAAGCAGCCACCCGGCAACTCCGAGCCACAGGCCCCCAAACACAAACAACGGCGCTTTTCCCCGGAAAACAAAACTCGCCTGCCAACATTTTGATGGCAGATTGCAGGAGCCACTTGGTACTATCAAACCAGCCCAACTTGGCACTGGTGCCACCATGGGTCTGGTCACCATCCTGCCTAGCATAGCTTTTCAGGAGCCAGGAGGCCACTCCCAGCCATAGACCCCCAGACAGAAACCTCGGCCCGTTTCCATGGAAAGCAAAAGTAAGCTGCCCCGCTTCTGGATGGAAGATTGCAGGAGCCACTTGGTACTATCAAATTAGCCCAACTTGGCACTGGTGCCACCATGGGTCTGGTAAACATCCTGCCTATCGTAGCTTTTCAGGAGCCAGCCGGTCACTCCCTGCAATAGGGCCCCAGACAAATACCTCGGCACGTTTCCCTGGCAATCAAAAGTAAGCTGCCCCGCTTCTGGATGGCAGATTGCAGGAGCCACTTGGTACTATCAAACCAGCCCGACTTGGCACTGGTGCCACCTTGGATCTGGGAACCATGCTGCGTAACGTGGATTCTAAGACGACAGGCGGCCACTCCCAGCCACAGGGCCCCAAACACAAACAACGGCGCTTTTCCCTGGAAAACAAAACTCTCCTCCCAACTTTTTGATGGCAGATTGCAGGAGCCACTTGGTACTATCAAATCAGCCCAACTTGGCACTGCTGCTACCATGGGTCTGGTAATCATCCTGCCTACTGTAGCTTTTCAGGAGCCAGCCGGTCACTCCCAGCCATAGGCCCCCAGAAAAAAACCTCGGCCCGTTTCCCTGGCAAACAAAAGTAAGCTGCCCCGCTTCTGGATGGCAGATTGCAGGAACCACTTGGTACTATCAAACCAGCCTGACTTGGCACTGGTGCCACCTTGGGTCTGGGAACCATCCTGCGTATCGTGGATTCTAAGGAGCCAGCCGGCCACTCCCAGCTACAGGACCCCAAACACAAACAACAGCGCTTTTCTCTGGCAAACAAAACTTAGTTGCCCTGCTTTTGGATGGCAGATTGCAGGAGCGACTTGGTACTATCAGACCAGCCCAACTTGGCACCGGTGCCTCCATGGGTCTGGTCACCATCCTGCCTATCGTAGCTTTTCAGGAGCCAGCCGGTCACTCCCAGCCATAGGCCCCAGACACAAAGCTCTGCCCGTTTCCCTGGCAAACAAAAGTAAGCTACCCCGCTTCTGGATGGCAGATTGCAGGAGCCACTTTGAAACATCAAACCAGCCCGACTTGGCACTGGTGCCACCTAGGGTCTGGGAACCATCCTGCGTATCGTGGATTCTAAGGAGCCATCTGGCCACTCCCAGCTACAGGCCCACAAACACAAACAACGGCGCTTTTCCCTGGAAAACAAAACTGGCCTGCCAAATTTTTGATGGCAGATTGCAGGAGCCACTTGGTACTATCAAACCAGCCCAACTTGGCTCTGGTGCCACCATGGGTCTGGTCACCATCCTGCCTATCGTAGCTTTTCAGGAGCCAGCCGGTCACTCCCAGCCATAGGCCCCCAGACACAAAGCTCGGCCCGTTTCCCTGGCAAACAAAAGTAAGCTGCCCCGCTTCTGGATGGCAGATTGCAGGAGCTATTTATTACTATCAAACCAGCCCGACTTGGCACTGGTGCCACCTCTGGTCTGGGAACCATCCTGCCTATCGTGGATTTTCAGGGGCCAGCCGGCCACTCTCAGCCATATGCCCCCAAACACAAACCACGGCCCTTTTCTCTGGCAAACAAAACTCAACTGCCCCTCTTCTGGATGGCAAATTGCAGGACGCACTTGGTACTACGAAAACAGCCCGACTTGGCACTGATGCCACCTTGGGTCAGGGAACCATCCTGCGTATCGAGCATTTAAGGAGCCAGCCGTCCACGCCCAGCAATATATCGCCAAAAACAAACCACGGAACTTTTCTCCAGCAAACAAAAATCCGCTGCCCCGCGTCTGGATGGCTGATTGCAGGAGCCACTTTGCACCATCAAACCAGCCCGACTTGGCACTGGTGCCACCTTGGATCTGGGAACCATTCTGCCTATCGTGGATTTTCAGGGGCCAGCCGGCCACTCTCAGCCATAGGCCCCCAAAAACAAACCACAACACTTTACTCTGGTAAACAAAACTCAACTGCCCCTCTTCTGGATGGCAAATTGCAGGACGCACTTGGTACTACAAAAGCAGCCCGACTTGGCACTGGTGCCACCTTGGGTCTGGTCACCATTCTGCGTAGAGTGCATTTTAAGGAGCCAGCTGGCCACTCCCAGCCATAGGCCCCCAAACACAAAATTCTGCCCGTTTCCCTGGCAAACAAAAGTAATCTACACCGCTTCTGGATGGCAGATTGCAGGAGCCACTTTGCACCATCAAACCAGCCCAACTTGGCACTGGTGCCACCTTGGGTCTGGGAACCATCCTGCGTATCGTGGATTCTAAGGAGCCAGCCGGCCACTCCCAGGCACAGGCCCCCAAACAAAAACAACGGCGCTTTTCCCTGGAAAACAAAACTCGCCTGCCAACATTTTGATGGCAGATTGCAGGAGCTATTTAGTACTATCAAACCAGCCCGACTTGGCACTGGTGCCACCTTGGATCTGGGAACCATCCTGCCTATTGTGGATTTTCAGGTGTCAGCCGGCCCCTCTCAGCCATATTCCCCCAAAAACAAACCACGGCACTTTACTCTGGTAAACAAAACTCAACTGCCCCTCTTCTGGAAGGCAAATTGCAGGACGCACTTGGTACTACAAAAACAGCCCAACTTGGCACTGCTGCCACCTCTGGCCTGGGAACCATCCTGCGTATCGAGCTTTTTAAGGAGCCAGCCGGCCACTCCCAGCCATATGCCCCAAAAATGAACCACGGACTTGTTGTCTGGCAAACAAAAATCAGCTGCCCCGCGTCGGGATGGCAGATTGCAGGAGCCACTTTGCACCATCAAACCAGCCCGACTTGGCTCGGGTGAAACCTTGGGTCTGGGAACCATTCTGCCTATCGTGGATTTTCAGGGGCCAGCCGGCCACTGTGAGCCATAGGCCCCCAAACAAAAACCACGGCCCTTTTCTCTGGCAAACAAAACTCAGCTGCCCCGCTTCTGGATGGCAGATTGCAGGATGCACTTGGTACAATCAAACCAGCCCAACTTGGCACTGGTGCCACCTTGGGTCTGGGAACCATCCTGCGTATTGTGGATTGTCAGGAGCCAGCCGACCACTCTCGGCCACAGACCCCAATCAAAAACAACGGCCCGATTCACAGGCAAAAAAATCTCAGCTGCCCCACTTGTGGATGGGAGATTGCAGGAGGCGCTTGACACTGTCAAACCAGCCCAACTTGGCACTGGTGCCACCTCTGGTCTGGGAACCATCCTGCGTATCATGGAATTTAAGGAGCCAGTCGGCCACTCCCAGCCACAGGACCCAAACACATACCACAGCCCTTTTCTTTGGCAAACAAAAATCAGTTGCACTGCTTTTGGATGGCAGATTGCAGGAGCCACTTGGTACTATCAAACCAGCCCAACTTGGCACTGGTGCCACCATGGGTCTGGTCACCATCCTGCCTATCGTAGCTTTTCAGGAGCCAGCCGGTCACTCCCAGCCATAGGCCCCAGACACAAAGCTCTGCCCGTTTCCCTGGCAAACAAAAGTAAGCTACCCCGCTTCTGGATGGCAGATTGCAGGAGACACTTTGCACCATCAAACCAGCCCGACTTGGCACTGGTGCCACCTCTGGTCTGGAAACCATCCTGCGTATCGTGGATTCTTAGGAGCCAGCTGGCCACTCCCAGCCACAGGCCCCAAAACAAAAACAACGGCGCTTTTCCCTGGAAAACAAAACTCGCCTGCCAACTTTTTGATGGCAGATTGCAGGAGCCACTTGGTACTATCAAACCAGCCCAACTTGGCACTGGTGCCACCATGGGTCTGGTCACCATCCTGCCTATCGTAGCTTTTCAGGAGCCAGCCGGTCACTCCCAGCCATAGGCCCCCAGAAAAAAACCTCGGCCCGTTTCCCTGGCAAACAAAACTCAACTGCCCCTCTTCTGGATGGCAGATTGCAGGAGCCACTTGGTACTATCAAACCAGCCCTACTTGCCACTGGTGCCACCTTGGGTCTGGGAAGCATGCTGGGTATCATGGATTTTCAGGAGCCAGCCCGCCACTGCAAGCTACAGGCCCCCAAACACAAACAACAGCCTTTTTCTCTGGGAAACAAAACTCAACTGCCCCTCTTCTGGATGGCAAATTGCAGGAGCCACTTGGTACTACGAAAACAGCCCGACTTGGCGCTGATGCCACCTTGGGTCAGGGAACCATCCTGCGTATCGAGCTTTTTAAGGAGCCAGCCGGCGACGCCCAGCCATATATCGCCAAAAACAAACCACGGAACTTTTTTCCAGCAAACAAAAATCCGCTGCCCCGCGTCTGGATGGCAGATTGCAGGAGCCACTTTGCACCATGAAACCAGCCCAACTTGGCGCTGGTGCCACCTTGGGTCTGGGAACCATCCTGCGTATCGTGGATTCTAAGGAGCCAGCCGGCCACTCCCAGCCACAGGCCCCCAAACAAAAACAACGGCGCTTTTTCGTGGAAAACAAAACTCGCCTGCCAACTTTTTGATGGCAGATTGCAGGAGCCACTTGGTACTATCAAACCAGCCCTACTTGGCACTGGTGCCACCTTGGGTCTGGGAAGCATGCTGCGTATCATGGATTTTCAGGAGCCAGCCCGCCTCTGCAAGCTACAGGCCCCCAAACACAAACAACAGCCTTTTACTCTGGCAAACAAAACTCAACTGCCCCTCTTCTGGATGGCAAATTGCAGGAGCCACTTGGTACTACGAAAACAGCCCGACTTGGCGCTGATGCCACCTTGGGTCAGGGAACCATCCTGCGTATCGATCTTTTTAAGGAGCCAGCCGGCGACGCCCAGCAATATACCGCCAAAAACAAACCACGGAACTTTTTTCCAGCAAACAAAAATCCGCTGCCCCGCGTCTGGATGGCAGATTGCAGGAGCCACTTTGCACCATGAAACCAGCCCAACTTGGCGCTGGTGCCACCTTGGGTCTGGGAACCATCCTGCGTATCGTGGATTCTAAGGAGCCAGCCGGCCACTCCCAGGCACAGGCCCCCAAACAAAAACAACGGCGCTTTTCCGTGGAAAACAAAACTCGCCTGCCAACTTTTTGATGGCAGATTGCAGGAGCCACTTGGTACTATCAAACCAGCCCGACTTGGCACTGGTGCCACCTTGGCTCTGGGAACCATGCTGCGTAACGTAGATTCTAAGGCGCCAGGCGGCCACTCCCAGCCACAGGCCCCCAAACACAAACAACGGCGCTTTTCCCTGGAAAACTAAACTCGCCTGCCAACTTTTTGATGGCAGATTGCAGGAGCCACTTGGTACTATCAAACCAGCCCAACTTGGCTCTGGTGCCACCATGGGTCTGGTCACCATCCTGCCTATCGTAGCTTTTCAGGAGCCAGCCGGTCACTCCCAGCCATAGGCCCCCAGACAAAAAGCTCGGACCGTTTCCCTGGCAAACAAAAGTAAGCTGCCCCGCTTCTGGATGGCAGATTGCAGGAGTTATTTAGTACTATCAAACCAGCCAGACGTGGCACTGGTGCCACCTTGGATCTGGGAACCATCTTGCCTATCGTGGATTTTAAGGAGCCAGCCGGCCTCTCTCAGCCATATGCCCCCAAACACAAACCACGGCCCTTTTCTCTGGCAAACAAAACTCAACTGCCCCTCTTCTGGATGGCAGATTGCAGGAGCCACTTGGTACTATCAAACCAGCCCTACTTGGCACTGGTGCCACCTTGGGTCTGGGAAGCATGCTGCGTATCATGGATTTTCAGGAGCCAGCGCGCCACTGCAAGCTACAGGCCCCCAAACACAAACAACGGTGCTTTTCCCTGGAAAACAAAACTGGCCTGCCAACTTTTTGATGGCAGATTGCAGGAGCCACTTGGTACTATCAAACCAGCCCAACTTGGCACTGGTGCCACCATGAGTCTGGTCACCATCCTGCCTATCGTAGCTTTTCAGGAGCCAGCCGGTCACTCCCAGCCATAGGCCCCCAGCCACAAACCTCGGCCCGTTTCCCTGGCAAACAAAAGTAAGCTACCCAGCTTCTGGATGGCAGATTGCAGGAGCAAATTGGCATCCTCAAACCAGCCCGACTTGGCACTGGTGCCACCTCTGGTCTGGGAACCATCCTGCGTATCGTGGGTTCTAAGGACCCAGCCGGCCACTCCCAGCCACAGGCCCCCAATCACAAACAACGGCGCTTTTCCCTGGAAAACAAAAGTCGCCTGCTAGCTTTTTGATGGCAGAGTGCAGGAGCCACTTGGTACAATCAAACCAGCCCAACTTGGCACTGGTGCCACTATGGGTCTGGTCACCATCCTGCCTATCGTAGCATTTCAGGAGCCAGTCGGTCACTCCCAGCCGTAGGCCCCCAGACACAAAGCTCTGCCCGTTTCCCTGGCAACCAAAAGTAAGCTACCCCGCTTCTGGATGGCAGATTGCAGGAGCCACTTTGCACCATCAAACCAGCCCAACTTGGCACTGGTGCCACCTTGGGTCTGGAAACCATCCTGCGTATCGTGGATTCTAAGGAGCCAGCCGGCCACTCCCAGGCACAGGCCCCCAAACAAAAACAACGGCGCTTTTCCGTGGAAAACAAAACTCGCCTGCCAACTTTTTGATGGCAGATTGCAGGAGCCACTTGGTACTATCAAACCAGCCCGACTTGGCACTGGTGCCACCTTGGCTCTGGGAACCATGCTGCCTAACGTAGATTCTAAGGCGCCAGGCGGCCACTCCCAGCCACAGGCCCCCAAACACAAACAACGGCGCTTTTCCCTGGAAAACAAAACTCGCCTGCCAACTTTTTGATGGCAGATTGCAGGAGCCACTTGGTACTATCAAACCAGCCCAACTTGGCTCTTGTGCCACCATGGGTCTGGTCACCATCCTGCCTATCGTAGCTTTTCAGGAGCCAGCCGGTCACTCCCAGCCGTAGGGCCCCAGACAAAAACCTCGGCCCGTTTCCCTGGCAAACAAAAGTAAGCTGCCCCGCTTCTGGATGGCAGATTGCAGGAGTTATTTAGTACTATCAAACCAGCCAGACGTGGCACTGGTGCCACCTTGGATCTGGGAACCATCTTGCCTATCGTGGATTTTAAGGAGCCAGCCGGCCACTCTCAGCCATATGCCCCCAAACACAAACCACGGCCCTTTTCTCTGGCAAACAAAACTCAACTGCCCCTCTTCTGGATGGCAGATTGCAGGAGCCACTTGGTACTATCAAACCAGCCCTACTTGGCACTGGTGCCACCTTGGGTCTGGGAAGCATGCTGCGTATCATGGATTTTCAGGAGCCAGCCCGCCACTGCAAGCTACAGGCCCCCAAACACAAACAACAGCCTTTTTCTCTGGCAAACAAAAGTAAGCTTCCCCGCTTCTGGATGGCAGATTACAGGAGCCACTTGGTACTATCAAAACAGCCCGACTTGGCACTGGTGCCAACTTGGGTCTGGGAACCATCCTGCCTATCGTGGATTCTAAGTAGCCAGCTGGCCACTCCCAGCCACAGGCCCCCAAACACAAACAACGGTGCTTTTCCCTGGAAAACAAAACTGGCCTGGCAACTTTTTGATGGCAGATTGCAGGAGCCACTTGGTACTATCAAACCAGCCCAACTTGGCACTGGTGCCACCATGGGTCTGGTCACCATCCTGCCTATCGTAGCTTTTCAGGAGCCAGCCGGTCACTCCCAGCCATAGGCCCCCAGCCACAAACCTCGGCCCGTTTCCCTGGCACACAAAAGTAAGCTACCCCGCTTCTGGATGGCAGATTGCAGGAGCAAATTGGCATCATCAAACCAGCCCGACTTGGCACTGGTGCCACCTCTGGTCTGAGAACCATCCTGCGTATCGTGGGTTGTAAGGAGCCTGCCGGCCACTCCCAGCCACAGGCCCCCAATCACAAACAACGGCGCTTTTCCCTGGAAAACAAAACTCGCCTGCTAGCTTTTTGATGGCAGAGTGCAGGAGCCACTTGGTACAATCAAACCAGCCCAACTTGGCACTGGTGCCACTATGGGTCTGGTCACCATCCTGCCTATCGTAGCTTTTCAGGAGCCAGTCGGTCACTCCCAGCCGTAGGCCCCCAGACACAAACAACGGCCCGTTTCCCTGGCAAACAAAATTAAGCTGCCCCGCTTCTGGATGGCAGATTGCAGGAGCCACTTGGTACTATCAAAGCAGCCCAACTTGGCACTGGTGCCACCATGGGTGTGGTCACCATCCTGCCTATCGTAGCTTTTCAGGGGCCAGCCAGCCAGCCCCAGGCACTGGCCCCCAGACAAGAATTTCGGCCCGTTTCCCAGGCAAACTAAAGCAAGCTGCCCCGCTTCTGGATGGCAGATTGCAGGAGCCACTTTGCACCATCAAACCAGCCCAACTTGACACTGGTGCCACCTCTGGCCTGGGAACCATCCTGCGTATTGTGGACTCTAAGCAGCCACCCGGCCACTCCGAGCCTCAGGCCCCCAAACACAAACAACGGCGCGTTTACCCGGAAAACAAAACTCGCCTGCCAACATTTTGATGGCAGATTGCAGGAGCCACTTGGTACTATCAAACCAGCCCAACTTGGCACTGGTGCCACCATGGGTCTGGTCACCATCCTGCCTAGCATAGCTTTTCAGGAGCCAGGAGGCCACTCCCAGCCATAGACCCCCAGACAGAAACCTCGGCCCGTTTCCATGGAAAACAAAAGTAAGCTGCCCCGCTTCTGGATGGCAGATTGCAGGAGCCACTTGGTACTATCAAATTAGCCCAACTTGGCACTGGTGCCACCATGGGTCTGGTAAACATCCTGCCTATCGTAGCTTTTCAGGAGCCAGCCAGTCACTCCCTGCCATAGGGCCCCAGACAAATACCTCGGCCCGTTTCCCTGGCAAACAAAAGTAAGCTGCCCCGCTTCTGGATGGCAGATTGCAGGAGCCACTTGGTACTATCAAACCAGCCCGACTTGGCACTGG
This sequence comes from Melospiza georgiana, assembly GCF_028018845.1. Classification (NCBI taxonomy): domain Eukaryota; kingdom Metazoa; phylum Chordata; class Aves; order Passeriformes; family Passerellidae; genus Melospiza; species Melospiza georgiana. The sequence goes on from NC_080430.1 coordinate 56,273,774, forward strand.
TGCCACCTTGGATCTGGGAACCATGCTGCGTAACGTGGATTCTAAGACGACAGGCGGCCACTCCCAGCCACAGGGCCCCAAACACAAACAACGGCGCTTTTCCCTAAAAAACAAAACTCGCCTGCCAACTTTTTGATGGCAGATTGCAGGAGCCACTTGGTACTATCAAACCAGCCCAACTTGGCACTGCTGCTACCATGGGTCTGGTCATCATCCTGCCTACTGTAGCTTTTCAGGAGCCAGCCGGTCACTCCCAGCCATAGGCCCCCAGAAAAAACCTCGGCCCGTTTCCCTGGCAAACAAAAGTAAGCTGCCCCGCTTCTGGATGGCAGATTGCAGGAAACACTTGGTACTATCAAACCAGCCCGACTTGGCACTGGTGTCACCTTGGGTCTGGGAACCATCCTGCGTATCGTGGATTCTAAGGAGCCAGCCGGCCTCTCCCAGCCACAGGCCCCCAAACACAAACAATGGCGCTTTTCCCTGGAAAACAAAACTCGCCTGCCAACTTTTTGATGGCAGATTGCAGGAGCCATTTGGTACCATCAAACCAGCCCAACTTGGCACTGGTGCCTACATGGGTCTGGTCACCATCCTGCCTATCGTAGCTTTTCAGGACATAGCCGGTCACTCCCAGCCATAGGCCCCCAGACACAAACCTCGGCCCATTTCCCTGGCAAACAAAAGTAAGCTGCCCCGCTTCTGGATGGCAGATTGCCGGAACCACTTCGTATTATCAAACCAGCCCGACTTGGCACTGGTGACACCTTGGGTCTGGGAATCATCCTGCGTATTGTGGATTCTAAGGAGGCAGCCGGCCACTCCCAGCCACAGGCCCCCAAACACAAACAACGGCGCTTTTCCCTGGAAAACAAAACTCGCCTGCCAACTCTTTGATGGCAGATTGCAGGAGCCACTTGGTACTATCAAACCAGCCCAACTTGGCACTGGTGCCACCATGGGTCTGGCCACCATCCTGCCTATCGTAGCTTTTCTGGACCTAGCCGGTCACTTCCAGCCATAGGCCGCCAGACAGAAACCTCGGCCCGTTTCCCTGGCAAACAAAAGTAAGCTGCCCCGCTTCTGGATGGCAGGTTGCAGGAGCCACTTGGTACTATCAAACCAGCCCGACTTGGCACTGGTGCCACCTTGGCTCTGGGAACCATCCTGCCTATCGTGGATTTTCAGGGGCCAGCCGGCCACTCTCAGCCATATGCCCCCAAACACAAACCACTGCCCTTTTCTCTGGCAAACAAAACTCAACTGCCCCTCTTCTGGATGGCAAATTGCAGGACGCACTTGGTACTACGAAAACAGCCCGACTTGGCACTGATGCCACCTTGGGTCAGGGAACCATCCTGCGTATCGGGCTTTTTAAGGAGCCAGCCGGCCACGCCCAGCCGTATACCCCCAAAAACAACCACGGAACTTTTCTTCAGCAAACAAAATTCTGCTGCCCCGCGTCTGGATGGCAGATTGCAGGAGCCACTTTGCACCATCAACCCAGCCCAACTTGGCACTGGTGCCACCTTGGATCTGGGAACCATTCTGCCTATCGTGGATTTTCAGGGGCCAGCCGGCCACTCTCAGCCATAGGCCACCAAACACAAACAACGGCCCTTTACTCTGGTAAACAAAACTCAACTGCCCCTCTTCTGGATGGCATATTGCAGGACGCACTTGGTACTACAAAACCAGCCCGACTTGGCACTGGTGCCACCTTGGGTCTGGTCACCATACTGCCTATCGTAGCTTTTCAGGAGCCAGCCGGTCACTCCCAGCCATAGGCCGCCAGACACAAACCTCGGCCCGTTTCCCTGGCAAACAAAATTAAGATACCCCGCTTCTGGATGGCAGATTGCAGGAGCCACATGGTACTATCAAACCAGCCCAACTTGGCACTTGTGCCACCTCTGGTCTGGGCACCATCCTGCCTATCGTAGCTTTTCAGGAGCCATCCGGTCATTCCCAGCCACAGGCCCCCAAAAACAAACAACGGCGCTTTTCCCTGGAAAACAAAACTGGCCTGCCAACATTTGATGGTAGATTGCCGGAGACACTTTGCAACATAAAACCAGCCCGACTTGGCACTGCTGCCATGTTGGATCTGGGAACCATCCTGCCTATCGTGGATTTTCAGGAGCCAGCCGGCCACTCCCAGCCACATGCCCCAAACACAATCAACAGCGCTTTTCCCTGGAAAACCAAACTCGCCTGCCAGCTTTATGATGGCAGATTGCAGGAGCCACTTTGCACCATCAAACTATCCCAACTTGGCACTGGTGCCACCTCTGGCCTGGGAACCATCCTGCGTATCCCGGATTCTATGCAGCCCACCGGCCACTCCCAGCCACAGGCCCACAAACACAAACAACGGCGCTTTTCCCTGGAAAACAAAAGTCGCCTGCCAACTTTTTGATGGCAGATTGCAGGAGCCACTTGGTACTATCAAACCAGCCCAACTTGGCACTGATGCCACCTTGGGTCTGGTCACCATCCTGCCTATCGTAGCTTTTCAGGAGCCAGCCGGTCATTCCCAACCATAGACCCCCACACACAAACCTCGGCCCGTTTCCCTGGCAAACAAAAGTAAGCTGCCCCGCTTCTGGATGGCAGATTGCAGGAGCCACTTGGTGCTATCAAACCAGCCAGACTTGGCACTGGTGCCACCTTGGCTCTGGGAACCATGCTGCGTAAGGTAGATTCTGAGACGACAGGCGGCCACTCCCAGCCACAGGCCTCCAAACAAAATCAATGGGGTTTTCCCTGGAAAACAAAACTCGCCTGCCAACTTTTTGATGGCAGATTGCAGGAGCCACTTGGTACTATCAAACCAGCCCAACTTGGCACTGGTGCCACCATGGGTCTGGTCACCATCCTGCCTATCATAGCTTTTCAGGAGCCAGCCGGTCACTCGCAGCCATGGGCGCCCAGAAAAAATATTGGCCCGTTTCCCTGGCAAACAAAAGTAAGCTACCCCGCTTCTGGATGGCAAATTGCAGGACGCACTTGGTACTACAAAACCAGCCCGACTTGGCACTGGTGCCACCTTGGGTCTGGTCACCATACTGCCTATCGTAGCTTTTCAGGAGCCAGCCGGTCACTCCCAGCCATAGGCCCCCAGACACAAACCTCGGCCCGTTTCCCTGGCAAACAAAATTAAGATACACCGCTTCTGGATGGCAGATTGCAGGAGCCACATGGTACTATCAAACCAGCCCGACTTGGCACTTGTGCCACCTCTGGTCTGGGCACCATCCTGCCTATCGTAGCTTTTCAGGAGCCAGCCGGTCATTCCCAGCCACAGGCCCCCAGACACAAACAACGGCGCTTTTCCCTGGAAAACAAAACTGGCCTGCCAACATTTGATGGTAGATTGCAGGAGACACTTTGCAACATAAAACCAGCCCGACTTGGCACTGCTGCCACGTTGGATCTGGGAACCATCCTGCCTATCGTGGATTTTCAGGAGCCAGTCGGACACTCCCAGCCACATGCCCCAAACACAAACAACAGCGCTTTTCCCTGGAAAACAAAACTCGCCTGCCAGCTTTATGATGGCAGATTGCAGGAGCCACTTTGCACCATCAAACTAACCCAACTTTGCACTGGTGCCACATCTGGCCTGGGAACCATCCTGCGTATCGTGGATTCTATGCAGCCCACCGGCCACTCCCAGCCAAAGGCCCCCAAAGAAAAACAACGGCGCTTTTCCCTGGAAAACAAAACTCGCCTGCCAACTTTTTGATGGCAGATTGCAGGAGCCACTTGGTACTATCAAACCAGCCCAACTTGGCACTGGTGCCACCATGGGTCTGGTCACCATCCTGCCTATCGTAGCTTTTCAGGAGCCAGCCGGTCATTCCCAGCCATAGACCCCCACACACAAACCTCGGCCCGTTTCCCTGGCAAAGAAAAGTAAGCTACCCCGCTTCTGGATGGAAGATTGCAGGAGCCACTTTGAACCATCAAACCAGCCCGACTTGGCACTGGTGCCACCTTGGGTCTGGTCACCATCCTGCCTATCGTAGCTTTTCAGGAGCCAGCCGGTCATTCCCAGCCATAGAACCCCACACACAAACCTCGGCCCGTTTCCCTGGCAAACAAAAGTAAGCTGCCCCGCTTCTGGATGGCAGATTGGAGGAGCCACTTTTAACCATCAAACCAGCCCGACTTGGCACTGGTGCCACCTTGGGTCTGGGAACCATGCTGCGTATCGTGGATTCTAAGGAGCCAGCCGGTCACTCCCAGCCACAGGCCCCCAAACAAAAACAATGGCGCTTTTCCCTGGAAAACAAAACTCGCCTGCCAACTTTTTGATGGCAGATTGCAGGAGCCACTTGGTACTATCAAACCAGCCCAACTTGGCACTGGTGCCACCATGGGTCTGGTCAAGATCCTGCCTATCGTAGCTTTTCAGGAGTCAGCCGGTCACTCCCAGCCATAGCCCCCCAGACAAAAACCTCGGCCCGTTTCCCTGGCAAACAAAAGTAAGCTACCCCGCTTCTGGATGGCAGATTGCAGGACGCACTTGGTACTATCAAACCAGCCCAACTTGGCACTGGTGCCACCTTGGGTCTGGGAACCATCCTGCGTATCGTGGATTCTAACTAGCCAGCCGGTCATTCCAAGCAAACAGACCCCCAAAAACAAACAACGGCGCTTTTCCCTGGAAAACAAAACTCGCCTGCCAACATTTTGATGGCAGATTGCAGGAGCCACTTGGTACTATCAAACCAGCCCAACTTGGCACTGGTGCCACCATGGGTCTAGTCACCATCCTGCCTATCGTAGCTTTTCAGGAGCCAGCCGGTCACTCCCAGCCATAGGCCTAGAGACACAAACCTCGGCCCGTTTCCCTGGCAAAGAAAAGTAAGCTACCCCGCTTCTGGATGGCAGATTGCAGGAGCCACTTTGCACCATCAAACCAGCCCGACTTGGCACTGGTGCCACCTCTGGTCTGGGAACCATCCTGCGTATCGTGGATTCTAAGGAGCCAGCTGGCCACTCCCAGCCACAGGCCCCCAAACACAAACAACGGCGCTTTTCCCTGGAAAACAAAACTGGCCTGCCAACATTTTGATGGCAGATTGCAGAAACCACTTGGTACTATCAAACCAGCCCAACTTGGCACTGGTGCCACCATGGGTCTGGTCACCATCCTGCCTATCGTAGCTTTTCAGGAGCCAGCCGGTAACTCCCAGCCATAGGCCGCCAGACACAAAGCTCTGCCCGTTTCCCTGGCAAACAAAAGTAAGCTGCCCCGCTTCTGGATGGCAGATTGCAGGAACCACTTGGTACTATCAAACATGCCCAACTTGGCACTGGTGCCACCTCTGGTCTGGGAACCATCCTGCGTATCGTGTGTTCTAATGATCCGGCCGGCCACTCCCAGCCACAGGACCCCAAACACAAACAAAGGCGCTTTTCCATGGAAAACAAAACTCACCTGCCAAATTTTTGATGGCAGATTGCAGGAGCCACTTGGTACTATCAAACCAGCCCAACTTGGCACTGCTGCAACCATGGGTCTGGTCACCATCCTGCCTATCGTAGCTTTTCAGGAGCCAGCCGGTCACTCCCAGCCATAGGCGGCCAGACACAAAGCTCTGCCCGTTTCCCTGGCAAACAAAAGTAAGCTGCCCCGCTTCTGGATGGCAGATTGCAGGAGCCACTTGGTACTATCAAACCAGCCCGACTTGGCACTGGTGCCACCTTGGGTCTGTGAACCATGCTGCGTAACGTAGATTCAAAGGCGCCAGCCGCCCACTCCCAGCCACATGCCCCCAAACACAAACAACGGCGCTTTTCCCTGGAAAACAAAACTCGCCTGCCAACTTTTTGATGGCAGATTGCAGGAGCCACTTGGTACTATCAAACCAGCCCAACTTGGCACTGGTGCCACCATGGGTCTTGTCACCATCCTGCCTATCGTAGCTTTTCAGGAGCCAGCCGGTCACTCCCGGCCATAGGCCGCCAGACACAAAGCTCGGCCCGTTTCCCTGGCAAACAAAAGTAAGCGGCCCCGCTTCTGGATGGCAGATTGCAGGAGCCACTTGGTACTATCAAACCAGCCCGACTTGGCACTGGTGCCACCTTGGCTCTGGGAACCATCCTGCCTATCGTAGCTTTTCAGGGGCCAGCCGCCCACTCTCAGCCATATGCCCTCAAACACAAACCACGTCCCTTTTCTCTGGCAAACAAAACTCAACTGCCCCTCTTCTGGATGGCAAATTGCAGGACGCACTTAGTACTACGAAAACCGCCCGACTTGGCACTGATGCCACCCTGGGTCAGGGAACCATCCTGCGTATCGGGCATTTTAAGGAGCCAGCCGGCCACGCCCAGCCATATACCCCCAAAAACAACCATGGAACATTTCTCCAGCAAACAAAAATCTGCTGCCCCGCGTCTGGATGGCAGATTGCAGGAGCCACTTTGCACCATCAACCCAGCCCAACTTGGCACTGGTGCCACCTTGGATCTGGGAACCATCCTGCCTATCGTGGATTTTCAGGGCCCAGCCGGCCACTCTCAGCCATAGGCCACCAAACACAAACCACGGCCCTTTACTCTGGTAAACAAAACTCCACTGCCCCTCTTCTGGATGGCAAATTGAAGGACGCACTTGGTACTACAAAACCAGCCCGACTTGGCACTGGTGCCACCTTGGGTCTGGTCACCATACTGCCTATCGTAGCTTTTCAGGAGCCAGCCGGTCACTCCCAGCCATAGGCCCCCAGACACAAACCTCGGCCCGTTCCCCTGGCAAGCAAAATTAAGATACCCCGCTTCTGGATGGCAAATTGCAGGAGCCACATGGTACTATCAAACCAGCCCAACTTGGCACTTGTGCCACCTCTGGTCTGGGCACCATCCTGCCTATCGTAGCTTTTCAGGAGCCAGCCGGTCATTCCCAGCCACAGGCCCCCAAACACAAACAACGGCGCTTTTCCCTGGAAAATAAAACTGACCTGCCAACATTTGATGGCAGATTGCAGGAGACACTTTGCAACATAAAACCAGCCCAACTTGGCACTGCTGCCACGTTGGATCTGGGAACCATCCTGCCTATCGTGGATTTTCAGGAGCCAGCCGGTCACTCCCAGCCATAGCCCCCCAGACAAAAACCTCGGCCCGTTTCCCTGGCAAACAAAAGTAAGCTACCCCGCTTCTGGATGGCAGATTGCAGGAGCCACTTGGTACTATCAAACCAGCCCAACTTGGCACTGGTGCCACCTTGGGTCTGGGAACCATCCTGCGTATCGTGGATTCTAATTAGCCAGCCGGTCACTCCCAGCCACAGGTCCCCAAACACAAACAACGGCGCTTTTCCCTGGAAAACAAAACTTGCCTGCCAACTTTTTGATGGCAGATTGCAGGAGCCACTTGGTACTATCAAACCAGCCCGACTTGGCACTGCTGCCACGTTGGATCTGGGAACCATCCTGCCTATCATGGATTTTCAGGAGCCAGCCGGCCACTCCCAGCCACATGCCCCAAACACAAACAACAGCGCTTTTCTCTGGAAAACCTAACTCGCCTGCCAGCTTTATGATGGCAGATTGCAGGAGCCTCTTTGCACCATCAAACTAACCCAACTTGGCACTGGTGCCACCTCTGGCCTGGGAACCATCCTGCGTATCGTGGATTCTATGCAGCCACCGGCCACTCCCAGCCACAGGCCCCCAAAGAAAAACAACGGCGCTTTTCCCTGGAAAACAAAACTCGCCTGCCAACTTTTTGATGGCAGATTGCAGGAGCCACTTGGTACTATCAAACCAGCCCAACTTGGCACTGGTGCCACCATGGGTCTGGTCACCATCCTGCCTATCGTAGCTTTTCAGGAGCCAGCCGGTCATTCCCAGCCATAGACCCCCAGACACAAAGCTCTGCCCGTTTCCCTGGCCAATAAAAGTAAGCTGCCCCGCTTCTGGATGGCAGATTGCAGGACGCACTTGGTACTATCAAATCAGCCCGACGTGGCACTGGTGCCACCTTGGGTCTGGTCACCATCCTGCCTATCGTAGCTTTTCAGAAGCCAGCCGGTCATTCCCAGCCATAGACCCCCACACACAAATCTCGGCCCGTTTCCCTGGCAAATAAATGTACGCTGCCCCGCTTCTGGATGGCAGATTGGAGGAGCAACGTTGAACCATCAAACCAGCCCGACTTGGCATTGGTGCCACCTTGGGTCTGGGAACCATGCTGCGTATCGTGGATTCTAAGGAGGCAGCCGGCCACTCCCAGCCACAGGCCCCCAAACAAAAACAATGGCGCTTTTCCCTGGAAAACAAAACTCGCCTGCCAACATTTTGATGGCAGATTGCAGGAGCCACTTGGTACTATCAAACCAGCCCAACTTGGCACTGGTGCCACCATGGGTCTGGTCACCATCCTGCCTATTGTAGCTTTTCAGGAGCCAGCAGGTCACTCCCAGCCATAGCCCCCCAGACAAAAACCTCGGCCCGTTTCCCTGGCAAACAAAAGTAAGCTACCCCGCTTCTGGATGGCAGATTGCAGGAACCACTTGGTACTATCAAACCAGCCCAACTTGGCACTGGTGCCACCTTGGGTCTGGGAACCATCCTGCGTATCGTGGATTCTAATTAGCCAGCCGGTCACTCCCAGACACAGGCCCCCAAACAAAAACAACGGCGCTTTTCCCTGGAAAACAAAACTCGACTGCCAACTTTTTGATGGCAGATTGCAGGAGCCACTTGGTACTATCAAACCAGCCCAACTTGGCACTGGTGCCACCATGGGTCTAGTCACCATCCTGCCTATCGTAGCTTTTCAGGAGCCAGCCGGTCACTCCCAGCCATAGGCCCCGAGACACAAACCTCGGCCCGTTTCCCTGGCAAAGAAAAGTAAGCTACCCCGCTTCTGGATGGCAGATTGCAGGAGCCACTTTGCACCATCAAACCAGCCCGACTTGGCACTGGTGCCACCTCTGGTCTGGGAACCATCCTGCGTATCGTGGATTCTAAGGAGCCAGCTGGCCACTCCCAGCCACAGGCCCCCAAACAAAAACAACGGCGCTTTTCCCTGGAAAACAAAACTGGCCTGCCAACTTTTTGATGGCAGATTGCAGAAACCACTTGGTACTATCAAACCAGCCCAACTTGGCACTGCTGCCACCATGGGTCTGGTCACCATCCTGCCTATCGTAGCTTTTCAGGAGCCAGCCGGTAACTCCCAGCCATAGGCCGCCAGACACAAAGCTCTGCCCGTTTCCCTGGCAAACAAAAGTAAGCTGCCCCGCTTCTGGATGGCAGATTGCAGGAACCACTTGGTACTATCAAACCAGCCCGACTTGGCACTGGTGCCACCTTGGCTCTGGGAACCATCCTGCCTATCGTGGATTTTCAGGGGCCAGCCGGCCACTCTCAGCCATATGCCCCCAAACACAAACCACGGTCCTTTTCTCTGGCAAACAAAACTCAACTGCCCCTCTTCTGGATGGCAAATTGCAGGACGCACTTAGTACTACGAAAACCGCCCGACTTGGCACTGATGCCACCTTGGGTCAGGGAACCATCCTGCGTATCGGTCTTTTTAAGGAGCCAGCCGGCCACGCCCAGCCATATACCCCCAAAAAAAACCACGGAACTTTTCTCCAGCAAACAAAAATCTGCTGCCCCGCGTCTGGATGGCAAATTGCAGGAGCCACTTTGCACCATCAACCCAGCCCAACTTGGCACTGGTGCCACCTTGGATCTGGGAACCATTCTGCCTATCGTGGATTTTCAGGGGCCAGCCGGCCACTCTCAGCCATAGGCCACCAAACACAAACCACGGCACTTTACTCTGGTAAACAAAACTCCACTGCCCCTCTTCTGGATGGCAAATTGAAGGACGCACTTGGTACTACAAAACCAGCCCGACTTGGCACTGGTGCCACCTTGGGTCTGGTCACCATACTGCCTATCGTAGCTTTTCAGGAGCCAGCCGGTCACTCCCAGCCATAGGCCCCCAGACACAAACCTCGGCCCGTTCCCCTGGCAAGCAAAATTAAGATACCCCGCTTCTGGATGGCAAATTGCAGGAGCCACATGGTACTATCAAACCAGCCCAACTTGGCACTTGTGCCACCTCTGGTCTGGGCACCATCCTGCCTATCGTAGCTTTTCAGGAGCCAGCCGGTCATTCCCAGCCACAGGCCCCCAAACACAAACAACGGCGCTTTTCCCTGGAAAATAAAACTGACCTGCCAACATTTGATGGCAGATTGCAGGAGACACTTTGCAACATAAAAGCAGCCCGACTTGGCACTGCTGCCACGTTGGATCTGGGAACCATCCTGCCTATCGTGGATTTTCAGGAGCCAGCCGGTCACTCCCAGCCATAGCCCCCCAGACAAAAACCTCGGCCCGTTTCCCTGGCAAACAAAAGTAAGCTACCCCGCTTCTGGATGGCAGATTGCAGGACGCACTTGGTACTATCAAACCAGCCCGACTTGGCACTGGTGCCACCTTGGGTCTGGGAACCATCCTGCGTATCGTGGATTCTAATTAGCCAGCCGGTCACTCCCAGCCACAGGCCCCCAAACACAAACAACGGTGCTTTTCCCTGGAAAACAAAACTCGCCTGCCAACTTTTTGATTGCAGATTGCAGGAGCCACTTGGTACTATCAAACCAGCCCAACTTGGCACTGGTGCCACCATGGGTCTGGTCACCATCCTGCCTATTGTAGCTTTTCAGGAGACAGCAGGTCACTCCCAGCCATAGCCCCCCAGACAAAAACCTCGGCCCGTTTCCCTGGCAAACAAAAGTAAGCTACCCCGCTTCTGGATGGCAGATTGCAGGAACCACTTGGTACTATCAAACCAGCCCAACTTGGCACTGGTGCCACCTTGGGTCTGGGAACCATCCTGCGTATCGTGGATTCTAATTAGCCAGCCGGTCACTCCCAGACACAGGCCCCCAAACAAAAACAACGGCGCTTTTCCCTGGAAAACAAAACTCGACTGCCAACTTTTTGATGGCAGATTGCAGGAGCCACTTGGTACTATCAAACCAGCCCAACTTGGCACTGGTGCCACCATGGGTCTAGTCACCATCCTGCCTATCGTAGCTTTTCAGGAGCCAGCCGGTCACTCCCAGCCATAGGCCCCGAGACACAAACCTCGGCCCGTTTCCCTGGCAAAGAAAAGTAAGCTACCCCGCTTCTGGATGGCAGATTGCAGGAGCCACTTTGCACCATCAAACCAGCCCGACTTGGCACTGGTGCCACCTCTGGTCTGGGAACCATCCTGCGTATCGTGGATTCTAAGGAGCCAGCTGGCCACTCCCAGCCACAGGCCCCCAAACACAAACAACGGCGCTTTTCCCTGGAAAACAAAACTGGCCTGCCAACTTTTTGATGGCAGATTGCAGAAACCACTTGGTACTATCAAACCAGCCCAACTTGGCACTGGTGCCACCATGGGTCTGGTCACCATCCTGCCTATCGTAGCTTTTCAGGAGCCAGCCGGTAACTCCCAGCCATAGGCCGCCAGACACAAAGCTCTGCCCGTTTCCCTGGCAAACAAAAGTAAGCTGCCCCGCTTCTGGATGGCAGATTGCAGGAACCACTTGGTACTATCAAACCAGCCCGACTTGGCACTGGTGCCACCTTGGCTCTGGGAACCATCCTGCCTATCGTGGATTTTCAGGGGCCAGCCGGCCACTCTCAGCCATATGCCCCCAAACACAAACCACGGTCCTTTTCTCTGGCAAACAAAACTCAACTGCCCCTCTTCTGGATGGCAAATTGCAGGACGCACTTAGTACTACGAAAACCGCCCGACTTGGCACTGATGCCACCTTGGGTCAGGGAACCATCCTGCGTATCGGGCTTTTTAAGGAGCCAGCCGGCCACGCCCAGCCGTATACCCCCAAAAAAAACCACGGAACTTTTCTCCAGCAAACAAAAATCTGCTGCCCCGCGTCTGGATGGCAGATTGCAGGAGCCACTTTGCACCATCAACCCAGCCCAACTTGGCACTGGTGCCACCTTGGATCTGGGAACCATTCTGCCTATCGTGGATTTTCAGGGGCCAGCCGGCCACTCTCAGCCATAGGCCACCAAACACAAACCACGGCACTTTACTCTGGTAAACAAAACTCCACTGCCCCTCTTCTGGATGGCAAATTGAAGGACGCACTTGGTACTACAAAACCAGCCCGACTTGGCACTGGTGCCACCTTGGGTCTGGTCACCATACTGCCTATCGTAGCTTTTCAGGAGCCAGCCGGTCACTCCCAGCCATAGGCCCCCAGACACAAACCTCGGCCCGTTCCCCTGGCAAGCAAAATTAAGATACCCCGCTTCTGGATGGCAAATTGCAGGAGCCACATGGTACTATCAAACCAGCCCAACTTGGCACTTGTGCCACCTCTGGTCTGGGCACCATCCTGCCTATCGTAGCTTTTCAGGAGCCAGCCGGTCATTCCCAGCCACAGGCCCCCAAACACAAACAACGGCGCTTTTCCCTGGAAAATAAAACTGACCTGCCAACATTTGATGGCAGATTGCAGGAGACACTTTGCAACATAAAAGCAGCCCGACTTGGCACTGCTGCCACGTTGGATCTGGGAACCATCCTGCCTATCGTGGATTTTCAGGAGCCAGCCGGTCACTCCCAGCCATAGCCCCCCAGACAAAAACCTCGGCCCGTTTCCCTGGCAAACAAAAGGAAGCTACCCCGCTTCTGGATGGCAGATTGCAGGAACCACTTGGTACTATCAAACCAGCCCAACTTGGCACTGGTGCCACCTTGGGTCTGGGAACCATCCTGCGTATCGTGGATTCTAATTAGCCAGCCGGTCACTCCCAGCCACAGGCCCCCAAACACAAACAACGGTGCTTTTCCCTGGAAAACAAAACTCGCCTGCCAACTTTTTGATTGCAGATTGCAGGAGCCACTTGGTACTATCAAACCAGCCCGTCTTGGCGCTGGTGCCACCATGGGTCTGGTCACCATCCTGCCTATCGTAGCTTTTCAGGAGCCAGCCGGTAACTCCCAGCCATAGGCCGCCAGACACAAATCTCTGCCCGTTTCCCTGGCAAACAAAAGTAAGCTGCCCCGCTTCTGGATGGCAGATTGCAGGAACCACTTAGTACTATCAAACCAGCCCGACTTGGCACTGGTGCCACCTTGGATCTGGGAACCATCCTGCCTATCGTGGATTTTCAGGGGCCAGCCGGCCACTCTCAGCCATAGGCCACCAAACACAAACCACGGCACTTTACTCTGGTAAACAAAACTCCACTGCCCCTCTTCTGGATGGCAAATTGAAGGACGCACTTGGTACTACAAAACCAGCCCGACTTGGCACTGGTGCCACCTTGGGTCTGGTCACCATACTGCCTATCGTAGCTTTTCAGGAGCCAGCCGGTCACTCCCAGCCATAGGCCCCCAGACACAAACCTCGGCCCGTTCCCCTGGCAAGCAAAATTAAGATACCCCGCTTCTGGATGGCAAATTGCAGGAGCCACATGGTACTATCAAACCAGCCCAACTTGGCACTTGTGCCACCTCTGGTCTGGGCACCATCCTGCCTATCGTAGCTTTTCAGGAGCCAGCCGGTCATTCCCAGCCACAGGCCCCCAAACACAAACAACGGCGCTTTTCCCTGGAAAATAAAACTGACCTGCCAACATTTGATGGCAGATTGCAGGAGACACTTTGCAACATAAAACCAGCCCGACTTGGCACTGCTGCCACGTTGGATCTGGGAACAATCCTGCCTATCGTGGATTTTCAGGAGCCAGCCGGTCACTCCCAGCCATAGCCCCCCAGACAAAAACCTCGGCCCGTTTCCCTGGCAAACAAAAGTAAGCTACCCCGCTTCTGGATGGCAGATTGCAGGACGCACTTGGTACTATCAAACCAGCCCAACTTGGCACTGGTGCCACCTTGGGTCTGGGAACCATCCTGCGTATCGTGGATTCTAATTAGCCAGCCGGTCACTCCCAGCCACAGGCCCCCAAACACAAACAACGGTGCTTTTCCCTGGAAAACAAAACTCGCCTGCCATTTTTTTGATGGCAGATTGCAGGAGCCACTTGGTACTATCAAACCAGCCCAACTTGGCACTGCTGCAACCATGGGTCTGGTCACCATCCTGCCTATCGTAGCTTTTCAGGAGCCAGCCGGTCACTCCCAGCCATAGGCCCCCAGACACAAAGCTCGGCCCGTTTCCCTGGCAAACAAAAGTAAGCTGCCCCGCTTCTGGATGGCAGATTGCAGGAGCCACTTGGTACTATCAAACCAGCCCGACTTGGCACTGGTGCCACCTTGGGTCTGGGAACCATGCTGCGTAACGTAGATTCTAAGGCGCCAGCCGCCCGCTCCCAGCCACATGCCCCCAAAGACAAACAACGGCGCTTTTCCCTGGAAAACAAAACTCGCCTGCCAACTTTTTGATGGCAGATTGCAGGAGCCACTTGGTACTATCAAACCAGCCCAACTTGGCACTGGTGCCACCATGGGTCTGGTCACCATCCTGCCTATCGTAGCTTTTCAGGAGGCAGCCGGTCACTCCCAGCCATAGGCCCCCAGACTCAAACCTCGGCCCGTTTCCATGGAAAACAAAAGTAAGCTGCCCCAATTCTGGATGGCAGATTGCAGGAGCCACTTTGCACCATCAAACCAGCCCGACTTGGCACTGGTGCCACCTTGGGTCTGGGAACCATGCTGCGTATCATGGATTCTAAGTAGCCAGCTGGCCACTCCCAGCCACAGGCCGCCAAGCACAAACAACGGCCCTTTTCCCTGGAAAACAAAACTCGCCTGCCAACTTTTTGATTGCAGATTGCAGGAGCCACTTGGTACTATCAAACCAGCCCGTCTTGGCACTGGTGCCACCTTGGCTCTGGGAACCATGGTGCGTAAGGTAGATTCTAAGATGCCAGGGGGCCACTCCCAGCCACAGGCCCCCAAACACAAACAACAGCGCTTTTCCCTGGAAAACAAAACTGGCCTGCCAAATTTTTGATGGCAGTTTGCAGGAGCCACTTGGTACTATCAAACCAGCCCGTCTTGGCACTGGTGCCACCATGGGTCTGGTCACCATCCTGCCTATCGTAGCTTTTCAGGAGCCAGCCGGTCACTCCCTGCCATAGGCCCCCAGACACAAACCTCGGCCTGTTTCCCTGGCAAACAAAAGTAAGCTACCCCGCTTCTGGATGGCAGATTGAAGGAATCATTTTGCACCATCAAACTAGCCCGACTTTGCACTGGTGCCACCTTGGATCTGGGAACCATGCTGCGTATCGTGGATTCTAATTAGCCAGCCGGCCACTCCCAGCCACAGGTCCCCAAACACAAATAACGGCGTTTTTAATCCTGGAAAACAAAACTCGCCTGCTAACATTTTGATGGCAGATAGCAGGAGCCACTTGGTACTATCAAACCAGCCCACCTTGGCACAGGTTCCACCGTGAGTCTGGTCACCATCCTGCCTATCGTAGCTTTTCAGGAGCCAGCCTGTCATTCCCAGGCATAGACCCCCACACACAAACCTCGGCCCGTTTCCCTGGCAAACAAAAGTAAGCTGCCCCGCTTCTGGATGGCAGATTGCAGGAGGCACTTGGTGCTATCAAACCAGCCCGACTTGGCACTGGTGCCACTTTGGCTCTGGGAACCATCCTGCGTAACGTAGATTGTGAGACGACCGGCGGCCACTCCCAGCCACAGGCCTCCAAACAAAATCAATGGCGATTTTCCCGGGAAAATGAAACTCGCCTGCCAAATATTTGATGGCAGATTGCAGGAGCCACTTGGTACTATCAAACCAGCCCAACTTGGCACTGGTGCCACCATGGGTCTGGTCACCATCCTGCCTATCGTAGCTTTTCAGGAGCCAGCCGGTCATTCCCAGCCATAGACCCCCAGACACAAACCTCGACCCTTTTCCCTGGCAAACAAAAGTAAGCTGCCCCGCTTCTGGATGGCAGATTGCAGGAACCACTTGGTACTATCAAACCAGCCCGACATGGCACTGGCGCCACCTTGGGTCTGGGAACCATCCTGCGTATCGTGGATTCTAAGTAGCCAGCCGGCCACTGCAGCCACATGCCGTCAAACACAAACAACGGCGCTTTTCCCTGGAAAACAAAACTCGCCTGCCAACTTTTTGATGGCAGATTGCAGGAGCCACTTGGTACTATCAAACCAGCCCGTCTTTGCATTGGTGCCACCTTGGAACTGGGAACCATGCTGCGTAACGTAGATTCTAAGACGCCAGGGGGCCACTCGCAGCCAAAGGCCCCCAAGCCAAAAACAACGGCGCTTTTCCCTGGAAAACAAAACTCGCCAGCCAACTTTTTTATGGCAGATTGCAGGAGCCACTTGGTACTATCAAATCAGCCCAACTTGGCACTGGTGCCACCATTGGTCTGGTCACCATCCTGCCTATCGTAGCTTTTCAGGAGCCAGCCGGTCACTCCCAGCCATAGGCCCCCAGACAAAAACCTCGGCCCGTTTCCCTGGCAAACAAAAGTCAGCTGCCCCGCTTCTGGATGGCAGATTGCAGGAGCCACTTTGCACCATCAAACTGGCCCGACTTGGCACTGGTGCCACCTCAGGTCTAGGAACCATGCTGCGTATCGTGGATTCTAATTAGCCAGCCGGCCTCTCTCAGCCACAGGCCCCCAAACAGAAACAACGGCGCTTTTCCCTGGAAAACAAAACTGGCCTGCCAACTTTTTGATGGCAGATTGCAGGAGCCACTTGGTACTATCAAACCAGCCCGACTTGGCACTGGTGCCACCATGGGTCTGGTCACCATCCTGCCTATCGTAGCTTTTCAGGAGCCAGCCGGTCACTCCCAGCCATAGGCTCCCAGACAAAAATCTCGGCCCGTTTCCCTGGCAAACAAAAGTAAGCTGCCCCGCTTCTGGATGGCAGATTGCAGGAGCCACTTTGCACCATCAAACCAGCCCGAGTTGGCACTGGTTCCACCTTGGATCTGGGAACCATCCTGCCTATCGTGGATTTTCAGGGGCCAGCCGGCCACTGTGAGCCATGTACCCCCAAACAAAAACCACGGCCCTTTCCTCTGGCAAACAAAACTCAACTGCCCCTCTACAGGATGGCAAATTGCAGGAGCCATTTGCTACTACAAAACCAGCCCGACTTGGCACTGGTGCCACCTTGGCTCTGGGAACCATGCTGCGTATCGTGGATTCTAAGGAGCCAGCCGGCCACTCCCAGCCACAGGCCCCCAAAAAATACCAAAGGACTTTTCTCTTGCAAACAAAAATCGGCTGCCCCGCTTCTGGATGGCAGATTGCAGGAGCCACTTAGCACCATCAAACCAGCTCGACTTGGCACTGGTGCCACCTCTGGTCTGGGAACCATCCTGCGTTTTGTGGATTCTAAGGAGCCAGCCGGCCACTCCCAGCCACAGGCCCCCAAACAAAAACAACGGCGCTTTTCCCTGGAAAACAAAATTCGCCTGCCAACTTTTTGATGGCAGATTGCAGGAGCCACTTGGTACTATTAAACCAGCCCAACTTGGCACTGGTGCCACCATGGGTCTGGTCACCATCCTGCCTATCGTAGCTTTTCAGGAGCCAGCCGGTCACTCCCAGCCATAGCCCCCAGACACAAACCTCGGCCCGTTTCCCTGGCAAACAAAAGTAAGCTGCCCCGCTTCTGGATGGCAGATTGCAGGAGCCACTTGGTACTATCAAACCAGCCCAACTTGGCACTGGTGCCACCTTGGGCCTGGGAACCATGCTGCGTATCGTGGATTCTATGGAGCCAGCCGGCCACTCCCAGCCACTGGCCCCCAAACAAAATCAATGGCGCTTTTCCCTGGAAAACAAAACTTGCCTGCCAAATTTTTGACGGCAGATTGCAGGAGCCACTTGGTACTATCAAACCAGCCCAACTTGGCACTGATGCCACCATGGGTCTGTTAAACATCCTGCCTATCGTAGCTTCTCAGGAGCCAGCCGGTCACTCCCAGCCATATGCCCCCAGCCACAAACCTCGGCCCGTTTCCCTGGCAAACAAAAGTAAGCTACCCCGCTTCTGGATGGCAGATTGCAGGAGCCACTTTGCACCATCAAACTAGCCCGACATGGCACTGGTGCCACCTCTGGTCTGGGAACCATCCTGCGTATCGTATATTCTAATTAGCCAGCCGGCTACTCCCAGCCTCAGGCCCCCAAACACAAACAACGGCGCTTTTCCCTGGAAAAAAAATTAAGCTACCCCTCTTCTGGATGGCAGATTGCAGGAGCCACTTGCTACTATCAAACCAGCCCAACTTCGCACTGCTGCCACCATGGGTCTGGTCACCATCCTGCCTATCGTAGCTTCTCAGGAGCCAGCTGGTCACTCCCAGCCATAGGCCCCCAGACACAAACCTCGGCCCGTTTCCCTGGCAAACAAAAGTAAGCTGCCCCAATTCTGGATGGCAGATTGCAGGAACCACTTGGTAGTATCAAACCAGCACGACTTGGCACTGGTGCCACCTCTGGTCTGGCAACCGTCCTGCGTATCGTGGATTCTAAGGAGCCAGCCGGCCACTCCCAGCCACAGGCACCCAAACACAAACAACGGCCCGTTTCCCTGGCAAACAATAGTAAGCTGCCCCGCTTCTGGATGGCAGATTGCAGGAACCACTTGGTAGTATCAAACCAGCCCAACTTGTCACTGGTGCCACCTCTTGTCTGGGAACCATCCTGCGTATCGTGGATTCTAAGGATCCAGCCGGCCACTCTTAGCCACAGGCCCCCAAACACAAACAACGTTGCTTTTCCCTGGAAGACAAAACTCGCCTGCCAACTTTTTGATGGCAGATTGCAGGAGCCACTTGGTACTATCAAATCAGCCCAACTTGGCACTGGTGCCACCATGGGTCTGGCCACCATCCTGCCTATCGTAGCTTTTCAGGAGCCAGCCGGTCACTCCCAGCGATAGGCCCCCAGACACAAGCCTGGGCCCGTTTCCCTGGCAAACAAAAGTAAGCTACCCCGCTTCTGGATGGCAGATTGCAGGACGCACTTGGTACTATCAAACCAGCCCGACTTGGCACTGGTGGCACCACTGGTCTGGAAAACATCCTGCGCATCGTGGATTCTAATTAGCCAGCGGGCCACTCTCAGCCACAGGACCCCAGACACAAAACTCTGTCCGTTTCCCTGGCAAGCAAAAGTAAGCTGCCCCGCTTCTGGATGGCAGATTGCAGGAGCTATTTAGTACTATCAAACCAGCCCGACTTGGCACTGGTGCAGCCTTGGCTCTGGGAACCCTCCTGCCTATTGTGGATTTTCATGGGTCAGCCGACCACTCTCCGCCATATGCCCTCAAACACAAACCACGGCCCTTTTCTCTGGTAAACAAAACTCAGCTGCCCTGCTTCTGGATGGCAGATTGCAGGAGCCACTTGGTACTATCAAATCAGCCCAACTTGGCACTGGTGCCTCCATGGGTCTGGTAACCATCCTGCCTATCGTAGCTTTTCAGGAGCCAGCCGGTCACTCCCAGCCATAGGCCCCCAGACACAAACCTCGGCCCGTTTCCCTGGCAAACAAAAGTAAGCTACCGCGCTTCTGGATGGCAGATTGCAGGAGCCACTTTGCACCATCAAACTAGCCCGACTTGGCACTGGTGCCACCTCTGGTCTGGGAACCATGCTGCGTATCGTGGATTCTAATTAGTCAGCCGGCCACTCCCAGCCACAGGACCCCAAACACAAACAACGGCGCTTTTCCCTGGAAAACTAAACTCGCCTGCCAACTTTTTGTGAGCAGATTGCAGGAGCCACTTGGTACTATCAAATCAGCCCAACTTGGCACTGGTGCCACCATGGGTCTGGTCACCATCCTGCCTATCGTAGCTTTTCAGGAGACAGCCGGTCAGTCCCAGCCATAGGCCTCGAGATACAAACATCGGCACGTTTCCTTGGAAAACACAAGTAAACTACCCCGCTGCTGGATGGCAGATTGCAGGAACTACTTTGCACCATCAAACCAGCCCGACTTGGCACTGGTGCCACCTTGGCTCTGGGAACCATGCTGCGTATCGTGGATTCTAAGGAGCCAGCTGGCCACTCCCAGCCACATGCCGCCAAACACAAACAACGGCGCTTTTCCCTGGAAAACAAAACTCGCCTGCCAACTTTTTGATGGCAGATTGCAGGAGCCACTTGGTACTATCAAACCAGCCCAACTTGGCACTGGTGCCACCATGGGTCTGGTCAGCATCCTGCCTATCGTAGCTTTTCAGGAGCCAGTCGGTCACTCCCAGCCTTAGGCCCACAGACACAAACCTCGGCCCGTTTCCCTTGCAAACAAAAGTAAGCTACCCCGCTTCTGGATGGCAGATTGCAGGAGCCACTTTGCACCATCAAACTAGACCGAATTGGCACTGGTGCCACCTTGGGTCTGGGAACCATCCTGCGTATCGTGGATTCTAATTAGCCAGCCGGCCACTCCGAGCCACCCGACCCCAAACACAAACAACGGCGCTTTTCCCTGGAAAACAAAACTCGCCTGCCAACTTTTTGATGGCAGATTGCAGGAGCCACTTGGTACAATCAAATCAGCCCAACTTGGCACTGGTGCCACCATGGGTCTGGTCACCATCCTGCCTATCGTAGCTTTTCAGGAGCCAGCCGGTCACTCCCAGCCATAGGCATCGACACACAAACCTCGGCCCGTTTCCTTGGCAAACACAAGTAAGCTACCCCGCTTCTGGATGGCAGATTGCAGGAGCCACTTTGCACCATTAAACCAGCCCGATTTGGCACTGGTGCCACCTTGGCTCTGGGAAGCATGCTGCGTATCGTGGATTCTAAGTAGCTGGCTGGCCACTCCCAGCCACATGCCGCCAAACACAAACAACGGCGATTTTCCCTGGAAAACAAAACTCGCCTGCCAACATTTTGATGGCAGATTGCAGGAGCCACTTGGTACTATCAAAGCAGCCCAACTTGGCACTGGTGCCACAATGGGTCTGGTAACCATCCTGCCTATCGTAGCTTTTCAGGAGCCAGCCGGTCACTCCCAGCCATAGAACCCCAGACAAAAACCTCGGCCCTTTTCCCTGGCAAACAAAAGTAAGCTTCCCAGCTTCTGGATGGCAGATTGCAGGAGCCACTTGGTACTATCAAAACAGTCCGACTTGGCACTGGTGCCACCTTGGGTCTGGGAACCATCCTGCGTATCGATGATTCCAAGACGCAAGGGGGCCACTCCCAGCCACAGGGCCCCAAACAAAAACAACGGCGCTTTTCCCCGGAAAACAAAACTCGCCTGCCAAATATTTGATGGCAGATTGCAGGAGCCACTTGGTACTATCAAATCAGCCCAACTTGGCAATGGTGCCACCATGGGTCTGGTCACCATCCTGCCTATCGTAGCTTTTCACGACCTAGACGGTCACTCCCGGCCATAGGCCGCCAGACACAAAGCTCGGCCCGTTTCCCTAGCAAACAAAAGTAAGCTGCCCCGCTTCTGGATGGCACATTGCAGGACGCGCTTTGTACTATCAAACCAGCCCAACTTGGAACTGGTGCCACCATGGGTCTGGTCACCATCCTGCCTATCGTAGTTTTCAGGCTCCTGCAATCTGCCATTAAAAAGTTGGCAGGCGAGTTTTGTTTTCCAGGGAAAAGCGCCTTTATTTGTGTTTGGGGGCCTGTGGCTGGGAGTGGCCGGCTGGCTCCTTAGAATCCACAAAACGCAGGATGGTTCCCAGACCCAAGGTGGCACCAGTGCCAAGTCGGGCCAGTTTGATGGTGCAAAGTGGCTCCTGCAATTTGCCATCCAGAAGCGGGGTAGCTTACTTTTGTTTGCCAGGGAAACGGGCCGAGGTTTTTGTCTGGGGGCCTATGGCTGGGAGTGACCGGCTGGCTCCTGAAAACTACGATAGGCAGGATGGTTACCAGACCCATGGTGGCACCAGTGCCAAGTTGGGCTGTTTTTGTAGTACCAATTGCGTCCTGCAATCTGCCATCCAGAAGCGGGGTAGCTGATTTTTGTTTGCAAGAGAAAAGTTCCGTGGTTTTTTTTGGGCGCCTGTGGCTGGCAGTGGCCGGCTGGCTCATTACAATCCACGATACGCAGCATGGTTCCCAGAGCCATGGTGGCACCAGTGCCAAGTTGGGCTGGTTTGATGGTGCAAAGTGGCTCCTCTAATCTGCCATCCAGAAGCGGGGTAGCTTACTTTTGTTTGCCAGGGAAACGGGCAGAGCTTTGTGTCTAGGGGCCTATGGCTTGGAGTGGCCAACTGGCTCCTTAAAATGCGCGATACGCAGGATGGTGACCAGACCCAAGGTGGCACCAGTGCCAAGTCGGGCTGGTTTTGTAGTACCAAGTGCGTCCTGCAATTTGCCATCCAGAAGAGGGGCAGTTGAGTTTTGTTTACCAGAGTAAAGTGCCGTGGTTTGTGTTTGGGGGCCTATGGCTGAGAGTGGCCGGCTGGCCCCTGAAAATCCATGATAGGCAGGATGGTTCCCAGATCCAAGGTGGCACCAGTGCCAAGTCGGGCTTGTTTGATGGTGCAAAGTGGCTCCTGCAATCTGCCATCCAGACGCGGGGCAGCTGAGTTTTGTTTGCTGGAGAAAAGTTCCGTGGTTTGTTTTTGGCGGTATATGGATGGGAGTGGCCGGCTGTCTCCTTAAAAAGCTCGATACGCAGGATGGTTCCCTGACCCAATGTGGCATCAGCGCCAAGTGGGGCTGTTTTCGTAGTACCAAGTGCGTCCTGCAATTTGCCGTCCAGAAGAGGGGCAGTTGAGTTTTGTTTGCCAGAGAAAAGGGCCGTGGTTTGTGTTTGGGGGCATATGGCTGAGAGTGGCCGGCTGGCCTCTGAAAATCCACGATAGGCAGGATGGTTCCCAGAGCCAAGGTGGCACCAGTGCCAAGTCGGGCTGGTTTGATAGTAATAAATAGCTCCTGCAATCTGCCATCCAGAAGCGGGGCAGCTTACTTTTGTTTGCCAGGGAAACGGGCCGAGGTTTGTGTCTGGGGGCCTATGGCTGGGAGTGACCGGCTGGCTCCTGAAAAGCTACGATAGGCAGGATGGTGACCAGACCCATGGTGGCACCAGTGCCAAGTTGGGCTGGTTTGATAGTACCAAGTGGCTCCTGCAATCTGCCATCAAAAAGTTGGCAGGCGAGTTTTGTTTTCCAGGGAAAAGCGCCGTTGTTTGTGTTTGGGGGCCTGCGGCTGGGAGTGGCCGGCTGGCGCCTTAGAATCTACGATACGCAGCATGGTTCCCAGACCCAAGGGGGCACCAGTGCCAAGTCGGGCTGATTTGATAGTACCAAGTGGCTCCTGCAATCTGCCATCTAGAAGCGGGGCAGCTTACTTTTGTTTGCCAGGGAAACGGGCCGAGGTTTGTGTCTGGGGGCCTATGGCTGGGAGTGACCGGCTGGCTCCTGAAAAGCTACGATAGGCAGGATGGTGACAAGACCCATGGTGGCAGCAGTGCCAAGTTGGGCTGGTTTGATAGTACCAAGTGGCTCCTGCAATCTGCCATCAAAAAGTTGTCAGGCTAATTTTGTTTTCCAGGGTAAAGCGCCGTTGTTTGTGTTTGGGGGCCTGTGGCTGGGAGTGTCCGCCTTCGCCTAAGAATCTACGTTACGCAGCATGGTTCCCAGACCCAAGGTGGCACCAGTGCCAAGTCGGGCTGGTTTGATAGTACCAAGTGGCTCCTGCAATCTGCCATCCAGAAGCGGGGCAGCTTACTTTTGTTTGCCAGGGAAACGGGCCGAGGTTTGTGACTGGGGGCCTATGGCTGGGAGTGACCGGCTGGCTCCTGAAAAGCTCCGATAGGCAGGATGGTGACCAGACCCATGGTGGCACCAGTGCCAAGTTGGGCTGGTTTGATAGTACTAAGCGGCTCCTGCAATCTGCCATCAAAAGGTTGGCAGGCGAGTTTTGTTTGCCAGGGACAAGCGCCGTTGTTTGTGTTTGGGGGCCTGTGGCTGGGAGTGGCCGGCTGGCTCCTTAGAATCCACGATACGCAGGATGGTTCCCAGACCCAAGGTGGCACCAGTGCCAAGTCGGGCTGGTTTGATGGTTCAAAGTGGCTCCTGCAATCTGCCATCCAGAAGCGGGGTAGCTTACTTTTGTTTGCCGGGGAAACGGGCAGAGATTTGTGTTTGGGGCCTATGGCTGGGACTGATCGGCTGGCTCCTGAAAAGCTACGATAGGCAGGATGGTTACCAGACCCATGGAGGCACCAGTGCCAAGTCGGGCTGATTTGATAGTACCAAATGGCTCCTGCAATCTGCCATCCAGAAGCGGGGCAGCTTACTTTTGTTTGCCAGGGAAACGGGCCGAGGTTTGTGTCTGGCGGCCTATGGCTGGGAGTGACCGGCTGGCTCCTGAAAAGCTCCGATAGGCAGGATGATTACCAGACCCATGGTAGCAGCAGTGCCAAGTTGGGCTGATTTGATAGTACCAAGTGGCTCCTGCAATGTGCCATCCAGAAGCGGGGCAGCTTACTTTTGTTTTCCATGGAAGCGGGCCGAGGTTTCTGTCTGGGGGTCTATGGCTGGGAGTGACCTCCTGGCTCCTGAAAAGCTATGATAGGCAGGATGGTGACCAGACCCATGGTGGCACCAGTGCCAAGTCGGGCTGGTTTGATAGTACCAAGTGGCTCCTGCAATCTGCCATCAAAATGTTGGCAGGCGAGTTTTGTTTTCCGGGGAAAAGCGCCGTTGTTTGTCTGGGGCCTATGGCTGGGAGTGACCGGCTGGCTCCTGAAAAGCTACGATAGGCAGGATGGTTACCAGACCCATGGAGGCACCAGTGCCAAGTTGGACTGGTTTGATAGCACCATGTGGCTCCTCCAATCTGCCATCCAGAAGCGGGGCAGCTTACTTTTGTTTGCCAGGGAAACGGGCCGAGGTTTGTGTCTGGCGGCCTATGGCCGGCAGTGACCTCCTGGCTCCTGAAAAGCTCCGATAGGCAGTATGCTGACCAGACCCATGGTGGCAGCAGTGCCAAGTTGGGCTGGTGTCATAGTACCAAGTGTCTCCTGCAATCTGCCATCAAAAAGTTGGCACGCGAGTTTTGTTTTCCAGGGAAAAGCGCCGTTGTTTGTGTTTGGGGGCCTGTGGCTGGGAGTGGCCAGCTGGCTCCTTAGAATTCACGATACGCAGGATGGTTCCCAGACCAGAGGTGGCACCAGTGCCAAGTCGGGCTGGTTTGATGGTTCAAAGTGGCTCCTGCAATCTGCCATCCAGAAGCGGGGTAGCTTACTTTTGTTTGCCAGGGAAACGGGCAGAGCTTTGTGTCTGGGGCCTATGGCTGGGAGTGACCGGCTGGCTCCTGAAAAGCTACGATAGGCAGGATGGTTACCAGACCCATGGTGGCACCAGTGCCAAGTTGGGCTGGTTTGATAGCATCATGTGGCTCCTGCAATCTGCCATCCAGAAGCGGGGCAGCTTACTTTTGTTTGCCAGGGAAACGGGCCGAGGTTTGTGTCTGGCGGCCTATGGCCGGGAGTGACCTCCTGGCTCCTGAAAAGCTCCGATAGGCAGGATGCTGACCAGACCCATGGTGGCACCAGTGCCAAGTTTGGCTGGTTTCATAGTACCAAGTGGCTCCTGCAATCTGCCATCAAAAAGTTGGCAGGCGAGTTTTGTTTTCCAGGGAAAAGCGCCGTTGTTTGTGTTTGGGGGCCTGTGGCTGGGAGTGGCCAGCTGGCTCCTTAGAATCCACGATACGCAGGATGGTTCCCAGACCAGAGGTGGCACCAGTGCCAAGTCGGGCTGGTTTGATGGTTCAAAGCGGCTCCTGCAATCTGCCATCCAGAAGCGGGGTAGCTTACTTTTGTTTGCCAGGGAAACGGGCAGAGCTTTGTGTCTGGGGCCTATGGCTGGGAGTGACCGGCTGGCTCCTGAAAAGCTACGATAGGCAGGATGGTTACCAGACCCATGGAGGCACCAGTGCCAAGTTGGGCTCGTCTGATAGTACCAAGTCGCTCCTGCAATCTGCCATCCAAAAGCAGGGCAACTGAATTTTGTTTGCCAGAGAAATGCGCTGTTGTTTGTGTTTGGGGTCCTGTGGCTGGGAGTGGCCGGCTGGCTCCTTAGAATCCACGATACGCAGGATGGTTCCCAGACCAGAGGTGGCACCAGTGCCAAGTCGGGCTGATTTGATAGTACCAAGTGGTTCCTGCAATCTGCCATCCAGAAGCGGGGCAGCTTACTTTTGTTTACCATGGAAATGGGCCGAGGTTTGTGTCTGGGGGCCTATGGCTGGGAGTGACCGGCTGGCTCCTGAAAGGCTACGATAGGCAGGATGGTGACCAGGCCCATGGTGACACCAGTGCCAAGTTGGGCTGGTTTGATAGTACCAAGTGGCTCCTGCAATCTGCCATGCAGAAATGGGGCAGCTGAGTTTTGTTTTCCAGGGAAAAGGGCCGTGGTTTTTGTTTGGGGGCTATGACTCAGAGTGGCCGGCTGGCCCCTGAAAATCCACAATAGGCAGAATGGTTCCCAGACCCAAGGTGGCACCAGTGCCAAGTTGGGCTGTTTTTGTAGTACCAAGTGCGTCCTGCAATTTGCCTTCCAAAAGAGGGGCAGTTGAGTTTTGTTTGCCAGAGAAAAGGGCCGTGGTTTCTGTTTGAGGGCATATGGCTGAGAGTGGCCGGCTGACCCCACAAAATCCACAATAGGCAGGATGGTTCCCAGAGCCAAGGTGGCACAACTGCCAAGTCGGGCTGGTTTGATAGTACTAAATAGCTCCTGCAATCTGCCATCCAGAAGCGGGGTAGCTTAATTTTGTTTGTCAGGGAAACGGGCAGAGCTTTGTGAATGGGGTCCTGTGGCTGGGAGTGGCCGGCTGGCTCCTTAGAATCCACGATACGCAGGATGGTTCCCAGACCAGAGGTGGCACCAGTGCCAAGTCGGGCTGATTTGATAGTACCAAATGGCTCCTGCAATCTGCCATCCAGAAGCGGGGCAGCTTACTTTTGTTTGCCAGGGAAACGGGCCGAGGTTTGTGTCTGGGGGCCTATGGCTAGGAGTGACCGGCTGGCTCCTGAAAAGCTACGATAGGCAGGATGGTGACCAGACCCATGGTGGCAGCAGTGCCAAGTTGGGCTGGTTTCATAGTACCAAGTGGCTCCTGCAATCAGCCATCAAAAAGTTGGCAGGCGAGTTTTGTTTTCCAGGAAAAAGCGCCGTTGTTTGTGTTTGGGGGTCTGTGGCTGGGAGTGGCCGGCGTGCTCCTTAGAATCCACGATACGCAGGATGGTTCCCAGACCCGAGGTGGCACCAGTGCCAAGTTGGGCTAATTTGATAGTACCAAGTGGCTCCTGCAATCTGCCATCCAGAAGCGGGGCAGCTTACTTTTGTTTTCCATGGAAACGGGCCGAGGTTTCTGTCTGGGGGTCTATGGCTGGGAGTGACCTCCTGGCTCCTGAAAAGCTATGCTAGGCAGGATGGTGACCAGACCCATGGTGGCACCAGTGCCAAGTTGGGCTGGTTTGATAGTAACAAGTGGCTCCTGCAATCTGCCATCAAAATGTTGGCAGGCGAGTTTTGTTTTCCGGGGTAAAGTGCCGTTGTTTGTGTTTGGGCGCCTGTGGCTCGGAGTGGCCGGGTGGCTGCTTAGAATCCACAATACGCAGGATGGTTCCCAGGCCAGAGGTGGCACCAGTGCCAAGTCGGGCTGTTTTCGTAGTACCAAGTGCGTACTGCAATTTGCCGTCCAGAAGAAGGGCAGTTGAGTTTTGTTTGCCAGAGAAAAGGGCCGTGGTTTGTGTTTGGGGGCATATGGCTGAGAGTGGCCGGCTGGCCCCTGAAAATCCACGATAGGCAGGATGGTTCCCAGAGCCAAGGTGGCATCAGTGCCAAGTCGGGCTGGTTTGATAGTAATAAATAGCTCCTGCAATCTGCCATCTAGAAGCGGGGCAGCTTCCTTTTGTTTGCCAGGGAAACGGGCCGAGTTTTGTGACTGGGGGCCTATGGCTTGGAGTGACCGGCTGGCTCCTGAAAAGCTACGATAGGCAGGATGGTGACCAGACCCATGGTGGCACCAGTGCCAAGTTGGGCTGGTTTGATAGTACCAAGTGGCTCCTGCAATCTGCCATCAAAAACTTGGCAGGCGAATTTTGTTTTCCAGGGAAAAGCGACATTGTTTGTGTTTGGGGGCCTGTGGCTGGGAGTGGCCGCCTGGCGCCTTAGAATCTACGTTACGCAGCATGGTTCCCAGACCCAAGGTGGCACCAGTGCCAAGTCGGGCTGGTGTGATAGTACCAAGTGGCTCCTGCAATCTGCCATCCAGAAGCGGGGCAGCTTACTTTTGTTTGCCAGGGAAACGGGCCGAGCTTTGTGACTGTGGGCCTATGGCTGGGAGTGACCGGCTGGCTCCTGAAAAGCTCCGATAGGCAGGATGGTGACCAGGCCCATGGTGGCACCAGTGCCAAGTTGGGCTGGTTTGATAGTACCAAGTGGCTCCTGCAATCTGCCATCAAAAATCTGGCAGGCCAGTTTTGTTTTCCAGGGAAAAGCGCCGTTGTTTGTGTTTGTGGGCCTGTGGCTGGGACTGGCCAGCTGGCTCCTTAGAATCCACGATACGCAGGATGGTTCCCAGACCAGAGGTGGCACCAGTGCCAAGTCGGGATAGTTTGATGGTTCAAAGTGGCTCCTGCAATCTGCCATCCAGAAGCGGGGTACCTTACTTTTGTTTGCCAGAGAATCGGGCAGAGCTTTGTGTCTGGGGCCTATGGCTGGGAGTGACCGGCTGGCTCCTGAAAAGCTACGATAGGCAGGATGGTTACCAGACCCATGGAGGCACCAGTGCCAAGTTGGGCTGGTTTGATAGTACCAAGTGGTTCCTGCAATCTGCCATGCAGAAGCGGGGCAGCTTACTTTTATTTACCATGGAAATGGGCCGAGCTTTGTGTCTGGGCGCCTATGGCTGGAAGTGACCGGCTGGCTCCTGAAAAGCTACGATAGGCAGGATTGTGGCCAGACCCATGGTGGCACCAGTGCCAAGTTGGGCTGGTTTGATAGCACCAAGTGGCTCCTGCAATCCGCCATCAAAAAGTTGGCAGGCGAGATTTGTTTTCCAGGGAAAAGAGCCGTTGTTTGTGTTTGAGGGCCTGCGGCTGGGAGTGGCCGGCTGGCTCCTTAGAATCCACGATACGCAGGATGGTTCCCAGACCAGAGGTGGCACCAGTGCCAAGTTGGGCTGTTTTTGTAGTACCAAGTGCGTCCTGCAATTTGCCTTCCAGAAGAGGGGCAGTTGAGTTTTGTTTGCCAGAGAAAAGGGCCGTGGTTTGTGTTTGAGGGCATATGGCTGAGAGTGGGCGGCTGACCCCACAAAATCCACAATAGGCAGGATGGTTCCCAGAGCCAAGGTGGCACCAGTGCCAAGTCGAGCTGGTTTGATAGTACTAAATAGCTCCTGCAATCTGCCATCCAGAAGCGGGGTAGCTAATTTTGTTTGTCAGGGAAACGGGCAGAGCTTTGTGTCTGGGGTCCTGTGGCTGGGAGTGGCCGGCTGGCTCCTTAGAATCCACGATACGCAGGATGGTTCCCAGACCAGTGGTGGCACCAGTGCCAAGTTGGGCTGGTTTGATAGTACCAAGTGGCTCCTGCAATCTGCCATCAAAAAGTTGGCAGGCGAGTTTTGTTTTCCAGGGAAAAGCGCCGTTGTTTGTGTTTGGGCCCTGTGGCTGGGAGTAGCCGCCTGTTGTCTTAGAATCCACGTTACGCAGCATGGTTCCCAGATCCAAGGTGGCACCAGTGCCAAGTCAGGCTGGTTTGATAGTACCAAGTGGCTCCTGCAATCTGCCATCCAGAAGCGGGGCAGCTTACTTTTGTTTGCCAGGGAAACGGGCCGAGGTTTTTTTCTGGGGGCCTATGGCTGGGAGTGACCGGATGGCTCCTGAAAAGCTACAGTAGGCAGGATGATTACCAGACCCATGGTAGCAGCAGTGCCAAGTTGGGCTGATTTGATAGTACCAAGTGGCTCCTACAATCTGCCATCCAGAAGCGGGGCAGCTTACTTTTTTTTTCCATGGAAGCGGGCCGAGGTTTCTGTCTGGGGGTCTATGGCTGGGAGTGACCTCCTGGCTCCTGAAAAGCTATGATAGGCAGGATGGTGACCAGACCCATGGTGGCACCAGTGCCAAGTCGGGCTGGTTTGATAGTACCAAGTGGCTCCTGCAATCTGCCATCAAAATGTTGGCAGGCGAGTTTTGTTTTCCGGGGAAAAGCGCCGTTGTTTGTCTGGGGCCTATGGCTGGGACTGACCGGCTGGCTCCTGAAAAGCTACGATAGGCAGGATGGTTACCAGACCCATGGAGGCACCAGTGCCAAGTTGGACTGGTTTGATAGCACCATGTGGCTCCTCCAATCTGCCATCCAGAAGCGGGGCAGCTTACTTTTGTTTGCCAGGGAAACGGGCCGAGGTTTGTGTCTGGCGGCCTATGGCCGGCAGTGACCTCCTGGCTCCTGAAAAGCTCCGATAGGCAGTATGCTGACCAGACCCATGGTGGCAGCAGTGCCCAGTTGGGCTGGTATCATAGTACCAAGTGTCTCCTGCAATCTGCCATCAAAAAGTTGGCAGGCCAGTTTTGTTTTCCAGGGAAAAGCGCCGTTGTTTGTGTTTGGGGGCCTGTGGCTGGGAGTGGCCAGCTGGCTCCTTAGAATTCACGATACGCAGGATGGTTCCCAGACCAGAGGTGGCACCAGTGCCAAGTCGGGCTGGTTTGATGGTTCAAAGTGGCTCCTGCAATCTGCCATCCAGAAGCGGGGTAGCTTACTTTTGTTTGCCAGGGAAACGGGCAGAGCTTTGTGTCTGGGGCCTATGGCTGGGAGTGACCGGCTGGCTCCTGAAAAGCTACGATAGGCAGGATGGTTACCAGACCCATGGTGGCACCAGTGCCAAGTTGGGCTGGTTTGATAGCATCATGTGGCTCCTGCAATCTGCCATCCAGAAGCGGGGCAGCTTACTTTTGTTTGCCAGGGAAACGGGCCGAGGTTTGTGTCTGGCGGCCTATGGCCGGGAGTGACCTCCTGGCTCCTGAAAAGCTCCGATAGGCCGGATGCTGACCAGACCCATGGTGGCACCAGTGCCAAGTTTGGCTGGTTTCATAGTACCAAGTGGCTCCTGCAATCTGCCATCAAAAAGTTGGCAGGCGAGTTTTGTTTTCCAGGGAAAAGCGCCGTTGTTTGTGTTTGGGGGCCTGTGGCTGGGAGTGGCCAGCTGGCTCCTTAGAATCCACGATACGCAGGATGGTTCCCAGACCAGAGGTGGCACCAGTGCCAAGTCGGGCTGGTTTGATGGTTCAAAGCGGCTCCTGCAATCTGCCATCCAGAAGCGGGGTAGCTTACTTTTGTTTGCCAGGGAAACGGGCAGAGCTTTGTGTCTGGGGCCTATGGCTGGGAGTGACCGGCTGGCTCCTGAAAAGCTACGATAGGCAGGATGGTTACCAGACCCATGGAGGCACCAGTGCCAAGCTGGGCTCGTCTGATAGTACCAAGTCGCTCCTGCAATCTGCCATCCAAAAGCAGGGCAACTGAATTTTGTTTGCCAGAGAAATGCGCTGTTGTTTGTGTTTGGGGTCCTGTGGCTGGGAGTGGCCGGCTGGCTCCTTAGAATCCACGATACGCAGGATGGTTCCCAGACCAGAGGTGGCACCAGTGCCAAGTCGGGCTGATTTGATAGTACCAAGTGGTTCCTGCAATCTGCCATCCAGAAGCGGGGCAGCTTACTTTTGTTTACCATGGAAATGGGCCGAGGTTTGTGTCTGGGGGCCTATGGCTGGGAGTGACCGGCTGGCTCCTGAAAGGCTACGATAGGCAGGATGGTGACCAGGCCCATGGTGACACCAGTGCCAAGTTGGGCTGGTTTGATAGTACCAAGTGGCTCCTGCAATCTGCCATGCAGAAATGGGGCAGCTGAGTTTTGTTTTCCAGGGAAAAGGGCCGTGGTTTTTGTTTGGGGGCTATGGCTCAGAGTGGCCGGCTGGCCCCTGAAAATCCACAATAGGCAGAATGGTTCCCAGACCCAAGGTGGCACCAGTGCCAAGTTGGGCTGTTTTTGTAGTACCAAGTGCGTCCTGCAATTTGCCTTCCAAAAGAGGGGCAGTTGAGTTTTGTTTGCCAGAGAAAAGGGCCGTGGTTTCTGTTTGAGGGCATATGGCTGAGAGTGGCCGGCTGACCCCACAAAATCCACAATAGGCAGGATGGTTCCCAGAGCCAAGGTGGCACAACTGCCAAGTCGGGCTGGTTTGATAGTACTAAATAGCTCCTGCAATCTGCCATCCAGAAGCGGGGTAGCTTAATTTTATTTGTCAGGGAAACGGGCAGAGCTTTGTGAATGGGGTCCTGTGGCTGGGAGTGGCCGGCTGGCTCCTTAGAATCCACGATACGCAGGATGGTTCCCAGACCAGAGGTGGCACCAGTGCCAAGTCGGGCTGATTTGATAGTACCAAATGGCTCCTGCAATCTGCCATCCAGAAGCGGGGCAGCTTACTTTTGTTTGCCAGGGAAACGGGCCGAGGTTTGTGTCTGGGGGCCTATGGCTAGGAGTGACCGGCTGGCTCCTGAAAAGCTACGATAGGCAGGATGGTGACCAGGCCCATGGTGACACCAGTGCCAAGTTGGGCTGGTTTGATAGTACCAAGTGGCTCCTGCAATCTGCCATGCAGAAGCGGGGCAGCTGAGTTTTGTTTTCCAGGGAAAAGGGCCGTGGTTTTTGTTTGGGGGCTATGGCTCAGAGTGGCCGGCTGGCCCCTGAAAATCCACAATAGGCAGAATGGTTCCCAGGCCAGAGGTGGCACCAGTGCCAAGTTGGGCTGTTTTTGTAGTACCAAGTGCGTCCTGCAATTTGCCTTCCAGAAGTGGGGCAGTTGAGTTTTGTTTGCCAGAGAAAAGGGCCGTGGTTTCTGTTTGAGGGCATATGGCTGAGAGTGGCCGGCTGACCCCACAAAATCCACAATAGGGAGGATGGTTCCCAGAGCCAAGGTGGCACAACTGCCAAGTAGGGCTGGTTTGATAGTACTAAATAGCTCCTGCAATCTGCCATCCAGAAGCGGGGTAGCTTAATTTTGTTTGTCAGGGAAACGGGCAGAGCTTTGTGTCTGGGGTCCTGTGGCTGGGAGTGGCCGGCTGGCTCCTTAGAATCCACAATACGCAGGATGGTTCCCAGACCAGTGGTGGCACCAGTGCCAAGTTGGGCTGGTTTGATAGTACCAAGTGGCTCCTGCAATCTGCCATCAAAAAGTTGGCAGGCGAGTTTTGTTTTCCAGGGAAAAGCGCCGTTGTTTGTGTTTGGGGGCCTGTGGCTGGGAGTGGCCGGCTGGCTAATTAGAATCCACGATACGCAGGATGGTTCCCAGACCCGAGGTGGCACCAGTGCCAAGTCGGGATAGTTTGATGGTGCAAAGTGCCTCCTGCAATCTGCCATCCAGAAGCGGGGCAGCTTACTTTTGTTTGCCAGGGAAACGGGCCGAGGTTTTTTTCT
This sequence comes from Melospiza georgiana, assembly GCF_028018845.1. NCBI lineage: Eukaryota > Metazoa > Chordata > Aves > Passeriformes > Passerellidae > Melospiza > Melospiza georgiana. The sequence goes on from NC_080430.1 coordinate 56,307,219, forward strand.
GGGGGCCTATGGCTGGGAGTGACCGGCTGGCTCCTGAAAAGCTACAGTAGGCAGGATGATTACCAGACCCATGGTAGCAGCAGTGCCAAGTTGGGCTGATTTGATAGTACCAAGTGGCTCCTGCAATCTGCCATCAAAAAGTTGGCAGGCGAGTTTTGTTTTCCAGGGAAAAGCGCCGTTGTTTTTGTTTGGGGCCCTGTGGCTGGGAGTGGCCGCCTGTCGTCTTAGAATCCACGTTATGCAGCATGGTTCCCAGATCCAAGGTGGCACCAGTGCCAAGTCGGGCTGGTTAGATAGTACCAAGTGGCTCCTGCAATCTGCCATCTAGAAGCGGGGCAGCTTACTTTTGTTTGCCAGGGAAACGGGCCGAGGTATTTTTCTGGGGCCCTATGGCAGGGAGTGACTGGCTGGCTCCTGAAAAGCTACGATAGGCCGGATGTTTACCAGACCCATGGTGGCACCAGTGCCAAGTTGGGCTAATTTGATAGTACCAAGTGGCTCCTGCAATCTGCCATCCAGAAGCGGGGTAGCTTACTTTTGTTTTCCATGGAAGCGGGCCGAGGTTTCTGTCTGGGGGTCTATGGCTGGGAGTGACCTCCTGGCTCCTGAAAAGCTATGATAGGCAGGATGGTGACCAGACCCATGGTGGCACCAGTGCCAAGTCGGGCTGGTTTGATAGTACCAAGTGGCTCCTGCAATCTGCCATCAAAATGTTGGCAGGCGAGTTTTGATTTCCGGGGAAAAGCGCCGTTGTTTGTCTGGGGCCTATGGCTGGGACTGACCGGCTGGCTCCTGAAAAGCTACGATAGGCAGGATGGTTACCAGACCCATGGAGGCACCAGTGCCAAGTTGGACTGGTTTGATGGTTCAAAGTGGCTCCTGCAATCTGCCATCCAGAAGCGGGGTAGCTTACTTTTGTTTGCCAGGGAAACGGGCAGAGCTTTGTGTCTGGGGCCTATGGCTGGGAGTGACCGGCTGGCTCCTGAAAAGCTACGATAGGCAGGATGGTTACCAGACCCATGGTGGCACCAGTGCCAAGTTGGGCTGGTTTGATAGCATCATGTGGCTCCTGCAATCTGCCATCCAGAAGCGGGGCAGCTTACTTTTGTTTGCCAGGGAAACGGGCCGAGGTTTGTGTCTGGCGCCCTATGGCCGGGAGTGACCTCCTGGCTCCTGAAAAGCTCCGATAGGCAGGATGCTGACCAGACCCATGGTGGCAGCAGTGCCAAGTTTGGCTGGTTTCATAGTACCAAGTGGCTCCTGCAATCTGCCATCAAAAAGTTGGCAGGCGAGTTTTGTTTTCCAGGGAAAAGCGCCGTTGTTTGTGTTTGGGGGCCTGTGGCTGGGAGTGGCCAGCTGGCTCCTTAGAATCCACGATACGCAGGATGGTTCCCAGAGCAGAGGTGGCACCAGTGCCAAGTCGGGCTGGTTTGATGGTTCAAAGCGGCTCCTGCAATCTGCCATCCAGAAGCGGGGTAGCTTACTTTTGTTTGCCAGGGAAACGGGCAGAGCTTTGTGTCTGGGGCCTAGGGCTGGGAGTGACCGGCTGGCTCCTGAAAAGCTACGATAGGCAGGATGGTGACCAGACCCATGGAGGCACCAGTGCCAAGTTGGGCTAGTCTGATAGTACCAAGTCGCTCCTGCAATCTGCCATCCAAAAGCAGGGCAACTGAATTTTGTTTGCCAGAGAAATGCGCTGTTGTTTGTGTTTGGGGTCCTGTGGCTGGGAGTGGCCGGCTGGCTCCTTAGAATACACGATACGCAGGATGGTTCCCAGACCAGAGGTGGCACCAGTGCCAAGTCGGGCTGGTTTGATCGTACCAAGTGGTTCCTGCAATCTGCCATCCAGAAGCGGGGCAGCTTACTTTTGTTTACCATGGAAATGGGCCGAGCTTTGGGTCTGGGCGCCTATGGCTGGGAGTGACCGGCTGGCTCCTGAAAAGCTACGATAGGCAGGATTGTGACCAGACCCATGGTGGCACCAGTGCCAAGTTGGCTGGTTTGATAGCACCAAGTGGCTCATGCAATCTGCCATCAAAAAGTTGGCAGGCGAGTTTTGTTTTCCAGGGAAAAGCGCCGTTGTTTCTGTTTGGGGGCCTGTGGCTGGGAGTGGCCGGCTGGCTCCTTAGAATCCACGATACGCAGGATGGTTCCCAGACCAGAGGTGGCACCAGTGCCAAGTCGGGCTGATTTGATAGTACCAAATGGCTCCTGCAATCTGCCATCCAGAAGCGGGGCAGCTTACTTTTGTTTGCCAGGGAAACGGGCCGAGGTTTGTGTCTGGGGGCCTATGGCTAGGAGTGACCGGCTGGCTCCTGAAAAGCTACGATAGGCAGGATGTTGACCAGGCCCATGGTGACACCAGTGCCAAGTTGGGCTGGTTTGATAGTACCAAGTGGCTCCTGCAATCTGCCATGCAGAAATGGGGCAGCTGAGTTTTGTTTTCCAGGGAAAAGGGCCGTGGTTTTTGTTTGGGGGCTATGGCTCAGAGTGGCCGGCTGGCCCCTGAAAATCCACGATAGGCCGGATGGTTACCAGACCCATGGTGGCACCAGTGCCAAGTTGGGCTCTTTTTGTAGTACCAAGTGCGTCCTGCAATTTGCCCTCCAGAAGCGGGGCAGCTTACTTTTGTTTGCCAGGGAAACGGGCCGAGGTTTGTGTCTGGCGGCCTATGGCTGAGAGTGACCGGCTAAGTCCTGAAAAGCTACAATAGGCAGAATGGTTACCAGACCCATGGTGGCAGCAGTGCCAAGTTGGGCTGGTTTGATAGTACCAAGTGGCTCCTGCAATCTGCCATCAAAATGTCGGCAGGCGAGTTTTGTTTTCCAGGGAAAAGCGCCATTGTTTGTGTTTGGGGGCCTGTGGCTGGGAGTGGCAAACCGGCTCCTTAGAACCCACAATAAGCAGGATGGTCCCATGACCAGAGGTGGCACCAGTGCCAAGTCGGGCTGGTTTGATGGTGCAAAGTGTCTCCTGCAATCTGCCATCCAGAAGCGTGATAGCTTACTTTTGTTTGCCAGGGAAACGGGCCGAGCTTTGTGTCTGGCGCCCATGGCTGGGAGTGACCGGCTGGCTCCTGAAAAGCTACGATAGGCAGGATGGTTACCAGACCCACGGAGGCACCAGAGCCAAGTTGGGCTGGTTTGATAGTACCAAGTGGCTCCTGCAATCTGCCATCCAGAAGAGGGGCTGTTTAGTTTTGTTTGCCAGAGAAAAGGGCCGTGGTTTTTGTTTGGGGGCCTATGGCTCAGAGTGGCCGGCTGGCCCCTAAAAATCCACGATAGGCAGAATGGTTCCCAGACCCAAGGTGGCACCAGTGCCAAGTCGGGCTGGTTTGATGGTGCAAAATGGCTCCTGCAATCTGCCATCCCAACGCGGGGCAGCTGATTTTTGTTTGCCAGAGAACAAGTCCGTGGCTCATTTTTGGGGGCATATGGCTGGGAGGGGCCGGCTGGCTCCTTAAAATGCTCGATAGGCAGGATGGTTCCCAGACCCAATGGTGGCACCAGTGCCAAGTTGGGCTGTTTTTGTAGTACCAAGTGCGTCCTGCAATTTGCCATCCAGAAGCGGGGCAGCCTACTTTTGTTTGCCAGGGAAACGGGCCGAGGTTTTTGTCTGGGGGCCTATGGCTGGGGGTGACCAGCTGACTCCTGAAAAGCTACGATAGGCAGGATGGTTACCAGACCCATGGTGGCACCAGTGCCAAGTTGGGCTCTTTTTGTAGTACCAAGTGCGTCCTGCAATTTGCCCTCCAGAAGAGGGGCAGTTGAGTTTTGTTTGCCAGAGAAAAGGGCCGTGGTTTGTGCTTGAGGGCATATGGCTGAGAGTGGCCGGCTGGCTCCTAAAAATCCACATTACGCAGCACGGTTCCCAGACCCAAGGTGGCACCAGTGCCAAGTCGGGCTGGTTTGATGGTGCAAAGTGTCTCCTGCAATCTGCCATCCAGAAGCGAGGTAGCCGATTTTTGTTTGCAAGAGAAAAGGTCTTTGGTTTTTATTGGGCGCCTGTGACTGGGAGTGGCCGGCTGGCTCATTAGAATCCACGATACGCAGCATGGTTCCCAGAGCCAAGGTGGCACCAGTGCCAAGTCGGGCTGGTTTGATAGTACCAAGTGGCTCCTGCAATCTGCCATCCAGAAGTGGGGCAGCTTACTTTTGTTTGCCAGGGAAACGGGCCGAGCTTTGTGTCTGGGGGCCTATGGCTGGGAGTGACCGGCTGGCTCCTGAAAAGCTACGATAGGCAGGATGGTGACCAGACCCATGGTGGCAGCAGTGCCAAGTTGGGCTGGTTTGATAGTACCAAGTGGCTCCTGCAATCTGCCATCAAAAAGTTGGCAGGCGAGTTTTGTTTTCCAGGGAAAAGCGCCGTTGTTTGTGTTTGGGGGCCTGTGGCTGGGAGTGGCCGCCTGGCGCCTTAGAATTTACGTTACGCAGCATGGTTCCCAGAGCCAAGGTGGCACCAGTGCCAAGTCGGGCTGGTTTGATAGTACCAAGTGGCTCCTGCAATCTGCCATCAAAAAGTTGGCAGTCGAGTTTTTGTTTTCCAGGGAAAAGCGCCATTGTTTGTGTTTGGGGGCCTGTGGCAGGGAGTGGCCAACCGGCTCCTTAGAACCCACGATAAGCAGGATGGTCCCCAGACCAGAGGTGGCACCAGTGCCAAGTCGGGCTAGTTTGATGGTGCAAAGTGGCTCCTGCAATCTGCCATCCGGAAGCGGGTTAACGTACTTTTGTTTGCCAGGGAAACGGGCCGAGGATTTTGTCTGGGGGCCTATGGCTGGGAGTGACCGGCTGGCTCCGGAAAAGCTACGATAGGCAGTATGGTGACCAGACCCATGGTGGCACCAGTGCCAAGTTGGGCTGGTTTGATAGTACCAAGTGGCTCCTGCAATCTGCCATCAAAAATTTGGCAGGCGAATTTTGTTTTCCAGGGAAAAGCGCCGTTGTTTGTATTTGGGGGCCTATGGCTGGGAGTGACCGGCTGGCTCCGGAAAAGCTACGATAGGCAGGATGGTGACAAGACCCATGGTGGCACCAGTGCCAAGTTGGGCTGGTTTGATAGTACCAAGTGGCTCCTGCAATCTGCCATCAAAAAGTTGGCAGGCGAGTTTTGTTTTCCAGGGAAAAGCACCGTTGTTTGTGTTTGGGGGCCTGTGGCTGAGAGTGGCCAGCTGGCTCCTTAGAATCCACGATACGCAGGATGGTTCCCAGACCCAAGGTGGCACCAGTGCCAAGTCGGGCTGGTTTGATGGTGCAAAGTGGCTCCTGCAATCTGCCATCCAGAAGCGGGGTAGCTTACATTTGTTTGCCAGGGAAACGGGCAGAGCTTTGTGTCTGGGGGCCTATGGCTGGGAGTGGCCAGCTGGCTCCTTAAAATGCACGATATGCAGAATGGTGACCAGACCCAAGGTGGCACCAGTGCCAAGTCGGGCTGGTTTTGTAGTACCAAGTGTGTCCTGCAATTTGCCATCCAGAAGAGGGGCAGTTGAGTTTTGTTTACCAGAGTAAAGTGCCGTGGTTTGTGTCTGGGGGCCTATGGCTGAGATTTGCCGGCTGGCCCCTGAAAATCCACGATAGGCAGGATGGTTCCCAGATCCAAGGTGGCGCCAGTGCCAAGTTGGGCTGGTTTGATGGTGCAAAGTGGCTCCTGCAATCTGCCATCCAGACGCGGGGCAGCGGATTTTTGTTTGCTGGAGAAAAGTTCCATGGTTGGTTTTTGGGGGTATATGGCTGGGCGTGACCGGCTGTCTCCTTAAAAAGCTCGATACGCAGCATGGTTCCCTGACCCAAGGTGGCATCAGTGCCAAGTCGGGCTGTTTTCGTAGTACCAAGTGCGTCCTGCAATCTGCCATCCAGAAGCGGGGCAGCTTACTTTTGTTTGCCAGGGAAACGGGCAGAGCTTTGTGTCTGGGGGTCTACGGCTGGGGGTGACTGGCTGGCTCCTGAAAAGCTACGATAGGCAGGATGGTTACCAGACCCATGGTGGCACCAGTTCCAAGTTGGGCTGGTTTGATAGTACCAAGTGGCTCCTGCAATCTGCCATCAAAAAGTTGGCAGGCGAGTTTTGTTTTCCAGGGAAATGCGCCGTTGTTTGTGTTTGGGGGCCTGTGGCTGGAGTGGCCAGCTGGCTCCTAAGAATCCACGATACGCAGGATGGTTTCCAGACCAGAGGTGGCACCAGTGCCAAGTCGGGCTGGTTTGATGGTGCAAAGTGTCTCCTGCAATCTGCCATCCAGAAGCGGGTTAACTTACTTTTGTTTGCCAGGGAAACGGGCAGAGCTTTGTGTCTGGGGCCTATGGCTGGGACTGACCGGCTGGCTCCTGAAAAGCTACGATAGGCAGGATGGTGACCAGACCCATGGAGGCACCAGTGCCAAGTTGGGCTGGTTTGATAGTACCAAGTGGCTCCTGCAATCTGCCATCCAAAAGCAGGGCAGCTGAGTTTTGTTTGCCAAAGAAAAGGGCTGTGGTATGTGTTTGGGTCCTGTGGCTGGGAGTGGCCGGCTGGTTCCTTAAATTCCATGATACGCAGCATCGTTCCCAGACCCAAGGTGGCACCAGTGCCAAGTTAGGCTGGTTTGACAGTGTCAAGCGCTTCCTGCAATCTCCCATCCACAAGTGGGGCAGCTGAGATTTTTTTGCCTGTGAATCGGGCCGTTGTTTTTGATTGGGGTCTCTGGCCGAGAGTGGTCGGCTGGCTCCTGACAATCCACAATACGCAGGATGGTTCCCAGACCCAAGGTGGCACCAGTGCCAAGTCGGGCTGGTTTGATGGTGCAAAGTGGCTCCTGCAATCTGCCATCCCAACGCGGGGCAGCTGTTTTTTGTTTGCCAGAGAACAAGTCCGTGGTTCGTTTTTGGGGGCATATGGCTGGGAGGGGCCGGCTGGCTCCTTAAAATGCTCGATACGCAGGATGGTTCCCAGACCCAAGGTGGCACCAGTGCCAAGTTGGGCTGTTTTTGTAGTACCAAATGCGTCCTGCAATTTGCCCTCCATAAGAGGGGCAGTTGAGTTTTGTTTGCCAGACAAAAGGGCCGTGGTTTCTGCTTGAGGGCATATGGCTGAGAGTGGCCGGCTGGCTCCTGAAAATCCACGCTAGGCAGCATGGTTCCCAGACCCAAGGTGGCACCAGTGCCAAGTCGGGCTGGTTTGATGGTGCAAAGTGTCTCCTGCAATCTGCCATCCAGAAGCGGGGTAGCCGATTTTTGTTTGCAAGAGAAAAGGTCTTTGGTTTTTTTTGGGCGCCTGTGGCTGGGAGTGGCCGGCTGGCTCATTAGAATCCACGATACGCAGCATGGTTCCCAGAGCCAAGGTGGCACCAGTGCCAAGTTGGGCTGGTTTTGTAGTAGCAAGTGGCTCCTGCAATTTGCCATCCAGAAGAGGGTCAGTTGAGTTTTGTTGGCCAGAGGAAACGGGCCGTGGTTTTTGTTTGGGGGTACATGGCTGAGAGTGGCCGGCTGGCCCCTGAAAATCCACGATAGGCAGGATGGTTCCGAGATCCAAGGTGGGACCAGTGCCAAGCCGGGCTGGTTTTATGTTGCAAAGTGGCTCCTGCAATCTGCCATCAAAAAGTTGGCAGGCGAGTTTTGTTTTCCAGGGAAAAGCGCCGTTGTTTGTGTTTGGGGACCTGTGGCTGGGAGTGGCCGGCTGGCTCCTTAGAATCCACGATACGCAGGATGGTTCCCAGACCCAAGGTGGCAGCAGTGCCCAGTTAGGCTGGTTTGATGGTGCAAAGTGGCTCCTCTAATCTGCCATCCAGAAGCGGGGTAGCTTACTTTTGTTTGCCAGGGAAACGTGCAGAGCTTTGTGTCTGGGGGCCTATGGCTTGGAGTGGCCAACTGGCTCCTTAAAATGCACGATACGCAGGATGGTGACCAGACCCAAGGTGGCACCAGTGCCAAGTCGGGCTGGTTTTGTAGTGCCAAGTGCGTCCTGCAATTTGCCATCCAGAAGAGGGGCAGTTGAGTTTTGTTTACCAGAGTAAAGTGCCGTGGTTTGTGTTTGGGGGCCTATGGCTGAGAGTGGCCGGCTGGCCCCTGAAAATCCACGATAGGCAGGATGGTTCCCAGATCCAAGGTGGCACCAGTGCCAAGTCGGGCTTGTTTGATGGTGCAAAGTGGCTCCTGCAATCTGCCATCCAGATGCGGGGCAGCGGATTTTTGTTTGCTGGAGAAAAGTTCCGTGGTTTGTTTTTGTCGGTATATGGATGGGACTGGCCGGCTGTCTCCTTAAAAAGCTCGATACGCAGGATGGTTCCCTGACCCAAGGTGGCATCAGCGCCAAGTCGGGCTGTTTTCGTAGTACCAAGTGCGTCCTGCAATTTGCCGTCCAGAAGAGGGGCAGTTGAGTTTTGTTTGCCAGAGAAAAGGGCCGTGGTTTGTGTTTGGGGGCATATGGCTGGGAGTGGCCGGCTGGCCCCTGAAAATCCACGATAGGCAGGATGGTTCCCAGAGCCAAGGTGGCACCAGTGCCAAGTCGGGCTGGTTTGATAGTAATAAATAGCTCCTGCAATCTGCCATCCAGAAGCGGGGCAGCTTACTTTTGTTTGCCAGGGAAACGGGCCGAGGTTTGTGTCTGGGGGCCTATGGCTGGGAGTGACCAGCTGGCTCCTGAAAAGCTACGATAGGCAGGATGGTGACCAGACCCATGGTGGCACCAGTGCCAAGTTGGGCTGGTTTGATAGTACCAAGTGGCTCCTGCAATCTGCCATCAAAAAGTTGGCAGGCGAGTTTTGTTTTCCAGGGAAACGCGCCGTTGTTGGTGTTTGGGGGCCTGCGGCTGGGAGTGGCCGCCTGGCGCCTTAGAATCTACGTTACGCAGCATGGTTCCCAGACCCAAGGTGGCACCAGTGCCAAGTCGGGCTGGTTTGATAGTAATAAATAGCTCCTGCAATCTGCCATCCAGAAGCGGGGCAGCTTACTTTTGTTTCCCAGGGAAACGGGCCGAGGTTTGTGACTGGGGGCCTATGGCTGGGAGTGACCGGCTGGCTCCTGAAAAGCTCCGATAGGCAGGATGGTGACCAGACCCATGGTGGCACCAGTGCCAAGTTGGGCTGGTTTGATAGTACTAAGCGGCTCCTGCAATCTGCCATCAAAAGGTTGGCAGGCGAGTTTTGTTTGCCAGGGACAAGCGCCGTTGTTTGTGTTTGGGGGCCTGTGGCTGGGAGTGGCCGGCTGGCTAATTAGAATCCACGATACGCAGGATGGTTCCCAGACCAGAGGTGGCACCAGTGCCAAGTCGGGCTGGTTTGATGGTTCAAAGTGGCTCCTGCAATCTGCCATCCAGAAGCGGGGTAGCTTACTTTTGTTTGCCGGGGAAACGGGCACAGATTTGTGTTTGGGGCCTATGGCTGGGACTGATCGGCTGGCTCCTGAAAAGCTACGATAGGCAGGATGGTTACCAGACCATGGAGGCACCAGTGCCAAGTTGGGCTGGTTTGATAGTACCAAGTGGCTCCTGCAATCTGCCATCCAGAAGCGGGGCAGCTTACTTTTGTTTGCCAGGGAAACGGGCCGAGGTTTGTGTCTGGCAGCCTATGGCTGGGAGTGACCGGCTGGCTCCTGAAAAGCTACCATAGGCAGGATGGTGACCAGACCCATGGTGGCACCAGTGCCAAGTCGGGCTGGTTTGATAGCACCAAGTGGCTCCTGCAATCTGCCATCAAAAAGTTGGCAGGCGAGTTTTGTTTTCCAGGGAAAAGCGCCGTTGTTTGTGTTTGGCGGCCTGTGGCTGGGAGTGGCCGCCTGGCGCCTTAGAATCTACGTTAGGCAGCATGGTTACCAGACCCATGGAGGCACCAGTGCCAAGTCGGGCTGGTTTGATAGTACCAAGTGGCTCCTGCAATCTGCCATCCAGAAGCGGGGCAGCTTACTTTTGTTTGCCAGGGAAACGGGCCGAGGTTTGTGTCTGGGGGCCTATGGCTGGGAGTGACCGGCTGGCTCCTGAAAAGCTACGATAGGCAGGATGGTGACCAGACCCATGGTGGCACCAGTGCCAAGTTGGGCTGGTTTGATAGTACCAAGTGGTTCCTGCAATCTGCCATGCAGAAGCGGGACAGCTTACTTTTATTTACCATGGAAATGGGCCGAGCTCTGTGTCTGGGCGCCTATGGCTGGAAGTGACCGGCTGGCTCCTGAAAAGCTATGATAGGCAGGATGGTGACCAGACCCATGGTGGCACCAGTGCCAAGTTGGGCTGGTTTGATAGCACCAAGTGGCTCCTGCAATCTGCCATCAAAAAGTTGGCAGGCCAGTTTTGTTTTCCAGGGAAAAGCGCTGTTGTTTGTGATTGGGGGCCTGTGGCTGGGAGTGGCCAGCTGGCTCCTTGGAATCCACGATACGCAGGATGGTTCCCAGACCCAAGGTGGCACCAGTGCCAAGTTGGGCTGGTTTGATGGTGCAAAGTGTCTCCTGCAATCTGCAATCCAGAAGCGTGATAGCTTACTTTTGTTTGCCAGGGAAACGGGCCGAGCTTTGTGTCTGGCGCCCATGGCTGGGAGTGACCGGCTGGCTCCTGAAAAGCTACGATAGGCAGGATGGTTACCAGACCCACGGAGGCACCAGTGCCAAGTTGGGCTGGTTTGATAGTACCAAGTGGCTCCTGCAATCTGCCATCCAGAAGAGGGGCAGTTGAGTTTTGTTTGCCAGAGAAAAGGGCCGTGGTTTTTGTTTGGGGGCCTATGGCTCAGAGTGGCCGGCTGGCCCCTAAAAATCCACGATAGGCAGAATGGTTCCCAGACCCAAGGTGGCACCAGTGCCAAGTCGGGCTGGTTTGATGGTGCAAAGTGGCTCCTGCAATCTGCCATCAAAAAGTTGGCAGGCGAGTTTTGTTTTCCAGGGAAAAGCGCCGTTGTTTGTGTTTGGGGACCTGTGGCTGGGAGTGGCCGGCTGGCTCCTTAGAATCCACGATACGCAGGATGGTTCCCAGACCCAAGGTGGCAGCAGTGCCCAGTTAGGCTGGTTTGATGGTGCAAAGTGGCTCCTCTAATCTGCCATCCAGAAGCGGGGTAGCTTACTTTTGTTTGCCAGGGAAACGTGCAGAGCTTTGTGTCTGGGGGCCTATGGCTTGGAGTGGCCAACTGGCTCCTTAAAATGCACGATACGCAGGATGGTGACCAGACCCAAGGTGGCACCAGTGCCAAGTCGGGCTGGTTTTGTAGTGCCAAGTGCGTCCTGCAATTTGCCATCCAGAAGAGGGGCAGTTGAGTTTTGTTTACCAGAGTAAAGTGCCGTGGTTTGTGTTTGGGGGCCTATGGCTGAGAGTGGCCGGCTGGCCCCTGAAAATCCACGATAGGCAGGATGGTTCCCAGATCCAAGGTGGCACCAGTGCCAAGTCGGGCTTGTTTGATGGTGCAAAGTGGCTCCTGCAATCTGCCATCCAGATGCGGGGCAGCGGATTTTTGTTTGCTGGAGAAAAGTTCCGTGGTTTGTTTTTGTCGGTATATGGATGGGACTGGCCGGCTGTCTCCTTAAAAAGCTCGATACGCAGGATGGTTCCCTGACCCAAGGTGGCATCAGCGCCAAGTCGGGCTGTTTTCGTAGTACCAAGTGCGTCCTGCAATTTGCCGTCCAGAAGAGGGGCAGTTGAGTTTTGTTTGCCAGAGAAAAGGGCCGTGGTTTGTGTTTGGGGGCATATGGCTGGGAGTGGCCGGCTGGCCCCTGAAAATCCACGATAGGCAGGATGGTTCCCAGAGCCAAGGTGGCACCAGTGCCAAGTCGGGCTGGTTTGATACTAATAAATAGCTCCTGCAATCTGCCATCCAGAAGCGGGGCAGCTTACTTTTGTTTGCCAGGGAAACGGGCCGAGGTTTGTGTCTGGGGGCCTATGGCTGGGAGTGACCGGCTGGCTCCTGAAAAGCTACGATAGGCAGGATGGTGACCAGACCCATGGTGGCACCAGTGCCAAGTTGGGCTGGTTTGATAGTACCAAGTGGCTCCTGCAATCTGCCATCAAAAAGTTGGCAGGCGAGTTTTGTTTTCCAGGGAAAAGCGCCGTTGTTGGTGTTTGGGGGCCTGCGGCTGGGAGTGGCCGCCTGGCGCCTTAGAATCTACGTTACGCAGCATGGTTCCCAGACCCAAGGTGGCACCAGTGCCAAGTCGGGCTGGTTTGATAGTAATAAATAGCTCCTGCAATCTGCCATCCAGAAGCGGGGCAGCTTACTTTTGTTTCCCAGGGAAACGGGCCGAGGTTTGTGACTGGGGGCCTATGGCTGGGAGTGACCGGCTGGCTCCTGAAAAGCTCCGATAGGCAGGATGGTGACCAGACCCATGGTGGCACCAGTGCCAAGTTGGGCTGGTTTGATAGTACTAAGCGGCTCCTGCAATCTGCCATCAAAAGGTTGGCAGGCGAGTTTTGTTTGCCAGGGACAAGCGCCGTTGTTTGTGTTTGGGGGCCTGTGGCTGGGAGTGGCCGGCTGGCTAATTAGAATCCACGATACGCAGGATGGTTCCCAGACCAGAGGTGGCACCAGTGCCAAGTCGGGCTGGTTTGATGGTTCAAAGTGGCTCCTGCAATCTGCCATCCAGAAGCGGGGTAGCTTACTTTTGTTTGCCGGGGAAACGGGCACAGATTTGTGTTTGGGGCCTATGGCTGGGACTGATCGGCTGGCTCCTGAAAAGCTACGATAGGCAGGATGGTTACCAGACCATGGAGGCACCAGTGCCAAGTTGGGCTGGTTTGATAGTACCAAGTGGCTCCTGCAATCTGCCATCCAGAAGCGGGGCAGCTTACTTTTGTTTGCCAGGGAAACGGGCCGAGGTTTGTGTCTGGCAGCCTATGGCTGGGAGTGACCGGCTGGCTCCTGAAAAGCTACCATAGGCAGGATGGTGACCAGACCCATGGTGGCACCAGTGCCAAGTCGGGCTGGTTTGATAGCACCAAGTGGCTCCTGCAATCTGCCATCAAAAAGTTGGCAGGCGAGTTTTGTTTTCCAGGGAAAAGCGCCGTTGTTTGTGTTTGGCGGCCTGTGGCTGGGAGTGGCCGCCTGGCGCCTTAGAATCTACGTTAGGCAGCATGGTTACCAGACCCATGGAGGCACCAGTGCCAAGTCGGGCTGGTTTGATAGTACCAAGTGGCTCCTGCAATCTGCCATCCAGAAGCGGGGCAGCTTACTTTTGTTTGCCAGGGAAACGGGCCGAGGTTTGTGTCTGGGGGCCTATGGCTGGGAGTGACCGGCTGGCTCCTGAAAAGCTACGATAGGCAGGATGGTGACCAGACCCATGGTGGCACCAGTGCCAAGTTGGGCTGGTTTGATAGTACCAAGTGGTTCCTGCAATCTGCCATGCAGAAGCGGGACAGCTTACTTTTATTTACCATGGAAATGGGCCGAGCTCTGTGTCTGGGCGCCTATGGCTGGAAGTGACCGGCTGGCTCCTGAAAAGCTACGATAGGCAGGATGGTGACCAGACCCATGGTGGCACCAGTGCCAAGTTGGGCTGGTTTGATAGCACCAAGTGGCTCCTGCAATCTGCCATCAAAAAGTTGGCAGGCCAGTTTTGTTTTCCAGGGAAAAGCGCTGTTGTTTGTGATTGGGGGCCTGTGGCTGGGAGTGGCCAGCTGGCTCCTTGGAATCCACGATACGCAGGATGGTTCCCAGACCCAAGGTGGCACCAGTGCCAAGTTGGGCTGGTTTGATGGTGCAAAGTGTCTCCTGCAATCTGCAATCCAGAAGCGTGATAGCTTACTTTTGTTTGCCAGGGAAACGGGCCGAGCTTTGTGTCTGGCGCCCATGGCTGGGAGTGACCGGCTGGCTCCTGAAAAGCTACGATAGGCAGGATGGTTACCAGACCCACGGAGGCACCAGTGCCAAGTTGGGCTGGTTTGATAGTACCAAGTGGCTCCTGCAATCTGCCATCCAGAAGAGGGGCAGTTGAGTTTTGTTTGCCAGAGAAAAGGGCCGTGGTTTTTGTTTGGGGGCCTATGGCTCAGAGTGGCCGGCTGGCCCCTAAAAATCCACGATAGGCAGAATGGTTCCCAGACCCAAGGTGGCACCAGTGCCAAGTCGGGCTGGTTTGATGGTGCAAAGTGGCTCCTGCAATCTGCCATCAAAAAGTTGGCAGGCGAGTTTTGTTTTCCAGGGAAAAGCGCCGTTGTTTGTGTTTGGGGACCTGTGGCTGGGAGTGGCCGGCTGGCTCCTTAGAATCCACGATACGCAGGATGGTTCCCAGACCCAAGGTGGCAGCAGTGCCCAGTTAGGCTGGTTTGATGGTGCAAAGTGGCTCCTCTAATCTGCCATCCAGAAGCGGGGTAGCTTACTTTTGTTTGCCAGGGAAACGTGCAGAGCTTTGTGTCTGGGGGCCTATGGCTTGGAGTGGCCAACTGGCTCCTTAAAATGCACGATACGCAGGATGGTGACCAGACCCAAGGTGGCACCAGTGCCAAGTCGGGCTGGTTTTGTAGTGCCAAGTGCGTCCTGCAATTTGCCATCCAGAAGAGGGGCAGTTGAGTTTTGTTTACCAGAGTAAAGTGCCGTGGTTTGTGTTTGGGGGCCTATGGCTGAGAGTGGCCGGCTGGCCCCTGAAAATCCACGATAGGCAGGATGGTTCCCAGATCCAAGGTGGCACCAGTGCCAAGTCGGGCTTGTTTGATGGTGCAAAGTGGCTCCTGCAATCTGCCATCCAGATGCGGGGCAGCGGATTTTTGTTTGCTGGAGAAAAGTTCCGTGGTTTGTTTTTGTCGGTATATGGATGGGACTGGCCGGCTGTCTCCTTAAAAAGCTCGATACGCAGGATGGTTCCCTGACCCAAGGTGGCATCAGCGCCAAGTCGGGCTGTTTTCGTAGTACCAAGTGCGTCCTGCAATTTGCCGTCCAGAAGAGGGGCAGTTGAGTTTTGTTTGCCAGAGAAAAGGGCCGTGGTTTGTGTTTGGGGGCATATGGCTGGGAGTGGCCGGCTGGCCCCTGAAAATCCACGATAGGCAGGATGGTTCCCAGAGCCAAGGTGGCACCAGTGCCAAGTCGGGCTGGTTTGATAGTAATAAATAGCTCCTGCAATCTGCCATCCAGAAGCGGGGCAGCTTACTTTTGTTTGCCAGGGAAACGGGCCGAGCTTTGTGTCTGGGGGCCTATGGCTGGGAGTGACCGGCTGGCTCCTGAAAAGCTACGATAGGCAGGATGGTGACCAGACCCATGGTGGCACCAGTGCCAAGTTGGGCTGGTTTGATAGTACCAAGTGGCTCCTGCAATCTGCCATCAAAAAGTTGGCAGGCGAGTTTTGTTTTCCAGGGAAAAGCGCCGTTGTTGGTGTTTGGGGGCCTGTGGCTGGGAGTGGCCGCCTGGCGCCTTAGAATCTACGTTACGCAGCATGGTTCCCAGACCCAAGGTGGCACCAGTGCCAAGTCGGGCTGGTTTGATAGTACCAAGTGGCTCCTGCAATCTGCCATCCAGAAGCGGGGCAGCTTACTTTTGTTTGCCAGGGAAACGGGCCGAGGTTTGTGACTGGGGGCCTATGGCTGGGAGTGACCGGCTGGCTCCTGAAAAGCTCCGATAGGCAGGATGGTGACCAGACCCATGGTGGCACCAGAGCCAAGTTGGGCTGGTTTGATAGTACTAAGCGGCTCCTGCAATCTGCCATCAAAAGGTTGGCAGGCGAGTTTTGTTTGCCAGGGACAAGCGCCGTTGTTTGTGTTTGGGGGCCTGTGGCTGGGAGTGGCCGGCTGGCTAATTAGAATCCACGATACGCAGGATGGTTCCCAGACCCGAGGTGGCACCAGTGCCAAGTCGGGCTGGTTTGATGGTTCAAAGTGGCTCCTGCAATCTGCCATCCAGAAGCGGGGCAGCTTACTTTTGTTTGCCGGGGAAACGGGCACAGATTTGTGTTTGGGGCCTATGGCTGGGACTGATCGGCTGGCTCCTGAAAAGCTACGATAGGCAGGATGGTTACCAGACCCATGGAGGCACCAGTGCCAAGTTGGGCTGGTTTGATAGTACCAAGTGGCTCCTGCAATCTGCCATCCAGAAGCGGGGCAGCTTACTTTTGTTTGCCAGGGAAACGGGCCGAGGTTTGTGTCTGGCAGCCTATGGCTGGGAGTGACCGGCTGGCTCCTGAAAAGCTACCATAGGCAGGATGGTGACCAGACCCATGGTGGCACCAGTGCCAAGTCGGGCTGGTTTGATAGCACCAAGTGGCTCCTGCAATCTGCCATCAAAAAGTTGGCAGGCGAGTTTTGTTTTCCAGGGAAAAGCGCCGTTGATTGTGTTTGGCGGCCTGTGCCTGGGAGTGGCCGCCTGGCGCCTTAGAATCTACGTTAGGCAGCATGGTTACCAGACCCATGGAGGCACCAGTGCCAAGTCGGGCTGGTTTGATAGTACCAAGTGGCTCCTGCAATCTGCCATCCAGAAGCGGGGCAGCTTACTTTTGTTTGCCAGGGAAACGGGCCGAGGTTTGTGTCTGGGGGCCTATGGCTGGGAGTGACCGGCTGGCTCCTGAAAAGCTACGATAGGCAGGATGGTGACCAGACCCATGGTGGCACCAGTGCCAAGTTGGGCTGGTTTGATAGTACCAAGTGGTTCCTGCAATCTGCCATGCAGAAGCGGGACAGCTTACTTTTATTTACCATGGAAATGGGCCGAGCTCTGTGTCTGGGCGCCTATGGCTGGAAGTGACCGGCTGGCTCCTGAAAAGCTACGATAGGCAGGATTGTGACAAGACCCATGGTGGCACCAGTGCCAAGTTGGGCTGGTTTGATAGCACCAAGTGGCTCCTGCAATCTGCCATCAAAAAGTTGGCAGGCCAGTTTTGTTTTCCAGGGAAAAGCGCTGTTGTTTGTGATTGGGGGCCTGTGGCTGGGAGTGGCCAGCTGGCTCCTTGGAATCCACGATACGCAGGATGGTTCCCAGACCAGAGGTGGCACCAGTGCCAAGTTGGGCTGGTTTGATCGTACCAAGTGGTTCCTGCAATCTGCCATCCAGAAGCGGGGCAGCTTACTTTTGTTTGCCAGGGAAACGGGCCGAGCTTTGTGTCTGGCGCCCATGGCTGGGAGTGACCGGCTGGCTCCTGAAAAGCTACGATAGGCAGGATGGTTACCAGACCCACGGAGGCACCAGTGCCAAGTTGGGCTGGTTTGATAGTACCAAGTGGCTCCTGCAATCTGCCATCCAGAAGAGGGGCTGTTGAGTTTTGTTTGCCAGAGAAAAGGGCCGTGGTTTTTGTTTGGGGGCCTATGGCTCAGAGTGGCCGGCTGGCCCCTAAAAATCCACGATAGGCAGAATGGTTCCCAGACCCAAGGTGGCACCAGTGCCAAGTCGGGCTGGTTTGATGGTGCAAAATGGCTCCTGCAATCTGCCATCCCAACGCGGGGCAGCTGATTTTTGTTTGCCAGAGAACAAGTCCATGGTTCATTTTTGGGGGCATATGGCTGGGAGGGGCCGGCTGGCTCCTTAAAATGCTCGATAGGCAGGATGGTTCCCAGACCCAAGGTGGCACCAGTGCCAAGTCGGGCTGTTTTTGTAGTACCAAGTGCGTCCTGCAATTTGCCATCCAGAAGCGGGGCAGCTTACTTTTGTTTGCCAGGGAAACGGGCCGAGGTTTTTGTCTGGGGGCCTATGGCTGGGAGTGACCAGCTGGCTCCTGAAAAGCTACGATAGGCAGGATGGTTACCAGACCCATGGTGGCACCAGTGCCAAGTTGGGCTCTTTTTGTAGTACCAAGTGCGTCCTGCAATTTGCCCTCCAGAAGAGGGGCAGTTGAGTTTTGTTTGCCAGAGAAAAGGGCCGTGGTTTGTGCTTGAGGGCATATGGCTGAGAGTGGCCGGCTGGCTCCTAAAAATCCACATTACGCAGCATGGTTCCCAGACCCAAGGTGGCACCAGTGCCAAGTCGGGCTGGTTTGATGGTGCAAAGTGTCTCCTGCAATCTGCCATCCAGAAGCGGGGTAGCCGATTTTTGTTTGCAAGAGAAGAGGTCTTTGGTTTTTATTGGGCGCCTGTGACTGGGAGTGGCCGGCTGGCTCATTAGAATCCACGATACGCAGCATGGTTCCCAGAGCCAAGGTGGCACCAGTGCCAAGTTGGGCTGGTTTTGTAGTAGCACGTGGCTCCTGCAATTTGCCATCCAGAAGAGGGGCAGTTGAGTTTTGTTGGCCAGAGGAAAGGGCCGTGGTTTTTGTTTGGGGGTACATGGCTGAGAGTGGCCGGCTGGCCCCTGAAAATGCACGATAGGCAGGATAGTTCCGAGATCCAAGGTGGGACCAGTTCCAAGTCGGGCAGGTTTTATGTTACAAAGTGGCTCCTGCAATCTGCCATCAAAAAGTTGGCAGGCGAGTTTTGTTTGCCAGGGAAAAGCGCCGTTGTTTGTGTTTGGGGACCTGTGGCTGGGAGTGGCCGGCTGGCTCCTGAAAATCCACGATAGGCAGGATGGTTCCCAGATCCAAGGTGGCACCAGTGCCAAGTCGGGCTGGTTTGATGGTGCAAGGTGGCTCCTGCAAACTGCCATCAAAACGTTGGCAGGCGAGTTTTGTTTTCCAGGGAAAAGCGCCGTTGTTTGTGTTTGGGGGCCTGTGGTTGGGAGTGGCCAGCTGGCTAATTAGAATCTACGATACGCAGCATGGTTCCCAGACCCAAGGTGGCACCATTGCCAAGGTAGGCTGGTTTGATAGTATCAAGTGGTTCCTGCAATCTGCCATCCAGAAGCGGGGCAGCTTACTTTTGTTTGCCAGGGAAACGGCCCGAGGTTTTTGTCTGGGGGCCTATGGCTGGGAGTGACCGGCTGGCTCCTGAAAAGCTACGATAGGCAGGATGGTGACCAGACCCATGGTGACACCAGTGCCAAGTTGGGCTGGTTTGATAGTACCAAGTGGCTCCTGCAATCTGCCATCAAAAAGTTGGCAGGCGAGTTTTGTTTTCCAGGGAAAAGCGCCGTTGTTTGTGTTTGGGGGCCTGTGGTTGGGAGTGGCCAGCTGGCTAATTAGAATCTACGATACGCAGCATGGTTCCCAGACCCAAGGTGGCACCATTGCCAAGGTAGGCTGGTTTGATAGTATCAAGTGGCTCCTGCAATCTGCCATCCAGAAGCGGGGCAGCTTACTTTTGTTTGCCAGGGAAACGGGCCGAGGTTTTTGTCTGGGGGCCTATGGCTGGGAGTGACCGGCTGGCTCCTGAAAAGCTACGATAGGCAGGATGGTGACCAGACCCATGGTGACACCAGTGCCAAGTTGGGCTGGTTTGATAGTACCAAGTGGCTCCTGCAATCTGCCATCAAAAAGTTGGCAGGCGAGTTTTGTTTTCCAGGGAAAAGCGCCGTTGTTGGTGTTTGGGGGCCTGTGGCTGGGAGTGGCCGGCTGGCTAATTAGAATCCACGATACGCAGGATGGTTCCCAGACCCGAGGTGGCACCAGTGCCAAGTCGGGCTGGTTTGATGGTTCAAAGTGGCTCCTGCAATCTGCCATCCAGAAGCGGGGTAGCTTACTTTTGTTTGCCGGGGAAACGGGCAGAGATTTGTGTTTGGGGCCTATGGCTGGGACTGATCGGCTGGCTCCTGAAAAGCTACGATAGGCAGGATGGTTACCAGACCCATGGAGGCACCAGTGCCAAGTTGGGCTGGTTTGATAGTACCAAGTGGCTCCTGCAATCTGCCATCCAGAAGCGGGGCAGCTTACTTTTGTTTGCCAGGGAAACGGGCCGAGCTTTGTGTCTGGCGGCCTATGGCTGGGAGTGACCGGCTGGCTCCTGAAAAGCTACCATAGGCAGGATGGTGACCAGACCCATGGTGGCACCAGTGCCAAGTCGGGCTGGTTTGATAGCACCAAGTGGCTCCTGCAATCTGCCATCAAAAAGTTGGCAGGCGAGTTTTGTTTTCCAGGGAAAAGCGCCGTTGTTTGTGTTTGGCGTCCTGTGGCTGGGAGTGGCCGCCTGGCGCCTTAGAATCTACGTTAGGCAGCATGGTTCCCAGACCCATGTAGGCACCAGTGCCAAGTTGGGCTGGTTTGATAGTACCAAGTGGCTCCTGCAATCTGCCATCCAGAAGCGGGGCAGCTTACTTTTGTTTGCCAGGGAAACGGGCCGAGGTTTGTGTCTGGGGGCCTATGGCTGGGAGTGACCGGCTGGCTCCTGAAAAGCTACGATAGGCAGGATGGTGACCAGACCCATGGTGGCACCAGTGCCAAGTTGGGCTGGTTTGATAGTACCAAGTGGTTCCTGCAATCTGCCATGCAGAAGCGGGACAGCTTACTTTTATTTACCATGGAAATGGGCCGAGCTCTGTGTCTGGGCGCCTATGGCTGGAAGTGACCGGCTGGCTCCTGAAAAGCTACGATAGGCAGGATTGTGACAAGACCCATGGTGGCACCAGTGCCAAGTTGGGCTGGTTTGATAGCACCAAGTGGCTCCTGCAATCTGCCATCAAAAAGTTGGCAGGCCTGTTTTGTTTTCCAGGGAAAAGCGCTGTTGTTTTTGTTTGGGGGCCTGTGGCTGGGAGTGGCCAGCTGGCTCCTTTGAATCCACGATACGCAGGATGGTTCCCAGACCAGAGGTGGCACCAGTGCCAAGTCGGGCTGGTTTGATGGTGCAAAGTGTCTCCTGCAATCTGCAATCCAGAAGCGTGACAGCTTACTTTTGTTTGCCGGGGAAACGAGCCGAGCTTTGTGTCTGGCGCCCATGGCTGGGAGTGACCGGCTGGCTCCTGAAAAGCTACGATAGGCAGGATGGTTACCAGACCCACGGAGGCACCAGTGCCAAGTTGGGCTGGTTTGATAGTACCAAGTGGCTCCTGCAATCTGCCATCCAGAAGAGGGGCTGTTGAGTTTTGTTTGCCAGAGAAAAGGGCCGTGGTTTTTGTTTGGGGGCCTATGGCTCAGAGTGGCCGGCTGGCCCCTAAAAATCCACGATAGGTAGAATGGTTCCCAGACCCAAGGTGGCACCAGTGCCAAGTCGGGCTGGTTTGATGGTGCAAAATGGCTCCTGCAATCTGCCATCCCAACGCGGGGCAGCTGATTTTTGTTTGCCAGAGAACAAGTCCGTGGTTCATTTTTGGGGGCATATGGCTGGGAGGGGCCGGCTGGCTCCTTAAAATGCTCGATAGGCAGGATGGTTCCCAGACCCAAGGTGGCACCAGTGCCAAGTCGGGCTGTTTTTGTAGTACCAAGTGCGTCCTGCAATTTGCCATCCAGAAGCGGGGCAGCTTACTTTTGTTTGCCAGGGAAACGGGCCGAGGTTTTTGTCTGGGGGCCTATGGCTGGGAGTGACCAGCTGGCTCCTGAAAAGCTACGATAGGCAGGATGGTTACCAGACCCATGGTGGCACCAGTGCCAAGTTGGGCTCTTTTTGTAGTACCAAGTGCGTCCTGCAATTTGCCCTCCAGAAGAGGGGCAGTTGAGTTTTGTTTGCCAGAGAAAAGGGCCGTGGTTTGTGCTTGAGGGCATATGGCTGAGAGTGGCCGGCTGGCTCCTAAAAATCCACATTACGCAGCATGGTTCCCAGACCCAAGGTGGCACCAGTGCCAAGTCGGGCTGGTTTGATGGTGCAAAGTGTCTCCTGCAATCTGCCATCCAGAAGCGGGGTAGCCGATTTTTGTTTGCAAGAGAAGAGGTCTTTGGTTTTTATTGGGCGCCTGTGACTGGGAGTGGCCGGCTGGCTCATTAGAATCCACGATACGCAGCATGGTTCCCAGAGCCAAGGTGGCACCAGTGCCAAGTTGGGCTGGTTTTGTAGTAGCACGTGGCTCCTGCAATTTGCCATCCAGAAGAGGGGCAGTTGAGTTTTGTTGGCCAGAGGAAAGGGCCGTGGTTTTTGTTTGGGGGTACATGGCTGAGAGTGGCCGGCTGGCCCCTGAAAATGCACGATAGGCAGGATAGTTCCGAGATCCAAGGTGGGACCAGTTCCAAGTCGGGCAGGTTTTATGTTACAAAGTGGCTCCTGCAATCTGCCATCAAAAAGTTGGCAGGCGAGTTTTGTTTGCCAGGGAAAAGCGCCGTTGTTTGTGTTTGGGGGCCTGTGGTTGGGAGTGGCCAGCTGGCTAATTAGAATCTACGATACGCAGCATGGTTCCCAGACCCAAGGTGGCACCATTGCCAAGGTAGGCTGGTTTGATAGTATCAAGTGGTTCCTGCAATCTGCCATCCAGAAGCGGGGCAGCTTACTTTTGTTTGCCAGGGAAACGGGCCGAGGTTTTTGTCTGGGGGCCTATGGCTGGGAGTGACCGGCTGGCTCCTGAAAAGCTACGATAGGCAGGATGGTGACCAGACCCATGGTGACACCAGTGCCAAGTTGGGCTGGTTTGATAGTACCAAGTGGCTCCTGCAATCTGCCATCAAAAAGTTGGCAGGCGAGTTTTGTTTTCCAGGGAAAAGCGCCGTTGTTGGTGTTTGGGGGCCTGTGGCTGGGAGTGGCCGGCTGGCTAATTAGAATCCACGATACGCAGGATGGTTCCCAGACCCGAGGTGGCACCAGTGCCAAGTCGGGCTGGTTTGATGGTTCAAAGTGGCTCCTGCAATCTGCCATCCAGAAGCGGGGTAGCTTACTTTTGTTTGCCGGGGAAACGGGCAGAGATTTGTGTTTGGGGCCTATGGCTGGGACTGATCGGCTGGCTCCTGAAAAGCTACGATAGGCAGGATGGTTACCAGACCCATGGAGGCACCAGTGCCAAGTTGGGCTGGTTTGATAGTACCAAGTGGCTCCTGCAATCTGCCATCCAGAAGCGGGGCAGCTTACTTTTGTTTGCCAGGGAAACGGGCCGAGCTTTGTGTCTGGCGGCCTATGGCTGGGAGTGACCGGCTGGCTCCTGAAAAGCTACCATAGGCAGGATGGTGACCAGACCCATGGTGGCACCAGTGCCAAGTCGGGCTGGTTTGATAGCACCAAGTGGCTCCTGCAATCTGCCATCAAAAAGTTGGCAGGCGAGTTTTGTTTTCCAGGGAAAAGCGCCGTTGTTTGTGTTTGGCGTCCTGTGGCTGGGAGTGGCCGCCTGGCGCCTTAGAATCTACGTTAGGCAGCATGGTTCCCAGACCCATGGAGGCACCAGTGCCAAGTTGGGCTGGTTTGATAGTACCAAGTGGCTCCTGCAATCTGCCATCCAGAAGCGGGGCAGCTTACTTTTGTTTGCCAGGGAAACGGGCCGAGGTTTGTGTCTGGGGGCCTATGGCTGGGAGTGACCGGCTGGCTCCTGAAAAGCTACGATAGGCAGGATGGTGACCAGACCCATGGTGGCACCAGTGCCAAGTTGGGCTGGTTTGATAGTACCAAGTGGTTCCTGCAATCTGCCATGCAGAAGCGGGACAGCTTACTTTTATTTACCATGGAAATGGGCCGAGCTCTGTGTCTGGGCGCCTATGGCTGGAAGTGACCGGCTGGCTCCTGAAAAGCTACCATAGGCAGGATGGTGACAAGACCCATGGTGGCACCAGTGCCAAGTTGGGCTGGTTTGATAGCACCAAGTGGCTCCTGCAATCTGCCATCAAAAAGTTG
Organism: Melospiza georgiana; assembly: GCF_028018845.1. NCBI lineage: Eukaryota > Metazoa > Chordata > Aves > Passeriformes > Passerellidae > Melospiza > Melospiza georgiana. The sequence goes on from NC_080430.1 coordinate 56,330,607, forward strand.
GCAGGCCTGTTTTGTTTTCCAGGGAAAAGCGCTGTTGTTTTTGTTTGGGGGCCTGTGGCTGGGAGTGGCCAGCTGGCTCCTTTGAATCCACGATACGCAGGATGGTTCCCAGACCAGAGGTGGCACCAGTGCCAAGTCGGGCTGGTTTGATGGTGCAAAGTGTCTCCTGCAATCTGCAATCCAGAAGCGTGACAGCTTACTTTTGTTTGCCGGGGAAACGAGCCGAGCTTTGTGTCTGGCGCCCATGGCTGGGAGTGACCGGCTGGCTCCTGAAAAGCTACGATAGGCAGGATGGTTACCAGACCCACGGAGGCACCAGTGCCAAGTTGGGCTGGTTTGATAGTACCAAGTGGCTCCTGCAATCTGCCATCCAGAAGAGGGGCTGTTGAGTTTTGTTTGCCAGAGAAAAGGGCCGTGGTTTTTGTTTGGGGGCCTATGGCTCAGAGTGGCCGGCTGGCCCCTAAAAATCCACGATAGGTAGAATGGTTCCCAGACCCAAGGTGGCACCAGTGCCAAGTCGGGCTGTTTTGATGGTGCAAAATGGCTCCTGCAATCTGCCATCCCAATGCGGGGCAGCTGATTTTTGTTTGCCAGAGAACAAGTCCGTGGTTCATTTTTGGGGGCATATGGCTGGGAGGGGCCGGCTGGCTCCTTAAAATGCTCGATAGGCAGGATGGTTCCCAGACCCAAGGTGGCACCAGTGCCAAGTTGGGCTGTTTTTGTAGTACCAAGTGCGTCCTGCAATTTGCCATCCAGAAGCGGGGCAGCTTACTTTTGTTTGCCAGGGAAACGGGCCGAGGTTTTTGTCTGGGGGCCTATGGCTGGGAGTTACCAGCTGGCTCCTGAAAAGCTACGATAGGCAGGATGGTTACCAGACCCATGGTGGCACCAGTGCCAAGTTGGGCTCTTTTTGTAGTACCAAGTGCGTCCTGCAATTTGCCCTCCAGAAGAGGGGCAGTTGAGTTTTGTTTGCCAGAGAAAAGGGCCGTGGTTTGTGCTTGAGGGCATATGGCTGAGAGTGGCCGGCTGGCTCCTAAAAATCCACATTACGCAGCATGGTTCCCAGACCCAAGGTGGCACCAGTGCCAAGTCGGGCTGGTTTGATGGTGCAAAGTGTCTCCTGCAATCTGCCATCCAGAAGCGGGGTAGCCGATTTTTGTTTGCAAGAGAAAAGGTCTTTGGTTTTTATTGGGCGCCTGTGACTGGGAGTGGCCGGCTGGCTCATTAGAATCCACGATACGCAGGATGGTTCCCAGAGCCAAGGTGGCACCAGTGCCAAGTTGGGCTGGTTTTGTAGTAGCACGTGGCTCCTGCAATTTGCCATCCAGAAGAGGGGCAGTTGAGTTTTGTTGGCCAGAGGAAACGGGCCGTGGTTTTTGTTTGGGGGTACATGGCTGAGAGTGGCCGGCTGGCCCCTGAAAATGCACGATAGGCAGGATAGTTCCGAGATCCAAGGTGGGACCAGTTCCAAGTCGGGCAGGTTTTATGTTACAAAGTGGCTCCTGCAATCTGCCATCAAAAAGTTGGCAGGCGAGTTTTGTTTTCCAGGGAAAAGCGCCGTTGTTTGTGTTTGGGGACCTGTGGCTGGGAGTGGCCGGCTGGCTCCTGAAAATCCACGATAGGCAGGATGGTTCCGAGATCCAAGGTGGCACCAGTGCCAAGTCGGGCTGGTTTGATGGTGCAAGGTGGCTCCTGCAATCTGCCATCAAAAAGTTGGCAGGCGAGTTTTGTTTTCCAGGGAAAAGCGCCGTTGTTTGTGTATGGGGGCCTGTGGTTGGGAGTGGCCAGCTGGCTAATTAGAATCTACGATACGCAGCATGGTTCCCAGACCCAAGGTGGCACCATTGCCAAGGTAGGCTGGTTTGATAGTATCAAGTGGTTCCTGCAATCTGCCATCCAGAAGCGGGGCAGCTTACTTTTGTTTGCCAGGGAAACGGGCCGAGGTTTTTGTCTGGGGGCCTATGGCTGGGAGTGACCGGCTGGCTCCTGAAAAGCTACGATAGGCAGGATGGTGACCAGACCCATGGTGGCACCAGTGCCAAGTTGGGCTGGTTTGATAGCACCAAGTGGCTCCTGCAATCTGCCATCAAAAAGTTGGCAGGCGAGTTTTGTTTTCCAGGGAAAAGCGCCTTTGTTTGTGTTTGGGGGCCTGTGGCTGGGAGTGGCCGGCTGGCTCCTTAGAATCCACAAAACGCAGGATGGTTCCCAGACCAGAGGTGGCACCAGTGCCAGGTCGGGCTGGTTTGATAGTACCAAGTGGCTCCTGCAATCTGCCATCCAGAAGCGGGGCAGCTTACTTTTGTTTTCCATGGAAACGGGCCGAGGTTTGTGTCTGGCAGCCTATGGCTGGGAGTGACCGGCTGGCTCCTGAAAAGCTACCATAGGCAGGATGGTGACCAGACCCATGGTGGCACCAGTGCCAAGTTGGGCTGGTTTGATAGAACCAAGTGGCTCCTGCAATCTGCCATCAAAAAGTGGGCAGGCGAGATTTGTTTTCCAGGGAAAAGCGCCGTTGTTTTTATTTGGGGGCGTGTGGCTGGGAGTGGCCGGCTGGCTAATTAGAATCCACGATACGCAGGATGGTTCCCAGACCAGAGGTGGAACCAGGGACAAGTCGCGCTGCTTTGATGGTGCAAAGTGGTTCCTGCAATCTGCCATCCAGAAGCGCGGTAGCTTACTTTTGTTTGCCAGGGAAACGGGCCGAGGTTTGTGGCTGGGGGCCTATGGCAGGGGTGACCGGCTGGCTCCTGAAAAGCTACGATAGGCAGGATGGTTACCAGACCCATGGTGGCACCAGTGCCAAGTTGGGCTGGTTTGATAGTACCAAGTGGCTCCTGCAATCTGCCATCAAAAAGTTGGCAGGCGAGTTTTGTTTTCCAGGGAAAAGCGCCATTGATTGTGTTGGGGGCCTGTGGCTGGGAGTGGCCGGCTGGCTCCTTAGAATCCACGATAGGCAGGATGGTTCCAAGACCCAAGGTGGCACCAGTGCCAAGTTGGGCTGGTTTGATAGTACCAAGTGCGTCCTGCAATCTGCCATCCAGAAGCGGGGCAGATTACTTTTGTTTGCCAGGGAAACGGGCCGAGGTTTGTGTCTGGGGGCTATGGCTGGGAGTGACCGGCTGGCTCCTGAGAAGCTACGATAGGCAGGATGGTGACCAGACCCATGGTGGCACCAGTGCCAAGTTGCGCTGGTTTGATAGTACCAAGTGGCTCCTGCACTCTGCCATCAAAATTTGGCAGGCGAGTTTTGTTTTCCAGGGAAAAGCGCCGTTGTTTGTGTTTGGGGGCCTGTGGCTGGGAGTGGCCGGCTGGCTCCTTAGAATCCACGATACGCAGGACAGTTCCCAGACCAGAGGTGGCACCAGTGCCAAGTCGGGCTGGTTTGATAGTACCAAGTGGCTCCTGCAATCTGCCATCAAAAATTTGGCAGGCGCATTTTGTTTTCCAGGGAAAAGCGCCGTTGTTTTTGTTTGGGGCCCTGTGGTTGGGAGTGGCCGGCTGCCTCCTTAGAATCCGCGATACGCAGGATGGTTTCCAGGCCCAAGGTGGCACCAGTTCCAAGTCGGGCTGGTTTGATAGTACCAAGTGGTTCCTGCAATCTGCCATCCAGAAGCGGGGCAGCTTACTTTTGTTTGCCAGGGAAACGGGCCGAGATTTTGTGTCTGGGGGCCCATGGCTGGGAGTGACCGGCTGGCTCTTGAAAAGCTACGATAGGCAGGATGGTGACAAGACCCATGGTGGCACCAGTGCCAAGTTGGGCTGGTTTGATAGTACCAAGTGGCTCCTGCAATCTGCCATCAAAAAGTTGGCAGTCGAGTTTTGTTTTCCAGGGAAAAGCGCCATTGTTTGTGTTTGGGGGTCTGTGGCTGGGAGTGGAAAACCGGCTCCTTAGAACCCACGATAAGCAGGATGGTCCCCAGACCAGAGGTGGCACCAGTGCCAAGTCGGGCTAGTTTGATGGTGCAAAGTGGCTCCTGCAATCTGGCATCCGGAAGCGGGGCAGCTTACTTTTGTTTGCCAGGGAAACAGGCCGAGGATTTTGTCTGGGGGCCTATGGCTGGGAGTGACCGGCTGGCTCCGGAAAAGCTACGATAGGCAGTATGGTGACCAGACCCATGGTGGCACCAGTGCCAAGTTGGGCTGGTTTGATAGTACCAAGTGGCTCCTGCAATCTGCCATCAAAATTTGGCAGGCGAGTTTCGTTTTCCAGGGAAAAGCGCCGTTGTTTGTATTTGAAGGCCTATGCCTGGGAGTGACCAGCTGGCTCCGAAAAAGCTACGATAGGCAGTATGGTGACAAGACCCATGGTGGCACCAGTGCCAAGATGGGCTGGTTTGATAGTACCAAGTGGTTCCTGCAATCTGCCATCAAAATCTTGGCAGGCGAGTTTTGTTTTCCAGGGAAAAGCGCCGTTGTTTGTGTTTGGGGGCCTGTGGTTGGGAGTGGCCAGCTGGCTAATTAGAATCTGCGATACGCAGCATGGTTCCCAGACCCAAGGTGGCACCATTGCCAAGGTAGGCTGGTTTGATAGTATCAAGTGGTTCCTGCAATCTGCCATCCAGAAGCGGGGCAGCTTACTTTTGTTTGCCAGGGAAAAGGGCCGAGGTTTTTGTCTGGGGGCCTATGGCTGGGAGTGACCGGCTGGCTCCTGAAAAGCTACGATAGGCAGGATGGTGACCAGACCCATGGTGGCACCAGTGCCAAGTCGGGCTGGTTTGATAGCACCAAGTGGCTCCTGCAATCTGCCATCAAAAAGTTGGCAGGCGAGTTTTGTTTTCCAGGGAAAAGCGCCTTTGTTTGTGTTTGGGGGCCTGTGGCTGGGAGTGGCCGGCTGGCTCCTTAGAATCCACAAAACGCAGGATGGTTCCCAGACCAGAGGTGGCACCAGTGCCAGGTCGGGCTGGTTTGATAGTACCAAGTGGCTCCTGCAATCTGCCATCCAGAAGCGGGGCAGCTTACTTTTGTTTGCCAGGGAAACGGGCCGAGGTTTGTGTCTGGCAGCCTATGGCTGGGAGTGACCGGCTGGCTCCTGAAAAGCTACCATAGGCAGGATGGTGACCAGACCCATGGTGGCACCAGTGCCAAGTTGGGCTGGTTTGATAGAACCAAGTGGCTCCTGCAATCTGCCATCAAAAAGTGGGCAGGCGAGATTTGTTTTCCAGGGAAAAGCGCCGTTGTTTTTATTTGGGGGCGTGTGGCTGGGAGTGGCCGGCTGGCTAATTAGAATCCACGATACGCAGGATGGTTCCCAGACCAGAGGTGGAACCAGGGACAAGTCGCGCTGCTTTGATGGTGCAAAGTGGTTCCTGCAATCTGCCATCCAGAAGCGCGGTAGCTTACATTTGTTTGCCAGGGAAACGGGCCGAGGTTTGTGGCTGGGGGCCTATGGCAGGGGGTGACCGGCTGGCTCCTGAAAAGCTACGATAGGCAGGATGGTTACCAGACCCATGGTGGCACCAGTGCCAAGTTGGGCTGGTTTGATAGTACCAAGTGGCTCCTGCAATCTGCCATCAAAAAGTTGGCAGGCGAGTTTTGTTTTCCAGGGAAAAGCGCCATTGATTGTGTTGGGGGCCTGTGGCTGGGAGTGGCCGGCTGGCTCCTTAGAATCCACGATAGGCAGGATGGTTCCAAGACCCAAGGTGGCACCAGTGCCAAGTTGGGCTGGTTTGATAGTACCAAGTGCGTCCTGCAATCTGCCATCCAGAAGCGGGGCAGATTACTTTTGTTTGCCAGGGAAACGGGCCGAGGTTTGTGTCTGGGGGCTATGGCTGGGAGTGACCGGCTGGCTCCTGAGAAGCTACGATAGGCAGGATGGTGACCAGACCCATGGTGGCACCAGTGCCAAGTTGCGCTGGTTTGATAGTACCAAGTGGCTCCTGCACTCTGCCATCAAAATTTGGCAGGCGAGTTTTGTTTTCCAGGGAAAAGCGCCGTTGTTTGTGTTTGGGGGCCTGTGGCTGGGAGTGGCCGGCTGGCTCCTTAGAATCCACGATACGCAGGACAGTTCCCAGACCAGAGGTGGCACCAGTGCCAAGTCGGGCTGGTTTGATAGTACCAAGTGGCTCCTGCAATCTGCCATCAAAAATTTGGCAGGCGCATTTTGTTTTCCAGGGAAAAGCGCCGTTGTTTTTGTTTGGGGCCCTGTGGTTGGGAGTGGCCGGCTGCCTCCTTAGAATCCGCGATACGCAGGATGGTTTCCAGGCCCAAGGTGGCACCAGTTCCAAGTCGGGCTGGTTTGATAGTACCAAGTGGTTCCTGCAATCTGCCATCCAGAAGCGGGGCAGCTTACTTTTGTTTGCCAGGGAAACGGGCCGAGATTTTGTGTCTGGGGGCCCATGGCTGGGAGTGACCGGCTGGCTCTTGAAAAGCTACGATAGGCAGGATGGTGACCAGACCCATGGTGGCACCAGTGCCAAGTTGGGCTGGTTTGATAGTACCAAGTGGCTCCTGCAATCTGCCATCAAAAAGTTGGCAGTCGAGTTTTGTTTTCCAGGGAAAAGCGCCATTGTTTGTGTTTGGGGGTCTGTGGCTGGGAGTGGCAAACCGGCTCCTTAGAACCCACGATAAGCAGGATGGTCCCCAGACCAGAGGTGGCACCAGTGCCAAGTCGGGCTAGTTTGATGGTGCAAAGTGGCTCCTGCAATCTGGCATCCGGAAGCGGGGCAGCTTACTTTTGTTTGCCAGGGAAACAGGCCGAGGATTTTGTCTGGGGGCCTATGGCTGGGAGTGACCGGCTGGCTCCGGAAAAGCTACGATAGGCAGTATGGTGACCAGACCCATGGTGGCACCAGTGCCAAGTTGGGCTGGTTTGATAGTACCAAGTGGCTCCTGCAATCTGCCATCAAAATTTGGCAGGCGAGTTTCGTTTTCCAGGGAAAAGCGCCGTTGTTTGTATTTGAAGGCCTATGCCTGGGAGTGACCAGCTGGCTCCGAAAAAGCTACGATAGGCAGTATGGTGACAAGACCCATGGTGGCACCAGTGCCAAGATGGGCTGGTTTGATAGTACCAAGTGGTTCCTGCAATCTGCCATCAAAATCTTGGCAGGCGAGTTTTGTTTTCCAGGGAAAAGCGCCGTTGTTTGTGTTTGGGGGCCTGTGGCTGAGAGTGGCCGACTGGCTCCTTAGAATCCACGATAGGCAGGATGGTTCCCAGACCCAAGGTGGCACCAGTGCCAAGTTGGGCTGGTTTGATGGTGCAAAGTGGTTCCTGCAATCTGCCATCCAGAAGCGGGGCAGCTTACTTTTGTTTGCCAGGGAAACGGGCCGAGATTTTGTGTCTGGGGGCCCATGGCTGGGAGTGACCGGCTGGCTCTTGAAAAGCTACGATAGGCAGGATGGTGACCAGACCCATGGTGGCACCAGTGCCAAGTTGGGCTGGTTTGATAGTACCAAGTGGCTCCTGCAATCTGCCATCAAAAAGTTGGCAGTCGAGTTTTGTTTTCCAGGGAAAAGCGCCATTGTTTGTGTTTGGGGGCCAGTTGCTGGGAGTGGCAAACCGGCTCCTTAGAACCCACGATAAGCAGGATGGTCCCCAGACCAGAGGTGGCACCAGTCCCAAGTCGGGCTAGTTTGATGGTGCAAAGTGGCTCCTGCAATCTGGCATCCGGAAGCGGGGCAGCTTACTTTTGTTTGCCAGGGAAACAGGCCGAGGATTTTGTCTGGGGGCCTATGGCTGGGAGTGACCGGCTGGCTCCGGAAAAGCTACCATAGGCAGTATGGTGACCAGACCCATGGTGGCACCAGTGCCAAGTTGGGCTGGTTTGATAGTACCAAGTGGCTCCTGCAATCTGCCATCAAAATTTGGCAGGCGAGTTTCGTTTTCCAGGGAAAAGCGCCGTTGTTTGTATTTGAAGGCCTATGTCTGAGAGTGACCAGCTGGCTCCGGACAAGCTACGATAGGCAGTATGGTGACAAGACCCATGGTGGCACCAGTGCCAAGATGGGCTGGTTTGATAGTACCAAGTGGTTCCTGCAATCTGCCATCAAAATCTTGGCAGGCGAGTTTTGTTTTCCAGGGAAAAGCGCCGTTGTTTGTGTTTGGGGGCCTGTGGCTGAGAGTGGCCGACTGGCTCCTTAGAATCCACGATACGCAGGATGGTTCCCAGACCCAAGGTGGCACCAGTGCCAAGTCGGGCTGGTTTGATGGTGCAAAGTGGCTCCTGCAATCTGCCATCCAGAAGCGGGGTAGCTTACTTTTGTTTGCCAGGGAAACGGCCAGAGCTTTGTGTCTGGGGGCCGAACGCTGGGAGTGGCCAGCTGGCTCCTTAAAATGCACGATATGCAGAATGGTGACCAGACCCAAGGTGGCACCAGTGCCAAGTCGGGCTGGTTTTGTAGTACCAAGTGTGTCCTGCAATTTGCCATCCAGAAGAGGGGCAGTTGAGTTTTGTTTACCAGAGTAAAGTGCCGTGGTTTGTGTTTGGGGGCCTATGGCTGAGAGTGGCCGGCTGGCCACTGAAAATCCACGATAGGCAGGATGGTTCCCAGATCCAAGGTGGCACCAGTGCCAAGTCGGGCTGGTTTGATGGTGCAAAGTGGCTCCTGCAATCTGCCATCCAGACGCGGGGCAGCGGATTTTTGTTTGCTGGAGAAAAGTTCCGTGGTTTGTTTTTGGGGGTATATGGCTGGGCGTGACCGGCTGTCTCCTTAAAAAGCTCGATACGCAGCATGGTTCCCTGACCCAAGGTGGCATCAGTGCCAAGTCGGGCTGTTTTCGTAGTACCAAGTGCGTCCTGCAATCTGCCATCCAGAAGCGGGGCAGCTTACTTTTGTTTGCCAGGGAAACGGGCCGAAATTTTTGTCTGGGGGCCTACGGCTGGGGGTGACTGGCTGGCTCCTGAAAAGCTACGATAGGCAGGATGGTTACCAGCCCCATGGTGGCACCAGTTCCAAGTTGGGCTGGTTTGATAGTACCAAGTGGCTCCTGCAATCTGCCATCAAAAAGTTGGCAGGCGAGTTTTGTTTTCCAGGGAAAAGCGCCGTTGTTTGTGTTTGGGGGCATGTGGCTGGGAGTGGCCGGCTGGCTCCTGAAAATCCACGATAGGCAGGATGGTTCCCAGATCCAAGGTGGCACCAGTGCCAAGTCGGGCTGGTTTTATGTTGCAAAGTGGCTGCTGCAATCTGCCATCAAAAAGTTGGCAGGCGAGTTTTGTTTTCCAGGGAAAAGCGCCGTTGTTTGTGTTTGGGGGCCTGTGGCTGGGAGTGGCCGGCTGGCTCCTTAGAATCCACGATACGCAGCATGGTTCCCAGACCAGAGGTGGCACCAGTGCCAAGTTGGGCCAGTTTGATGGTGCAAAGTGGCTCCTGCAATCTGGCATCCAGAAGCGGGGTAGCTTACTTTTGTTTGCCAGGGAAACAGGCCGAGGTTTGTGTCTGGGGGCCTATGGCTGGGAGTGACCGGCTGGCTCCTGAAAAGCTACCATAGGCAGGATGGTGACCAGACCCATGGTGACACCAGTGCCAAGTTGGGCTGATTTGATAGTACCAAGTGGCTCCTGCAATCTGCCATCAAAAAGTTGGCAGGCCAGTTATCTTTTCCAGGGAAAAGCGCCGTTGTTTGTGTTTGGGGGCCTGTGGCTGGGAGTGGCTGGCTGTCTCCTTAGAATCCACGATACGCAGGATGGTTCCCAGACCCAAGGTGGCACCATTGCCAAGGTAGGCTGGTTTGATAGTATCAAGAAGTTCCTGCAATCTGCCATCCAGAAGCGGGGCAGCTTACTTTTGTTTGCCAGGGAAACGGGCCGAGGTTTGTGTCTGGGGGCCTATGGCTGGGAGTGACCGGCTGGCTCCTGAAAACCTACGATAGGCAGGATGGTGACCAGACCCATGGTGGCAGCAGTGTCAAGTTGGGCTGGTTTGATAGTACCAAGTGGCTACTGCAATCTGCCATCAAAACGTTGGCAGGCCAGTTTTGTTTTCCAGGGACAAGCGCCGTTGTTTGTGTTTGGGGGCCTGTGGCTGGGAGTTGCCGGCTGGCTCCTTAAAATCCACATTACGCAGCATGGTTCCCAGACCCAAGGTGGCACCAGTGCCAAGTTGGGTTGGTTTGATACTACCAAGTGGCTCCTGCAATCTGCCATCCAGAAGCGGGGTAGCTTACTTTTGTTTGCCAGGGAAACGGGCCGAGGTTTGTGTCTGGGGGCCTATGGCTGGGAGTGACCGGCTGGCTCCTGAAAAGCTACGATAGGCAGGATGGTGACCAGACCCATGGTGGCACCAGTGCCAAGTTGGGCTGGTTTGATAGTACCAAGTGGCTCCTGTAATCTGCCATCAAAAAATTGGCAGGTGAGATTTGTTTTCCAGGGAAAAGCGCCGTTGTTTGTGTTTGGGTCGTGTGGCTGGGAGTGGCCGGCTGGCTAATTAGAATCCACGATACGCAGGATGGTTCCCAGACCAGGGGTGGAACCAGTGCCAAGTCGGGCTGCTTTGATGGTGCAAAGTGGTTCCTGCAATCTGCCATCCAGAAGCGCGGTAGCTTACTTTTGTTTGCCAGGGAAACGGGCCGAGGTTTGTGGCTGGGGGCCTATGGCTGGGAGTGACCGGCTGGCTCATGAAAGGCTACGATAGGCAGGATGGTTACCAGACCCATGGTGGCACCAGTGCCAAGTTGGGCTGGTTTGATAGTACCAAGTGGCTCCTGCAATCTGCCATCAAAAAGTTGGCAGGCGAGTTTTGTTTTCGAGGGAAAAGCGCCATTGATTGTGTTTGGGGGCCTGTGGCTGGGAGTGGCCGGCTGGCTCCTTGGAATCCACGATACGCAGCATGGTTCCCAGACCCAAGGTGGCACCAGTGCCAAGTTGGGCTGGTTTGATAGTACCAAGTGGCTCCTGCAATCTGCCATCCAGAAGCGGGGTACCTTACTTTTGTTTGCCAGGGAAACGGGCCGAGGTTTGTGTCTGGGGGCTATGGCCCGGAGTGACCGGCTGGCTCCTGAAAACCTACGATAGGCAGGATGGTTACAAGACCCATGGTGGCACCAGTGCCAAGTCGGGCTGGTTTGATAGTACCAAGTGGCTCCTGCAATCTGCCGTCAAAAAGTTGGCAGGCGAGTTTTGTTTTCCAGGGAAAAGCGCCGTTGTTTGTGTTTGGGGGCCTGTGGCTGGGAGTGGCTGACTGCCTCCTTAGAATCCACGATACGCAGGATGGTTTCCAGGTCCAAGGTGGCACCAGTTCCAAGTCTGGCTGGTTTGATAGTACCAAGTGGTTCCTGCAATCTGCCATCCAGAAGCGGGGCAGATTACTTTTGTTTGCCAGGGAAACGGGTCGAGGTTTTGTGTCTGGGGGCCAATGGCTGGGAGTGACCGGCTGGTTACTGAAAAGCTACGATAGGCAGGATGGTGACCAGACCCATGGTGGCAGCATTGCCAAGTTGGGCTGGTTTGATAGCACCAAGTGGCTCCTGCAATCTGCCATCAAAAAGTTGGCAGTCGAGTTTTGTTTTCCAGGGAAAAGCGCCAGTGTTCTTGTTTGGGAGCTGTGGTTGGGAAAGGCCGGATGGCTAATTAGAATCCACGATACGCAGGATGGTTCCCAGACCAGAGGTGGCACCAGTGCCAAGTCGGGCTGCTTTGATGGTGCAAAGTGGCTCCTGCAATCTGCCATCCAGAAGCGGGGTAGCTTACTTTTGTTTGCCAGGGAAACTGGCCGAGGTTTGTGTCTGGGGGCCTATGGCTGGGAGTGACCGGCTGGCTCCTGAAAAGCTACGATAGGCAGGATGGTGACCAGACCCATGGTGGCACCAGTGCCAAGTTGGGCTGGTTTGATAGCACCAAGTGGCTCCTGCAATCTGCCATCAAAAAGTTGGCAGGCCAGTTTTGTTTTCCAGGGAAAAGCGCCGTTGTTTGTGTTTGGGGGCCTGTGGCTGGGAGTTGCCCGCTGGCTCCTTAGAACCCACGATACGCAGCATGGTTCCCAGACCCAAGGTGGCACCAGTGCCAAGTTGGGCTGGTTTGATAATACGAAGTGGCTCCTGCAATCTGCCATCCAGAAGCGGGGCAGCTTACTTTTGTTTGCCAGGGAAACGGGCCGAGGTTTGTGTCTGGGGGCCTATGGCTGGGAGTGACCGGCTGGCTCCTGAAAAGCTACGATAGGCAGGATGGTGACCAGACCCATGGTGGCACCAGTGCCAAGTTGGGTGGTTTGATAGTACCAAGTGGCTCCTGCAATCTGCCATCAAAAAGTTGGCAGGCCAGTTTTGTTTTCCAGGGAAAAGCGCCGTTTTTTGGGTTTGTGGGCCTGTGGCTGGGAGTGGCCCGCTGGCGCCTTAGAATCTACGTTACGCAGCATGGTTCCCAGACCCACGGTGGCACCAGTGCCAAGTTGGGCTGGTTTGATGGTGCAAAGTGGCTCCTGCAATCTGCCATCCAGAAGCGCGGTAGCTTACATTTGTTTGCCAGGGAAACGGGCCGAGGTTTGTGGCTGGGGGCCTATGGCTGGGAGTGGCCAGCTGGCTCCTTAAAATGCACGATATGCAGAATGGTGACTAGACCCAAGGTGGCACCAGTGCCAAGTTGGGCTGGTTTTGTAGTACCAAGTGGCTCCTGCAATTTGCCATCCAGAAGAGGGGCAGTTGAGTTTTGTTGGCCAGAGGAAAGGGCCGTGGTTGTTGTTTGGGGGTACATGGCTGAGAGTGGCTGGCTGGCCCCTGAAAATCCGCCATAGGCAGGATGGTTCCGAGATCCAAGGTGGCACCAGTGCAAAGTTGGGCTGGTTTGATAGCACCAAGTGGCTCCTGCAATCTGCCATCAAAAAGTTGGCAGTCGAGTTTTGTTTTCCAGGAAAAGCGCCATTGTTTGTGTTTGGGGGCCTGTGGCTGGGAGTGGCAAACCGGCTCCTTAGAACCCACAATAAGCAGGATGGTCCCCAGACCAGAGGTGGCACCAGTGCCAAGTCGGGCTAGTTTGATGGTGCAAAGTGGCTCCTGCAATCTGCCATCCGGAAGCGGGTTAACTTACTTTTGTTTGCCAGGGAAACGGGCCGAGGATTTTGTCTGCAGGCCTATGGCTGGGAGTGACCGGGTGGCTCCGGAAAAGCTACGATAGGCAGTATGGTGACCAGACCCATGGTGGCAGCAGTGACAAGTTGGGCTGGTTTGATAGTACCAAGTGGCTCCTGCAATCTGCCATCAAAAATTTGGCAGGCGAGTTTTGTTTTCCAGGGAAAAGCGCCGTTATTTGTATTTGGGTGCCTATGGCTGGGAGTGACCGGCTGGCTCCTGAAAAGCTACGATAGGCAGGATGGTGACCAGACCCATGGTGGCACCAGTGCCAAGTTGGGCTGGTTTGATAGCACCAAGTGGCTCCTGCAATCTGCCATCAAAAAGTTGGCAGGCCAGTTTTGTTTTCCAGGGAAAAGCGCCGTTGTTTGTGTTTGGGGGCCTGTGGCTGGGTGTGGCCGGCTGGCTCCTTAGAACCCACGATACGCAGCATTGTTCCCAGACCAGAGGTGGCACCAGTGCCAAGTTGGCCTGGTTTGATACTACCAAGTGGCTCCTGCAATCTGCCATCCAGAAGCGGGGCAGCTTACTTTTGTTTGCCAGGGAAACGGGCAGAGCTTTGTGTCTGGGGGCCTATGGCTGGGAGTGACCGGCTGGCTCCTGAAAAGCTACGATAGGCAGGATGGTGACCAGACCCATGGTGGCACCAGTGCCAAGTTGGGCTGGTTTGATAGTACCAAGTGGCTCCTGTAATCTGCCATCAAAAAGTTGGCAGGCGAGATTTGTTTTCCAGGGAAAAGCGCCGTTGTTTGTGTTTGGGGGCGTGTGGGTGGGAGTGACCGACTGGCTAATTACAATCCACGATACGCAGGATGGTTCCCAGACCAGAGGTGGCACCAGTGCCAAGTCGGGCTGGTTTGATGGTGCAAAGTGGCTCCTGCAATCTGCCATCCAGACGCGGGGCAGCGGATTTTTGTTTGCTGGAGAAAAGTTCCGTGGTTTGTTTTTGGGGGTATATGGCTGGGCGTGACCGGCTGGCTCCATAAAAAGCTCGATACGCAGGATGGTTCCCTGACCCAAGGTGGCATCAGTGCCAAGTCGGGCTGTTTTCGTAGTACCAAGTGCGTCCTGCAATCTGCCATCCAGAAGCGGGGCAGCTTACTTTTGTTTGCCAGGGAAACGGGACGAAATTTTTGTCTGGGGGTCTACGGCTGGGGGTGACTGGCTGGCTCCTGAAAAGCTACGATAGGCAGGATGGTTACCAGCCCCATGGTGGCACCAGTGCCAAGTTGGGCTGGTTTGATAGTACCAAGTGGCTCCTGCAATCTGCCATCAAAAAGTTGGCAGGCGAGTTTTGTTTTCCAGGGAAAAGCGCCGTTGTTTGTGTTTGGGGGCATGTGGCTGGGAGTGGCCGGCTGGCTCCTGAAAATCCACGATAGGCAGGATGGTTCCCAGATCCAAGGTGGCACCAGTGCCAAGTCGGGCTGGTTTTATGTTGCAAAGTGGCTGCTGCAATCTGCCATCAAAAAGTTGGCAGGCGAGTTTTGTTTTCCAGGGAAATGCGCCGTTGTTTGTGTTTGGGGGCCTGTGGTTGGGAGTGGCCGTCTGGCTAATTCGAATCCACGATACGCAGGATGGTTCCCAGACCAGAGGTGGCACCAGTGCCAAGTTGGGCCAGTTTGATGGTGCAAAGTGGCTCCTGCAATCTGCCATCCAGAAGCGGGGTAGCTTACTTTTGTTTGCCAGGGAAACTGGCCGAGGTTTGTGTCTGGGGGCCTATGGCTGGGAGTGACCGGCTGGCTCCTGAAAAGCTACGATAGGCAGGATGGTGACCAGACCCATGGTGGCACCAGTGCCAAGTTGGGCTGGTTTGATAGCACCAAGTGGCTCCTGCAATCTGCCATCAAAAAGTTGGCAGGCCAGTTTTGTTTTCCAGGGAAAAGCGCCGTTGTTTGTGTTTGGGGGCCTGTGGCTGGGAGTTGCCGGCTGGCTCCTTAGAACCCACGATACGCAGCATGGTTCCCAGACCCAAGGTGGCACCAGTGCCAAGTTGGGCTGGTTTGATAATACGAAGTGGCTCCTGCAATCTGCCATCCAGAAGCGGGGCAGCTTACTTTTGTTTGCCAGGGAAACGGGCCGAGGTTTGTGTCTGGGGGCCTATGGCTGGGAGTGACCGGCTGGCTCCTGAAAAGCTACGATAGGCAGGATGGTGACCAGACCCATGGTGGCACCAGTGCCAAGTTGGGCTGGTTTGATAGTACCAAGTGGCTCCTGTAATCTGCCATCAAAAAATTGGCAGGTGAGATTTGTTTTCCAGGGAAAAGCGCCATTGTTTGTGTTTGGGTCGTGTGGCTGGGAGTGGCCGGCTGGCTAATTAGAATCCACGATACGCAGGATGGTTCCCAGACCCAAGGAGGCACCAGTGCCAAGTCGGGCTGGTTTGATAGTACCAAGTGGTTCCTGCAATCTGCCATCCAGAAGCAAGGCAGCTTACTTTTGTTTACCTTGGAAACGGGCCGACATTTGTGTCTTGGCGCCTCTGGCTGGGAGTGACCGGCTGGCTCCTGAAAAGCTACGATAGGCAGTATGGTGACCAGACCCATGGTGGCACCAGTGCCAAGTTGGGTAGTTTGATAGTACCAAGTGGCTCCTGCAATCTGCCATCAAAAAGTTGGCAGGCCAGTTTTGTTTTCCAGGGAAAAGCGCCGTTTTTTGGGTTTGTGGGCCTGTGGCTGGGAGTGGCCCGCTGGCGCCTTAGAATCTACGTTACGCAGCATGGTTCCCAGACCCACGGTGGCACCAGTGCCAAGTTGGGCTGGTTTGATGGTGCAAAGTGGCTCCTGCAATCTGCCATCCAGAAGCGCGGTAGCTTACATTTGTTTGCCAGGGAAACGGGCCGAGGTTTGTAGCTGAGGGGCCTATGGCTGGGAGTGGCCAGCTGGCTCCTTAAAATGCACGATATGCAGAATGGTGACTAGACCCAAGGTGGCACCAGTGCCAAGTCGGGCTGGTTTGATAGTACCAAGTGGCTCCTGCAATCTGCCATCCAGAATTTGGGCAGCTTACTTTTGTTTGCCAGGGAAACGGGCCGAGGTGTTTGTCAGGGGCCCTATGGCAGGGAGTGACTGGCTGGCTCCTGAAAAGCTACGATAGGCAGGATGTTTACCAGACCCATGGTGGCACCAGTGCCAAGTTGGGCTAATTTGATAGTACCAAGTGGCTCCTGCAATCTGCCATCCAGAAGCGGGGCAGCTTACTTTTGTTTTCTATGGAAACGGGCCGAGGTTTCTGTCTGGGGGTCTATGGCTGGGAGTGACCTCCTGGCTCCTGAAAATCTATGCTAGGCAGGATGGTGACCAGACCCATGATGGCAGCAGTGCCAAGTTGGGCTGGTTTGATAGTACCAAGTGGCTCCTGCAATCTGCCATCAAAATGTTGGCAGTCGAGTTTTGTTTTCCGGGGAAAAGCGCCGTTGTTTGTGTTTGGGGGCCTGTGGCTGGGAGTGGCCGGCTGGCTCCTTAGAACCCACGATACGCAGGATGGTTCCCAGACCAGAGGAGGCACCAGTGCCAAGTCGGGCTGGTTTGATGATGCCAAGTTGCTCCTGCAATCTGCCATCCAGAAGCGGCGTAGCTTACTTTTGTCTGCCAGGGAAACGGGCCGAGGTTTGTGGCTGGGGGCCCATGGCTGGGAGTGACCGGCTGGCTCCTGAAAAGCTACGATACGCAGGATGGTTCCCAGACCCAAATTGGCACCAGTGCCAAGTCGGGCTGGTTTGATTCTACCAAGTGGCTCCTGCAATCTGCCATCCAGAAGCGGGGCAGCTGAATTTTGTTTGCCAGAGAAAAAGGCTGTTGTTTGTGTATGGGGGCCTGTAGCTTGCAGTGGCGGGCTGGCTCCTGAAAATCCATGATACGCAGCATGCTTCCCAGACCCAAGGTGGCACCAGTGCCAAGTAGGGCTGGTTTGATAGTACCAAGTGGCTCCTGCAATCTGCCATCCAGAAGAGGGGCAGTTGAGTTTTGTTTGCCAGAGAAAAGGGCCGTGGTTTGTGTTTGGGGGCATATGTCTGAGAGAGGCCGGCTGGCTCCTTAAAATCCACGATAGGCAAGATGGTTCCCAGATCCAAGGTGGCACCAGTGCCACGTCTGGCTGGTTTGATAGTACTAAATAACTCCTGCAATCTGCCATCCAGAAGCGGGGCAGCTTACTTTTGTTTGCCAGGGAAACGGGCCGAGGTTTTTGTCTGGGGGCCTATGGCTGGGAGTGATTGGCTGGCTCCTGAAAAGCTACAATAGGCAGGATGGTGACCAGACCCATGGTGGCACCAGTGCCAAGTTGGGCTGGTTTGATAGTACCAAGTGGCTCCTGCAATCTGCCATCAAAAAGTTGGCAGGCGAGTTTTGTTTTCCAGGGAAAAGCGCCGTTGTTTGTGTTTGGGGGCCTGTGGCTGGGAGTGGCCGCCTGGCGCCTTAGAATCTACGTTACGCAGCATGATTCCCAGAGCCAAGGTGGCACCAGTGCCAAGTCGGGCTGGTTTGATAGTACCAAGTGGCTCCTGCAATCTGCCATCAAAAAGTTGGCAGGCCAGTTTTGTTTTCCAGGGAAAAGCGCCGTTGTTTGTGTTTGGGGGCCTGTGGCTGGGAGTGGCCAGCTGGCTCCTAAGAATCCACGATACGCAGGATGGTTTCCAGACCAGAGGTGGCACCAGTGCCAAGTCGGGCTGGTTTGATGGTGCAAAGTGTCTCCTGCAATCTGCCATCCAGAAGCGGGGCAGCTTACTTTTGTTTGCCAGGGAAACGGGCCGAGGTTTGTGTCTGGGGGCCTATGGCTGGGAGTGATTGGCTGGCTCCTGAAAAGCTACGATAGGCAGGATGGTGACCAGACCCATGGAGGCACCAGTGCCAAGTTGGGCTGGTTTGATAGTACCAAGTGGCTCCTGCAATCTGCCATCCAAAAGCAGGGCAGCTGAGTTTTGTTTGCCAAAGAAAAGGGCTGTGGTATGTGTTTGGGTCCTGTGGCTGGGAGTGGCCGGCTGGCTCCTTAAATTCCATGATACGCAGCATCGTTCCCAGGCCCAAGGTGGCACCAGTGCCAAGTTGGGCTGGTTTGACAGTGTCAAGCGCCTCCTGCAATCTCCCATCCACAAGTGGGGCAGCTGAGATTTTTTTACCTGTGAATCGGGCCATTGTTTTTGATTGGGTCTGTGGCCGAGAGTGGTCGGCTGGCTCCTGACAATCCACAATACGCAGGATGGTTCCCAGACCCAAGGTGGCACCAGTGCCAAGTTGGGCTGGTTTGATTGTACCAAGTGGCTCCTGCAATCTGCCATCCAGAAGCGGGGCAGTTGAGTTTTGTTTACCAGAGTAAAGTGCCGTGGTTTGTGTTTGGGGGCCTATGGCTGAGAGTGGCCGGCTGGCCCCTGAAAATCCACGATAGGCAGGATGGTTCCCAGATCCAAGGTGGCACCAGTGCCAAGTCGGGCTGGTTTGATGGTGCAAAGTGGCTCCTGC
This sequence comes from Melospiza georgiana, assembly GCF_028018845.1. Classification (NCBI taxonomy): domain Eukaryota; kingdom Metazoa; phylum Chordata; class Aves; order Passeriformes; family Passerellidae; genus Melospiza; species Melospiza georgiana. The sequence continues at coordinate 56,349,054 of NC_080430.1, forward strand.
AATCTGCCATCCAGACGCGGGGCAGCGGATTTTTGTTTGCTGGAGAAAAGTTCCGTGGTTTGTTTTTGGCGGTATACGGCTGGGCGTGGCCGGCTGGCTCCTTAAAAAGCTCGATACGCAGGATGGTTCCCTGACCGAAGGTGGCATCAGTGCCAATTAGGGCTGTTTTCGTAGTACCAAGTGCGTTCTGCAATTTGCCATCCAGAAGAGGGGCAGTTGAGTTTTGTTTGCCAGAGAAAAGGGCCGTGGTTTGTGTTTGGGGGCATATGGCTGAGAGTGGCCGGCTGGCCTCTGAAAATCCACGATAGGCAGGATGGTTCCCAGACCAGAGGTGGCACCAGTGCCAAGTCGGGCTGGTTTGATAGTAATAAATAGCTCCTGCAATCTGCCATCCAGAAGCGGGGCAGCTTACTTTTGTTTGCCAGGGAAACGGGCCGAGCTTTGTGTCTGGGGGCCTATGACTGGGAGTGACTGGCTGGCTCCTGAAAAGCTACGATAGGCAGGATGGTGACCAGACCCATGGTGGCACCAGTGCCAAGTTGGGCTGGTTTGATAGTACCAAGTGGCTCCTGCAATCTGCCATCAAAAAGTTGGCAGGCCAGTTTTGTTTTCCAGGGAAAAGCGCCGTTGTTTGTGTTTGGGGGCCTGTGGCTGGGAGTGGCCAGCTGGCTCCTTAGAATCCACGATACGCAGGATGGTTCCCAGACCAGAGGTGGCAGCAGTGCCCAGTTGGGCTGGTTTGATGGTTCAAAGTGGCTCCTGCAATCTGCCATCCAGAAGCGGGGTACCTTACTTTTGTTTGCCAGGGAAACGGGCAGAGCTTTGTGTCTGGGGCCTATGGCTGGGAGTGACCGGCTGGCTCCTGAAAAGCTACGATAGGCAGGATGGTTACCAGACCCATGGAGGCACCAGTGCCAAGATGGGCTGGTTTGATAGTACCAAGTCGCTCCTGCAATCTGCCATTCAAAAGCAGGGCAACTGAGTTTTGCTTTCCAGAGAAAAACGCTGTTGTTTGTGTTTGGGTTCCTGTAGCTGGGAGTGGCCCTGCTGGCTCCTTAGAATCCACGATAGGCAGGATGGTTCCCAGACCAGAGGTGGCACCAGTACCAAGTCGGGCTGATTTGATAGTACCAAGTGGTTCCTGCAATCTGCCATCCAGAAGCGGGGCAGCTTACTTTTGTTTGCCAGGGAAACGGCCCGAGGTTTTTTTCTGGGGGCCTATGGCTGGGAGTGACCGGCTGGCTCCTGAAAAGCTACAGTAGGCAGGATGATTACCAGACCCATGGTAGCAGCAGTGCCAAGTCGGGCTGGTTTGATAGTACCAAGTGGCTCCTGCAATCTGCCATCCAGAAGCGGGGCAGCTTACTTTTGTTTGCCAGGGAAATGGGCCGAAATTCTTGTCTGGGGGCCATTGCCTGGGGCTGGCTGGCTGTCTCCTGAAAAGCTACGATAGGCAGGATGGTTTCCAGACCCATGGTGGCAGCAGTGCCAAGTTGGGCTGGTTTGATAGTACCAAGTGGCTCCTGCAATCTGCCATCCAGAAGCGGGGCAGCTTAATTTTGTTTGCCAGGGAAACGGGCCGAGGTTTGTGTCTGGAGGCCTACGGCTGGGAATGACCGGCTGGCTCCTGAAAAGCTACGATACGCAGGATGGTGACCAGACCCATGGAGGCACCAGTGCCAAGTTGGGCTGGTTTGATAGTACCAAGTGGCTCCTGCAATCTGCCATCCAAAAGCAGGGCAGCTGAGTTTTGTTTGCCAAAGAAAAGGGCTGTGGTATGTGTTTGGGTCCTGTGGCTGGGAGTGGCCGGCTGGCTCCTTAAATTCCATGATACGCAGCATCGTTCCCAGACCCAAGGTGGCACCAGTGCCAAGTTGGGCTGGTTTGACAGTGTCAAGCGCCTCCTGCAATCTCCCATCCACAAGTGGGGCAGCTGAGATTTTTTTGCCTGTGAATCGGGCCGTTGTTTTTGATTGGGGTCTGTGGCCGAGAGTGGTCGGCTGGCTCCTGACAATCCACAATACGCAGGATGGTTCCCAGACCCAAGGTGGCACCAGTGCCAAGTTGGGCTGGTTTGATTGTACCAAGTGGCTCCTGCAATCTGCCATCCAGAAGCGGGGCAGCTGAGTTTTGTTTGCCAGAGTAAAGGGCCGTGGTTTTTGTTTGGGGGCCTATGGCTGAGAGTGGCCGGCTGGCCCCTGAAAATCCACGATAGGCAGAATGGTTCCCAGACCCAAGGTGGCACCAGAGCCAAGTCAGGCTGGTTTGATGGTGCAAAGTGGCTCCTGCAATCTGCCATCCCGACGCAGGGCAGCTGATTTTTGTTTGCCAGAGAACAAGTCCGTGGTTCATTTTTGGGGGCATATGGCTGGGAGTGGCCGGCTGGCTCCTTAAAAAGCTCGATACGCAGGATGGTTCCCAGGCCAGAGGTGGCACCAGTGCCAAGTTCGGCTGTTTTTGTAGTACCAAGTGCGTCCTGCAATTTGCCTTCCAGAAGAGGGGCAGTTGAGTTTTGTTTACCAGAGTAAAGTGCCGTGGTTTGTGTTTGGGGGCCTATGGTTGAGAGGGGCCGGCTGACACCTGAAAATCCACAATAGGCAGGATGGTTCCCAGATCCAAGGTGGCACCAGTGCCAAGTCGGGCTGGTTTGATGGTGCAAAGTGGCTCCTGCAATCTGCCATCCAGACGCGGGGCATCGCATTATTGTTTGCTGGAGAAAAGTTCCGTGGTTTGTTTTTGGCGGTATATGGCTGGGCGTGGCCGGCTGGCTCCTTAAAAAGCTCGATACGCAGGATGGTTCCCTGACCCAAGGTGGCATCAGTGCCAATTAGGGCTGTTTTCGTAGTACCAAGTGCGTCCTGCAATTTGCCATCCAGAAGAGGGGCAGTTGAGTTTTGTTTGCCAGAGAAAAGGGCCGTGGTTTGTGTTTGGGGGCATATGGCTGAGAGTGGCCGGCTGGCCCCTGAAAATCCACGATAGGCAGGATGGTTCCCAGACCAGAGGTGGCACCAGTGCCAAGTCGGGCTGGTTTGATAGTAATAAATAGCTCCTGCAATCTGCCATCCAAAAGCAGGGCAGCTGAGTTTTGTTTGCCAGAGAAAAGGTCTGTGGTATGTGTTTGGGTCCTGTGGCTGGGAGTGGCCGACTGGCTCCTTAAATTCCATGATACGCAGCATCGTTCCCAGACCCAAGGTGGCACCAGTGCCAAGTTGGGCTGGTTTGACAGTGTCAAGCGCCTCCTGCAATCTCCCATCCACAAGTGGGGCAGCTGAGAATTTTTTGCCTGTGAATCGGGCCGTTGTTTTTGATTGGGGTCTGTGGCCGAGAGTGGTCGGCTGGCTCCTGACAATCCACAATACGCAGGATGGTTCCCAGACCCAAGGTGGCACCAGTGCCAAGTTGGGCTGTTTTTGTAGTACCGAGTGCGTCCTGCAATTTGCCTTCCAGAAGAGGGGCAGTTGAGTTTTGTTTGCCAGAGAAAAGGGCCGTGGTTTGTGTGTGAGGGCATATGGCTGAGAGTGGCCGGCTGACACCTGAAAATCCACAATAGGCAGGATGGTTCCCAGAGCCAAGGTGGCACCAGTGCCAAGTCGGGCTGGTTTGATAGTACTAAATAGCTCTTGCAATCTGCCATCAAAAAGTTGGCAGGCGAGTTTTGTTTTCCAGGGAAAAGCGCCGTTGTTTTCGTTTGGGGGCCTGTGCCTGGGAGTGTTCGGCTGGCTCCTTAGAATCCACGATACGCAGGATGGTTCCCAGACCCAAGGTGGTACCAGTGCCAAGTCGGGCTGTTTTCGTAGTACCAACTGCGTCCTGCAATTTGCCATCCAGAAAAGGGGCAGTTGAGTTTTGTTTGCCAGAGAAAAGGGCAGTGGTTTGTATTTGGGGGCATATGGCTGAGAGTGGCCGGCTGGCTCCTGAAAATCCACGATAGGCAGGATGGTTCCCAGACCAGAGGTGGCACCAGTGCCAAGTCGGGCTGGTTTGATAGTAATAAATAGCTCCTGCAATCTGCCATCCAGAAGCGGGGCAGCTTACTTTTGTTTGCCAGGGAAACGGGCCGAGCTTTGTGTCTGGGGGCCTATGGCTGGGAGTGACCGGCTGGCTCCTGAAAAGCTACGATAGGCAGGATGCTGACCAGACCCATGGAGGCACCAGTGCCAAGTTGGGCTGGTTTGATAGCACCAAGTGGCTCCTGCAATCTGCCATCAAAAAGTTGGCAGGCCAGTTTTGTTTTCCAGGGAAAAGCGCCGTTGTTTGTGTTTGGGGGCCTGTGGCTGGGAGTGACCGGCTGGCTCCTTAGAATCCACGATACGCAGGATGGTTCCCAGACCCGAGGTGGCACCAGTGCCAAGTCGGGATAGTTTGATGGTGCAAAGTGGCTCCTGCAATCTGCCATCCAGAAGCGGGGTAGATTACTTTTGTTTGCCAGGGAAACGGGCCGAGGTTTTTTTCTGGGGGCCTATGGCTGGGAGTGACCGGCTGGCTCCTGAAAAGCTACAGTAGGCAGGATGATTACCAGACCCATGCTAGCAGCAGTGCCAAGTTGGGCTGATTTGATAGTACCAAGTGGCTCCTGCAATCTGCCATCAAAAAGTTGGCAGGCGAGTTTTGTTTTCCAGGGAAAAGCGCCGTTGTTTGTGTTTGGGGCCCTGTGGCTGGGAGTGGCCGCCTGTCGTCTTAGAATCCACGTTACGCAGCATGGTTCCCAAATCCAAGGTGGCACCAGTGCCAAGTCGGGCTGGTTTGATAGTACCAAGTGGCTCCTGCAATCTGCCATCCAGAAGCGGGGCAGCTTACTTTTGTTTGCCAGGGAAACGGGCCGAGGTATTTGTCTGGGGCCCTATGGCAGGGAGTGACTGGCTGGCTCCTGAAAAGCTACGATAGGCAGGATGTTTACCAGACCCATGGTGGCACCAGTGCCAAGTTGGGCTAATTTGATAGTACCAAGTGGCTCCTGCAATCTGCCATCCAGAAGCGGGGCAGCTTACTTTTGTTTTCCATGGAAACAGGCCGAGGTTTCTGTCTGGGGGTCTATGGCTGGGAGTGACCTCCTGGCTCCTGAAAAGCTATGCTAGGCAGGATGGTGACCAGACCCATGGTGGCACCAGTGCCAAGTTGGGCTGGTTTGATAGTACCAAGTGGCTCCTGCAATCTGCCATTAAAATGTTGGCAGGCGAGTTTTGTTTTCCGGGGAAAAGCGCCGTTGTTTGTGTTTGGGGGCCTGTGGCTCGGAGTGGCCGGGTGGCTGCTTAGAATCCACGATACGCAGGATGGCTCCCAGGCCAGAGGTGGCACCAGTGTCAAGTTGGGCTGGTTTGATAGTACCAAGTGGCTCCTGCAATCGGCCATCCAGAAGCGGGGCAGCTTAATTTTGTTTGCCAGGGAAACGGGCCGTTGTTTGTGTCTGGGGGCCTACGGCTGGGAGTGACCGACTGGCTCCTGAAATGCTACGATAGGCAGGATGGTGACCAGACCCATAGTGGCACCAGTGCCAAGTTGGGCTGGTTTGATTGTACCAAGTGGCTCCTGCACTCTGCCATCAAAAAGCTAGCAGGCGAGTTTTGTTTTCCAGGGAAAAGCGCCGTTGTTTGTGATTGGGGGCCTGTGGCTGGGAGTGGCCGGCTGGCTCCTTAGAACCCACGATACGCAGGATGGTTCCCAGACCAGAGGTGGCACCAGTGCCAAGTCGGGCTGGTTTGATGATGCCAATTTGCTCCTGCAATCTGCCATCCAGAAGCGGGGTAGCTTACTTTTGTGTGCCAGGGAAACGGGCCGAGGTTTTTGGCTGGGGGCCCATGGCTGGGAGTGACCGGCTGGCTCCTGAAAAGCTACGATAGGCAGGATGGTGACCAGACCCATGGTGGCACCAGTGCCAAGTTGGGCTGGTTTGATAGTACCAAGTGGCTCCTGCAATCTGCCATCAAAAAGTTGGCAGGCCAGTTTTGTTTTCCAGGGAAAAGCACCGTTGTTTGTGTTTGGGGGCCTGTGGCTGGGAGTGGCCAGCTGGCTACTTAGAATCCACGATACGCAGGATGGTTCCCAGACCCAAGGTGGCACCAGTGCCAAGTCGGGCTGGTTTGATAGTACCAAGTGGCTCCTGCAATCTGCCATCCGGAAGCGAGGCAGCTGAATTTTGTTTGCCAGAGAAAAAGGCTGTTGTTTGTGTTTGGGGGCCTGTAGCTTGCAGTGGCGGGCTGGCTCCTGAAAATCCATGATACGCAGCATGCTTCCCAGACCCAAGGTGGCACCAGTGCCAAGTAGGGCTGGTTTGATAATACCAAGTGGCTCCTGCAATCTGCCATCCAGAAGAGGGGCAGTTGAGTTTTCTTTGCCAGAGAAAAGGGCCGTGGTTTGTGTTTGGGGGCATATGGCTGAGAGAGGCCGGCTGGCTCCTGAAAATCCACGATAGGCAGGATGGTTCCCAGACCAGAGGTGGCACCAGTGCCAAGTCGGGCTGGTTTGATAGTAATAAATAGCTCCTGCAATCTGCCATCCAGAAGCGGGGCAGCTTACTTTTGTTTGCCAGGGAAACGGGCCGAGCTTTGTGTCTGGGGGCCTATGGCTGGGAGTGACCGGCTGGCTCCTGAAAAGCTACGATAGGCAGGATGCTGACCAGACCCATGGAGGCACCAGTGCCAAGTTGGGCTGGTTTGATAGCACCAAGTGGCTCCTGCAATCTGCCATCAAAAAGTTGGCAGGCCAGTTTTGTTTTCCAGGGAAAAGCGCCGTTGTTTGTGTTTGGGGGCCTGTGGCTGGGAGTGACCGGCTGGCTCCTTAGAATCCACGATACGCAGGATGGTTCCCAGACCCGAGGTGGCACCAGTGCCAAGTCGGGATAGTTTGATGGTGCAAAGTGGCTCCTGCAATCTGCCATCCAGAAGCGGGGTAGATTACTTTTGTTTGCCAGGGAAACGGGCCGAGGTTTTTTTCTGGGGGCCTATGGCTGGGAGTGACCGGCTGGCTCCTGAAAAGCTACAGTAGGCAGGATGATTACCAGACCCATGCTAGCAGCAGTGCCAAGTTGGGCTGATTTGATAGTACCAAGTGGCTCCTGCAATCTGCCATCAAAAAGTTGGCAGGCGAGTTTTGTTTTCCAGGGAAAAGCGCCGTTGTTTGTGTTTGGGGCCCTGTGGCTGGGAGTGGCCGCCTGTCGTCTTAGAATCCACGTTACGCAGCATGGTTCCCAAATCCAAGGTGGCACCAGTGCCAAGTCGGGCTGGTTTGATAGTACCAAGTGGCTCCTGCAATCTGCCATCCAGAAGCGGGGCAGCTTACTTTTGTTTGCCAGGGAAACGGGCCGAGGTATTTGTCTGGGGCCCTATGGCAGGGAGTGACTGGCTGGCTCCTGAAAAGCTACGATAGGCAGGATGTTTACCAGACCCATGGTGGCACCAGTGCCAAGTTGGGCTGGTTTGATAGTACCAAGTGGCTCCTGCAATCTGCCATCCAGAAGCGGGGCAGCTTACTTTTGTTTTCCATGGAAACAGGCCGAGGTTTCTGTCTGGGGGTCTATGGCTGGGAGTGACCTCCTGGCTCCTGAAAAGCTATGCTAGGCAGGATGGTGACCAGACCCATGGTGGCACCAGTGCCAAGTTGGGCTGGTTTGATAGTACCAAGTGGCTCCTGCAATCTGCCATCAAAATGTTGGCAGGCGAGTTTTCTTTTCCGGGGAAAAGCGCCGTTGTTTGTGTTTGGGGGCCTGTGGCTCGGAGTGGCCGGGTGGCTGCTTAGAATCCACGATACGCAGGATGGCTCCCAGGCCAGAGGTGGCACCAGTGTCAAGTTGGGCTGGTTTGATAGTACCAAGTGGCTCCTGCAATCGGCCATCCAGAAGCGGGGCAGCTTAATTTTGTTTGCCAGGGAAACGGGCCGTTGTTTGTGTCTGGGGGCCTACGGCTGGGAGTGACCGACTGGCTCCTGAAATGCTACGATAGGCAGGATGGTGACCAGACCCATAGTGGCACCAGTGCCAAGTTGGGCTGGTTTGATTGTACCAAGTGGCTCCTGCACTCTGCCATCAAAAAGCTAGCAGGCGAGTTTTGTTTTCCAGGGAAAAGCGCCGTTGTTTGTGATTGGGGGCCTGTGGCTGGGAGTGGCCGGCTGGCTCCTTAGAACCCACGATACGCAGGATGGTTCCCAGACCAGAGGTGGCACCAGTGCCAAGTCGGGCTGGTTTGATGATGCCAATTTGCTCCTGCTATCTGCCATCCAGAAGCGGGGTAGCTTACTTTTGTGTGCCAGGGAAACGGGCCGAGGTTTTTGGCTGGGGGCCCATGGCTGGGAGTGACCGGCTGGCTCCTGAAAAGCTACGATAGGCAGGATGGTGACCAGACCCATGGTGGCACCAGTGCCAAGTTGGGCTGGTTTGATAGTACCAAGTGGCTCCTGCAATCTGCCATCAAAAAGTTGGCAGGCCAGTTTTGTTTTCCAGGGAAAAGCGCCGTTGTTTGTGTTTGGGGGCCTGTGGCTGGGAGTGGCCAGCTGGCTACTTAGAATCCACGATACGCAGGATGGTTCCCAGACCCAAGGTGGCACCAGTGCCAAGTCGGGCTGGTTTGATACTACCAAGTGGCTCCTGCAATCTGCCATCCGGAAGCGAGGCAGCTGAATTTTGTTTGCCAGAGAAAAAGGCTGTTGTTTGTGTTTGGGGGCCTGTAGCTTGCAGTGGCGGGCTGGCTCCTGAAAATCCATGATACGCAGCATGCTTCCGAGACCCAAGGTGGCACCAGTGCCAAGTAGGGCTGGTTTGATAATACCAAGTGGCTCCTGCAATCTGCCATCCAGAAGAGGGGCAGTTGAGTTTTGTTTGCCAGAGAAAAGGGCCGTGGTTTGTGTTTGGGGGCATATGGCTGAGAGAGGCCGGCTGGCTCCTTAAAATCCACGATAGGCAAGATGGTTCCCAGATCCAAGGTGGCACCAGTGCCACGTCTGGCTGGTTTGATAGTACTAAATAACTCCTGAAATAACTCCTGCAATCTGCCATCCAGAAGCGGGGCAGCTTACTTTTGTTTGCCAGGGAAACGGGCCGAGGTTTTTGTCTGGGGGCCTATGGCTGAGAGTGACCGGCTGGCTCCTGAAAAGCTACGATAGGCAGGATTGTGACCAGACCCATGGTGGCAGCAGTGCCAAGTTGGGCTGGTTTGATAGTACCAAGTGGCTCCTGCAATCTGCCATCAAAAAGTTGGCAGGCGAGTTTTGTTTGCCAGGGAAAAGCGCCGTTGTTTGTGTTTGGGGGCCTGTGGCTGGGAGTGGCCGCCTGGCGCCTTAGAATTTACGTTACGCAGCATGGTTCCCAGAGCCAAGGTGGCACCAGTGCCAAGTCGGGCTGGTTTGATAGTACCAAGTGGCTCCTGCAATCTGCCATCAAAAAGTTGGCAGGCCAGTTTTGTTTTCCAGGGAAAAGCGCCGTTGTTTGTGTTTGGGGGCCTGTGGCTGGGAGTGGCCAGCTGGCTCCTAAGAATCCACGATACGCAGGATGGTTTCCAGACCAGAGGTGGCACCAGTGCCAAGTTGGGCTGGTTTGACAGTGTCAAGCGCCTCCTGCAATCTCCCATCCACAAGTGGGGCAGCTGAGATTTTTTTGCCTGTGAATCGGGCCGTTGTTTTTGATTGGGGTCTGTGGCCGAGAGTGGTCGGCTGGCTCCTGACAATCCACAATACGCAGGATGGTTCCCAGACCCAAGGTGGCACCAGTGCCAAGTTGGGCTGTTTTTGTAGTACCAAGTGCGTCCTGCAATTTGCCTTCCAGAAGAGGGGCAGTTGAGTTTTGTTTGCCAGAGAAAAGGGCCGTGGTTTGTGTGTGAGGGCATATGGCTGAGAGTGGCCGGCTGGCACCTGAAAATCCACAATAGGCAGGATGGTTCCCAGAGCCAAGGTGGCACCAGTGCCAAGTCGGGCTGGTTTGATAGTACTAAATAGCTCTTGCAATCTGCCATCAAAAAGTTGGCAGGCGAGTTTTCTTTTCCAGGGAAAAGCGCCGTTGTTTTCGTTTGGGGGCCTGTGCCTGGGAGTGGCCGGCTGGCTCCTTAGAATCCACGATACGCAGGATGGTTCCCAGACCCAAGGTGGCACCAGTGCCAAGTCGGGCTGTTTTCGTAGTACCAACTGCGTCCTGCAATTTGCCATCCAGAAAAGGGGCAGTTGAGTTTTGTTTGCCAGAGAAAAGGGCAGTGGTTTGTGTTTGGGGGCGTATGGCTGAGAGTGGCCGGCTGGCTCCTGAAAATCCACGATAGGCAGGATGGTTCCCAGACCAGAGGTGGCACCAGTGCCAAGTCGGGCTGGTTTGATAGTAATAAATAGCTCCTGCAATCTGCCATCCAGAAGCGGGGCAGCTTACTTTTGTTTGCCAGGGAAACGGGCCGAGCTTTGTGTCTGGGGGCCTATGGCTGGGAGTGACCGGCTGGCTCCTGAAAAGCTACGATAGGCAGGATGCTGACCAGACCCATGGAGGCACCAGTGCCAAGTTGGGCTGGTTTGATAGCACCAAGTGGCTCCTGCAATCTGCCATCAAAAAGTTGGCAGGCGAGTTTTGTTTTCCAGGGAAAAGCGCCGTTGTTTGTGTTTGGGGGCCTGTGGCTGGGAGTGACCGGCTGGCTCCTTAGAATCCACGATACGCAGGATGGTTCCCAGACCCGAGGTGGCACCAGTGCCAAGTCGGGATAGTTTGATGGTGCAAAGTGGCTCCTGCAATCTGCCATCCAGAAGCGGGGTAGATTACTTTTGTTTGCCAGGGAAACGGGCCGAGGTTTTTTTCTGGGGGCCTATGGCTGGGAGTGACCGGCTGGCTCCTGAAAAGCTACAGTAGGCAGGATGATTACCAGACCCATGGTAGCAGCAGTGCCAAGTTGGGCTGATTTGATAGTACCAAGTGGCTCCTGCAATCTGCCATCAAAAAGTTGGCAGGCGAGTTTTGTTTTCCAGGGAAAAGCGCCGTTGTTTGTGTTTGGGGCCCTGTGGCTGGGAGTGGCCGCCTGTCGTCTTAGAATCCACGTTACGCAGCATGGTTCCCAAATCCAAGGTGGCACCAGTGCCAAGTCGGGCTGGTTTGATAGTACCAAGTGGCTCCTGCAATCTGCCATCCAGAAGCGGGGCAGCTTACTTTTGTTTGCCAGGGAAACGGGCCGAGGTATTTGTCTGGGGCCCTATGGCAGGGAGTGACTGGCTGGCTCCTGAAAAGCTACGATAGGCAGGATGTTTACCAGACCCATGGTGGCACCAGTGCCAAGTTGGGCTAATTTGATAGTACCAAGTGGCTCCTGCAATCTGCCATCCAGAAGCGGGGCAGCTTACTTTTGTTTTCCATGGAAACAGGCCGAGGTTTCTGTCTGGGGGTCTATGGCTGGGAGTGACCTCCTGGCTCCTGAAAAGCTATGCTAGGCAGGATGGTGACCAGACCCATGGTGGCACCAGTGCCAAGTTGGGCTGGTTTGATAGTACCAAGTGGCTCCTGCAATCTGCCATTAAAATGTTGGCAGGCGAGTTTTGTTTTCCGGGGAAAAGCGCCGTTGTTTGTGTTTGGGGGCCTGTGGCTCGGAGTGGCCGGGTGGCTGCTTAGAATCCACGATACGCAGGATGGCTCCCAGGCCAGAGGTGGCACCAGTGTCAAGTTGGGCTGGTTTGATAGTACCAAGTGGCTCCTGCAATCGGCCATCCAGAAGCGGGGCAGCTTAATTTTGTTTGCCAGGGAAACGGGCCGTTGTTTGTGTCTGGGGGCCTACGGCTGGGAGTGACCGACTGGCTCCTGAAATGCTACGATAGGCAGGATGGTGACCAGACCCATAGTGGCACCAGTGCCAAGTTGGGCTGGTTTGATTGTACCAAGTGGCTCCTGCACTCTGCCATCAAAAAGCTAGCAGGCGAGTTTTGTTTTCCAGGGAAAAGCGCCGTTGTTTGTGATTGGGGGCCTGTGGCTGGGAGTGGCCGGCTGGCTCCTTAGAACCCACGATACGCAGGATGGTTCCCAGACCAGAGGTGGCACCAGTGCCAAGTCGGGCTGGTTTGATGATGCCAATTTGCTCCTGCAATCTGCCATCCAGAAGTGGGGTAGCTTACTTTTGTGTGCCAGGGAAACGGGCCGAGGTTTTTGGCTGGGGGCCCATGGCTGGGAGTGACCGGCTGGCTCCTGAAAAGCTACGATAGGCAGGATGGTGACCAGACCCATGGTGGCACCAGTGCCAAGTTGGGCTGGTTTGATAGTACCAAGTGGCTCCTGCAATCTGCCATCAAAAAGTTGGCAGGCCAGTCTTTTTTTCCAGGGAAAAGCACCGTTGTTTGTGTTTGGGGGCCTGTGGCTGGGAGTGGCCAGCTGGCTACTTAGAATCCACGATACGCAGGATGGTTCCCAGACCCAAGGTGGCACCAGTGCCAAGTCGGGCTGGTTTGATAGTACCAAGTGGCTCCTGCAATCTGCCATCCGGAAGCGAGGCAGCTGAATTTTGTTTGCCAGAGAAAAAGGCTGTTGTTTGTGTTTGGGGGCCAGTAGCTTGCAGTGGCGGGCTGGCTCCTGAAAATCCATGATACGCAGCATGCTTCCGAGACCCAAGGTGGCACCAGTGCCAAGTAGGGCTGGTTTGATAATACCAAGTGGCTCCTGCAATCTGCCATCCAGAAGAGGGGCAGTTGAGTTTTGTTTGCCAGAGAAAAGGGCCGTGGTTTGTGTTTGGGGGCATATGGCTGAGAGAGGCCGGCTGGCTCCTTAAAATCCACGATAGGCAAGATGGTTCCCAGATCCAAGGTGGCACCAGTGCCACGTCTGGCTGGTTTGATAGTACTAAATAACTCCTGAAATAACTCCTGCAATCTGCCATCCAGAAGCGGGGCAGCTTACTTTTGTTTGCCAGGGAAACGGGCCGAGGTTTTTGTCTGGGGGCCTATGGCTGAGAGTGACCGGCTGGCTCCTGAAAAGCTACGATAGGCAGGATTGTGACCAGACCCATGGTGGCAGCAGTGCCAAGTTGGGCTGGTTTGATAGTACCAAGTGGCTCCTGCAATCTGCCATCAAAAAGTTGGCAGGCGAGTTTTGTTTGCCAGGGAAAAGCGCCGTTGTTTGTGTTTGGGGGCCTGTGGCTGGGAGTGGCCGCCTGGCGCCTTAGAATTTACGTTACGCAGCATGGTTCCCAGAGCCAAGGTGGCACCAGTGCCAAGTCGGGCTGGTTTGATAGTACCAAGTGGCTCCTGCAATCTGCCATCAAAAAGTTGGCAGGCCAGTTTTGTTTTCCAGGGAAAAGCACCGTTGTTTGTGTTTGGGGGCCTGTGGCTGGGAGTGGCCAGCTGGCTCCTAAGAATCCACGATACGCAGGATGGTTTCCAGACCAGAGGTGGCACCAGTGCCAAGTCGGGCTGGTTTGATGGTGCAAAGTGTCTCCTGCAATCTGCCATCCAGAAGCGGGGTAGCTTACTTTTGTTTGCCAGGGAAACGGGCAGAGCTTTGTGTCTGGGGCCTATGGCTGGGACTGACCGGCTGGCTCCTGAAAAGCTACGATACGCAGGATGGTGACCAGACCCATGGAGGCACAAGTGCCAAGTTGGGCTGGTTTGATAGTACCAAGTGGCTCCTGCAATCTGCCATCCAAAAGCAGGGCAGCTGAGTTTTGTTTGCCAAAGAAAAGGGCTGTGGTATGTGTTTGGGTCCTGTGGCTGGGAGTGGCCGGCTGGCTCCTTAAATTCCATGATACGCAGCATCGTTCCCAGGCCCAAGGTGGCACCAGTGCCAAGTTGGGCTGGTTTGACAGTGTCAAGCGCCTCCTGCAATCTCCCATCCACAAGTGGGGCAGCTGAGATTTTTTTGCCTGTGAATCGGGCCATTGTTTTTGATTGGGGTCTGTGGCCGAGAGTGGTCGGCTGGCTCCTGACAATCCACAATACGCAGGATGGTTCCCAGACCCAAGGTGGCACCAGTGCCAAGTTGGGCTGGTTTGATTTTACCAAGTGCGTCCTGCAATCTGCCATTCACAAGCGGGGCAGCTGAGTTTTGTTTGCCAGAGTAAAGGGCCGTGGTTTTTGTTTGGGGGCCTATGGCTCAGAGTGGCCGGCTGGCCCCTGAAAATCCACGATAGGCAGAATGGTTCCCAGACCCAAGGTGGCACCAGAGCCAAGTCGGGCTGGTTTGATGGTGCAAAGTGGCTCCTGCAATCTGCCATCCCGACGCGGGGCAGCTGATTTTTGTTTGCCAGAGAACAAGTCCGTGGTTCATTTTTGGGGGCATATGGCTGGGAGTGGCCGGCTGGCTCCTTAAAAAGCTCGATACGCATGATGGTTCCCAGGCCAGATGTGGCACCAGTGCCAAGTTGGGCTGTTTTTGTAGTACCAAGTGCGTCCTGCAATTTGCCTTCCAGAAGAGGGGCAGTTGAGTTTTGTTTGCCAGAGAAAAGGGCCGTGGTTTGTGTTTGAGGGCATATGGCTGAGAGTGGCCGGCTGACACCTGAAAATCCACAATAGGCAGGATGGTTCCCAGAGCCAAGGTGGCACCAGTGCCAAGTCGGGCTGATTTGATAGTACTAAATAACTCCTGCAATCTGCCATCAAAAAGTTGGCAGGCGAGTTTTGTTTTCCAGGGAAAATCGCCGTTGTTTGTGTTTGGGGGCCTGTGGCTGGGAGTGGCCGGCTGGCTCCTTAGAATCCACGATACGCAGGATGGTTCCCAGACCAGAAGTGGCACCAGTGCCAAGTTGGGCTGGTTTGATGGTGCAAAGTGGCTCCTGCAATCTGCCATCCAGAAGCGGGGTAGCTTACTTTTGTTTGCCAGGGAAACGGGCAGAATTTTGTGTCTGGGGGCCAATGGCTGGGAGTGGCCAGCTGGCTCCTTAAAATGCACGATACGCAGGATGGTGACCAGACTCAAGGTGGTACCAGTGCCAAGTCGGGCTGCTTTTGTAGTACCAAGTGCGTCCTGCAATTTGCCATCCAGAAGAGGGGCAGTTGAGTTTTGTTTACCAGAGTAAAGTGCCGTGGTTTGTTTTTGGGGGCCTATGGTTTAGAGCGGCCGGCTGGCCCCTGAAAATCCACGATAGGCAGGATGGTTCCCAGATCCAAGGTGGCACCAGTGCCAAGTCGGGCTGGTTTGATGGTGCAAAGTGGCTCCTGCAATCTGCCATCCAGACGCGGGGCAGCGGATTTTTGTTTGCTGGAGAAAAGTTCCGTGGTTTGTTTTTGGCGGTATATGGCTGGGCGTGGCCGGCTGGCTCCTTAAAAAGCTCGATACGCAGGATGGTTCCCTGACCCAAGGTGGCATCAGTGCCAAGTCGGGCTGTTTTCGTAGTACCAAGTGCGTCCTGCAATTTGCCATCCAGAAGAGGGGCAGTTGAGTTTTGTTTGCCAGAGAAAAGGGCCGTGGTTTGTGTTTGGGGGCATATGGCTGAGAGTGGCCGGCTGGCCCCTGAAAATCCACGATAGGCAGGATGGTTCCCAGAGCCAAGGTGGCATCACTGCCAAGTCGGGCTGGTTTGATAGTACCAAGTGGCTCCTGCAATCTGCCATCTAGAAGCGGGGCAGCTTACTTTTGTTTGCCAGGGAAACGGGCCGAGGTTTTTGTCTGGCGGCCTATGGCTGAGAGTGACCGGCTAGGTCCTGAAAAGCTACAATAGGCAGGATGGTTACCAGACCCATGGAGGCACCAGTGCCAAGTTGGGCTGGTTTGATAGTACCAAGTGGCTCCTGCAATCTGCCATCCAAAAGCAGGGCAACTGAGTTTTGTTTGTCAGAGAAAAGCGCTGTTGTTTGTGTTTGGGGTCCTGTGGCTGGGAGTGGCCGGCTGGCTCCTTAGAATCCACGATACGCAGGATGGTTCCCAGACCCAAGGTGGCACCAGCGCCAAGTCGGGCTGGTTTGATAGTACCAAGTGGTTCCTGCAATCTGCCATCTAGAAGCGGGGCAGCTTACTTTTGTTTCCCATGGAAATGGGCCGAGCTTTGTGTCTGGGCGCCCATGGCTGGGAGTGACCGACTGGCTCCTGAAATGCTACGATAGGCAGGATAGTGACCAGAACCATGGAGGCACCAGTGCCAAGTTGGGCTGGTTTGATAGCACCAAGTGGCTCCTGCAATCTGCCATCAAAAAGTTGGCAGGCCAGTTTTGTTTTCCAGGGAAAAGCGCCGTTGTTTGTGTTTGGGGGCCTGTGGCTGGGAGTGACCGGCTGGCTCCTTAGAATCCACGATACGCAGGATGGTTCCCAGACCCGAGGTGGCACCAGTGCCAAGTCGGGATAGTTTGATGGTGCAAAGTGGCTCCTGCAATCTGCCATCCAGAAGCGGGGTAGATTAATTTTGTTTGCCAGGGAAACGGGCCGAGGTTTTTTTCTGGGGGCCTATGGCTGGGAGTGACCGGCTGGCTCCTGAAAAGCTACAGTAGGCAGGATGATTACCAGACCCATGGTAGCAGCAGTGCCAAGTTGGGCTGATTTGATAGTACCAAGTGGCTCCTGCAATCTGCCATCAAAAAGTTGGCAGGCCAGTTTTGTTTTCCAGGGAAAAGCACCGTTGTTTGTGTTTGGGGCCCTGTGGCTGGGAGTGGCCGCCTGTCGTCTTAGAATCCACGTTACGCAGCATGGTTCCCAAATCCAAGGTGGCACCAGTGCCAAGTCGGGCTGGTTTGATAGTACCAAGTGGCTCCTGCAATCTGCCATCCAGAAGCGGGGCAGCTTACTTTTGTTTGCCAGGGAAACGGGCCGAGGTATTTGTCTGGGGCCCTATGGCAGGGAGTGACTGGCTGGCTCCTGAAAAGCTACGATAGGCAGGATGTTTACCAGACCCATGGTGGCACCAGTGCCAAGTTGGGCTAATTTGATAGTACTAAGTGGCTCCTGCAATCTGCCATCCAGAAGCGGGGCAGCTTACTTTTGTTTTCCATGGAAACGGGCCGAGGTTTCTGTCTGGGGGTCTATGGCTGGGAGTGACCTCCTGGCTCCTGAAAAGCTATGCTAGGCAGGATGGTGACCAGACCCATGGTGGCACCAGTGCCAAGTTGGGCTGGTTTGATAGTACCAAGTGGCTCCTGCAATCTGCCATTAAAATGTTGGCAGGCGAGTTTTGTTTTCCGGGGAAAAGCGCCGTTGTTTGTGTTTGGGGGCCTGTGGCTCGGAGTGGCCGGGTGGCTGCTTAGAATCCCCGATACGCAGGATGGCTCCCAGGCCAGAGGTGGCACCAGTGTCAAGTTGGGCTGGTTTGATAGTACCAAGTGGCTCCTGCAATCGGCCATCCAGAAGCGGGGCAGCTTAATTTTGTTTGCCAGGGAAACGGGCCGTTGTTTGTGTCTGGGGGCCTACGGCTGGGAGTGACCGACTGGCTCCTGAAATGCTACGATAGGCAGGATGGTGACCAGACCCATAGTGGCACCAGTGCCAAGTTGGGCTGGTTTGATTGTACCAAGTGGCTCCTGCACTCTGCCATCAAAAAGCTAGCAGGCGAGTTTTGTTTTCCAGGGAAAAGCGCCGTTGTTTGTGATTGGGGGCCTGTGGCTGGGCGTGGCCGGCTGGCTCCTTAGAACCCACGATACGCAGGATGGTTCCCAGACCAGAGGTGGCACCAGTGCCAAGTTGGGCCAGTTTGATGGTGCAAAGTGGCTCCTGCAATCTGGCATCCAGAAGCGGGGTAGCTTACTTTTGTTAGCCAGGGAAACGGGCCGAGGTTTTTGGCTGGGGGCCCATGGCTGGGAGTGACCGGCTGGCTCCTGAAAAGCTACGATAGGCAGGATGGTGACCAGACCCATGGTGGCACCAGTGCCAAGTTGGGCTGGTTTGATAGTACCAAGTGGCTCCTGCAATCTGCCATCAAAAAGTTGGCAGGCCAGTTTTGTTTTCCAGGGAAAAGCGCCGTTGTTTGTGTTTGGGGGCCTGTGGCTGGGAGTGACCAGCTGGCTACTTAGAATCCACGATACGCAGGATGGTTCCCAGACCCAAGGTGGCACCAGTGCCAAGTCGGGCTGGTTTGATACTACCAAGTGGCTCCTGCAATCTGCCATCCAAAAGCAGGGCAACTGAGTTTTGTTTGCCAGAGAAAAAGGCTGTTGTTTGTGTTTGGGGGCCTGTAGCTTGCAGTGGCGGGCTGGCTCCTGAAAATCCATGATACACAGCATGCTTCCCAGACCCAAGGTGGCACCAGTGCCAAGTAGGGCTGGTTTGATAATACCAAGTGGCTCCTGCAATCTGCCATCCAGAAGAGGGGCAGTTGAGTTTTGTTTGCCAGAGAAAAGGGCCGTGGTTTGTGTTTGGGGGCATATGGCTGAGAGAGGCCGGCTGGCTCCTTAAAATCCACGATAGGCAAGATGGTTCCCAGATCCAAGGTGGCACCAGTGCCACGTCTGGCTGGTTTGATAGTACTAAATAACTCCTGAAATAACTCCTGCAATCTGCCATCCAGAAGCGGGGCAGCTTACTTTTGTTTGCCAGGGAAACGGGCCGAGGTTTTTGTCTGGGGGCCTATGGCTGGGAGTGACCGGCTGGCTCCTGAAATGCTACGATAGGCAGGATGGTGACCAGACCCATGGTGGCAGCAGTGCCAAGTTGGGCTGGTTTGATAGTACCAAGTGGCTCCTGCAATCTGCCATCAAAAAGTTGGCAGGCGAGTTTTGTTTTCCAGGGAAAAGCGCCGTTGTTTGTGTTTGGGGGCCTGTGGCTGGGAGTGGCCGCCTGGCGCCTTAGAATTTACGTTACGCAGCATGGTTCCCAGAGCCAAGGTGGCACCAGTGCCAAGTCGGGCTGGTTTGATAGTACCAAGTGGCTCCTGCAATCTGCCATCAAAAAGTTGGCAGGCCAGTTTTGTTTTCCAGGGAAAAGCGCCGTTGTTTGTGTTTGGGGGCCTGTGGCTGGGAGTGGCCAGCTGGCTCCTAAGAATCCACGATACGCAGGATGGTTTCCAGACCAGAGGTGGCACCAGTGCCAAGTTGGGCTGGTTTGATGGTGCAAAGTGTCTCCTGCAATCTGCCATCCAGAAGCGGGGTAGCTTACTTTTGTTTGCCAGGGAAACGGGCAGAGCTTTGTGTCTGGGGCCTATGGCTGGGACTGACCGGCTGGCTCCTGAAAAGCTACGATACACAGGCTGGTGACCAGACCCATGGAGGCACCAGTGCCAAGTTGGGCTGGTTTGATAGTACCAAGTGGCTCCTGCAATCTGCCATCCAAAAGCAGGGCAGCTGAGTTTTGTTTGCCAAAGAAAAGGGCTGTGGTATGTGTTTGGGTCCTGTGGCTGGGAGTGGCCGGCTGGCTCCTTAAATTCCATGATACGCAGCATCGTTCCCAGGCCCAAGGTGGCACCAGTGCCAAGTTGGGCTGGTTTGACAGTGTCAAGCGCCTCCTGCAATCTCCCATCCACAAGTGGGGCAGCTGAGATTTTTTTACCTGTGAATCGGGCCGTTGTTTTTGATTGGGGTCTGTGGCCGAGAGTGGTCGGCTGGCTCCTGACAATCCACAATACGCAGGATGGTTCCCAGACCCAAGGTGGCACCAGTGCCAAGTTGGGCTGGTTTGATTGTACCAAGTGGCTCCTGCAATCTGCCATCCAGAAGCGGGGCAGCTGAGTTTTGTTTGCCAGAGTAAAGGGCCGTGGTTTTTGTTTGGGGGCCTATGGCTGAGAGTTGCCGGCTGGCCCCTGAAAATCCACGATAGGCAGGATGGTTCCCAGACCCAAGGTGGCACCAGAGCCAAGTCAGGCTGGTTTGATGGTGCAAAGTGGCTCCTGCAATCTGCCATCCCGACGCAGGGCAGCTGATTTTTGTTTGCCAGAGAACAAGTCCGTGGTTCATTTTTGGGGGCATATGGCTGGGAGTGGCCGGCTGGCTCCTTAAAAAGCTCGATACGCAGGATGGTTCCCAGGCCAGAGGTGGCACCAGTGCCAAGTTCGGCTGTTTTTGTAGTACCAAGTGCATCCTGCAATTTGCCTTCCAGAAGAGGGGCAGTTGAGTTTTGTTTACCAGAGTAAAATGCCGTGGTTTGTGTTTGGGGGCCTATGGCTGAGAGGGGCCGGCTGACACCTGAAAATCCACAATAGGCAGGATGGTTCCCAGATCCAAGGTGGCACCAGTGCCAAGTCGGGCTGGTTTGATGGTGCAAAGTGGCTCCTGCAATCTGCCATCCCGACGCGGGGCATCGCATTATTGTTTGCTGTAGAAAAGTTCCGTGGTTTGTTTTTGGCGGTATATGGCTGGGCGTGGCCGGCTGGCTCCTTAAAAAGCTCGATACGCAGGATGGTTCCCTGACCCAAGGTGGCATCAGTGCCAAGTCGGGCTGTTTTCGCAGTACCAAGTGCGTCCTGCAATTTGCCATCCAGAAGAGGGGCAGTTGAGTTTTGTTTGCCAGAGAAAAGGGCCGTGGTTTGTGTTTGGGGGCATATGGCTGAGAGTGGCCGGCTGGCCCCTGAAAATCCACGATAGGCAGGATGGTTCCCAGATCCAAGGTGGCACCAGTGCCAAGTCGGGCTGGTTTGATAGTAATAAATAGCTCCTGCAATCTGCCATCCAGAAGCGGGGCAGCTTAATTTTGTTTGCCAGGGAAACGGGCCGAGCTTTGTGTCTGGGGGCCTAGGGCTGGGAGTGACCGGCTGGCTCCTGAAAAGCTACGATAGGCAGGATGGTGACCAGACCCATGGTGGCACCAGTGCCAAGTTGGGCTGGTTTGATAGTACCAAGTGGCTCCTGCAATCTGCCATCCAAAAGCAGGGCAGCTGAGTTTTGTTTGCCAAAGAAAAGGGCTGTGGTATGTGTTTGGGTCCTGTGGCTGGGAGTGGCCGGCTGGCTCCTTAAATTCCATGATACGCAGCATCGTTCCCAGACCCAAGGTGGCACCAGTGCCAAGTTGGGCTGGTTTGACAGTGTCAAGCGCCTCCTGCAATCTCCCATCCACAAGTGGGGCAGCTGAGATTTTTTTGCCTGTGAATCGGGCCGTTGTTTTTGATTGGGGTCTGTGGCCGAGAGTGGTCGGCTGGCTCCTGACAATCCACAATACGCAGGATGGTTCCCAGACCCAAGGTGGCACCAGTGCCAAGTTGGGCTGGTTTGATTGTACCAAGTGCGTCCTGCAATCTGCCATCCAGAAGCGGGGCAGCTGAGTTTTGTTTGCCAGAGTAAAGGGCCGTGGTTTTTGTTTGGGGGCCTATGGCTCAGAGTGGCCGGCTGGCCCCTGAAAATCCACGATAGGCAGAATGGTTCCCAGACCCAAGGTGGCACCAGAGCCAAGTCGGGCTGGTTTGATGGTGCAAAGTGGCTCCTGCAATCTGCCATCCCGACGCGGGGCAGCTGATTTTTGTTTGCCAGAGAAAAAGTCCGTGGTTCATTTTTGGGGGCATATGGCTGGGAGTGGCCGGCTGGCTCCTTAAAAAGCTCGATACGCATGATGGTTCCCAGGCCAGAGGTGGCACCAGTGCCAAGTTGGGCTGTTTTTGTAGTACCAAGTGCGTCCTGCAATTTGCCTTCCAGAAGAGGGGCAGTTGAGTTTTGTTTGCCAGAGAAAAGGGCCGTGGTTTGTGTGTGAGGGCATATGGCTGAGAGTGGCCGGCTGACACCTGAAAATCCACAATAGGCAGGATGGTTCCCAGAGCCAAGGTGGCACCAGTGCCAAGTCGGGCTGGTTTGATAGTACTAAATAGCTCCAGCAATCTGCCATCAAAAAGTTGGCAGGCGAGTTTTGTTTTCCAGGGAAAAGCGCCGTTGATTTGTTTGGGGGCCTGTGCCTGGGAGTGTTCGGCTGGCTCCTTAGAATCCACGATACGCAGGATGGTTCCCAGACCCAAGGTGGTACCAGTGCCAAGTCGGGCTGTTTTCGTAGTACCAACTGCGTCCTGCAATTTGCCATCCAGAAGAGGGGCAGTTGAGTTTTGTTTGCCAGAGAAAAGGGCAGTGGTTTGTGTTTGGGAGCATATGGCTGAGAGTGGCCGGCTGGCTCCTGAAAATCCACGATAGGCAGGATGGTTCCCAGACCAGAGGTGGCACCAGCGCCAAGTCGGGCTGGTTTGATAGTAATAAATAGCTCCTGCAATCTGCCATCCAGAAGCGGGGCAGCTTACTTTTGTTTGCCAGGGAAACGGGCCGAGATTTGTGTCTGGGGGCCTATGGCTGGGAGTGACCGGCTGGCTCCTGAAAAGCTACGATAGGCAGGATGCTGACCAGACCCATGGAGGCACCAGTGCCAAGTCGGGCTGGTTTGATAGCACCAAGTGGCTCCTGCAATCTGCCATCAAAAAGTTGGCAGGCGAGTTTTGTTTGCCAGAGAAAAGCGCTGTTGTTTGTGATTGGGGGCCTGTGGCTGGGCGTGGCCGGCTGGCTCCTTAGAATCCACGATACGCAGGATGGTTCCCAGACCCAAGGTGGCACCAGCGCCAAGTCGGGCTGGTTTGATTGTACCAAGTGGTTCCTGCAATCTGCCATCCAGAAGCGGGGCAGCTTAATTTTGTTTGCCAGGGAAACGGGCCGTTGTTTGTGTCTGGGGGCCTACGGCTGGGAGTGACCGACTGGCTCCTGAAATGCTACGATAGGCAGGATGGTGACCAGACCCATAGTGGCACCAGTGCCAAGTTGGGCTGGTTTGATTGTACCAAGTGGCTCCTGCACTCTGCCATCAAAAAGCTAGCAGGCGAGTTTTGTTTTCCAGGGAAAAGCGCCGTTGTTTGTGATTGGGGGCCTGTGGCTGGGCGTGGCCGGCTGGCTCCTTAGAACCCACGATACGCAGGATGGTTCCCAGACCAGAGGTGGCACCAGTGCCAAGTTGGGCCAGTTTGATGGTGCAAAGTGGCTCCTGCAATCTGGCATCCAGAAGCGGGGTAGCTTACTTTTGTTAGCCAGGGAAACGGGCCGAGGTTTTTGGCTGGGGGCCCATGGCTGGGAGTGACCGGCTGGCTCCTGAAAAGCTACGATAGGCAGGATGGTGACCAGACCCATGGTGGCACCAGTGCCAAGTTGGGCTGGTTTGATAGTACCAAGTGGCTCCTGCAATCTGCCATCAAAAAGTTGGCAGGCCAGTTTTGTTTTCCAGGGAAAAGCGCCGTTGTTTGTGTTTGGGGGCCTGTGGCTGGGAGTGACCAGCTGGCTACTTAGAATCCACGATACGCAGGATGGTTCCCAGACCCAAGGTGGCACCAGTGCCAAGTCGGGCTGGTTTGATACTACCAAGTGGCTCCTGCAATCTGCCATCCAAAAGCAGGGCAACTGAGTTTTGTTTGCCAGAGAAAAAGGCTGTTGTTTGTGTTTGGGGGCCTGTAGCTTGCAGTGGCGGGCTGGCTCCTGAAAATCCATGATACACAGCATGCTTCCCAGACCCAAGGTGGCACCAGTGCCAAGTAGGGCTGGTTTGATAATACCAAGTGGCTCCTGCAATCTGCCATCCAGAAGAGGGGCAGTTGAGTTTTGTTTGCCAGAGAAAAGGGCCGTGGTTTGTGTTTGGGGGCATATGGCTGAGAGAGGCCGGCTGGCTCCTTAAAATCCACGATAGGCAAGATGGTTCCCAGATCCAAGGTGGCACCAGTGCCACGTCTGGCTGGTTTGATAGTACTAAATAACTCCTGAAATAACTCCTGCAATCTGCCATCCAGAAGCGGGGCAGCTTACTTTTGTTTGCCAGGGAAACGGGCCGAGGTTTTTGTCTGGGGGCCTATGGCTGGGAGTGACCGGCTGGCTCCTGAAATGCTACGATAGGCAGGATGGTGACCAGACCCATGGTGGCAGCAGTGCCAAGTTGGGCTGGTTTGATAGTACCAAGTGGCTCCTGCAATCTGCCATCAAAAAGTTGGCAGGCGAGTTTTGTTTTCCAGGGAAAAGCGCCGTTGTTTGTGTTTGGGGGCCTGTGGCTGGGAGTGGCCGCCTGGCGCCTTAGAATTTACGTTACGCAGCATGGTTCCCAGAGCCAAGGTGGCACCAGTGCCAAGTCGGGCTGGTTTGATAGTACCAAGTGGCTCCTGCAATCTGCCATCAAAAAGTTGGCAGGCCAGTTTTGTTTTCCAGGGAAAAGCGCCGTTGTTTGTGTTTGGGGGCCTGTGGCTGGGAGTGGCCAGCTGGCTCCTAAGAATCCACGATACGCAGGATGGTTTCCAGACCAGAGGTGGCACCAGTGCCAAGTTGGGCTGGTTTGATGGTGCAAAGTGTCTCCTGCAATCTGCCATCCAGAAGCGGGGTAGCTTACTTTTGTTTGCCAGGGAAACGGGCAGAGCTTTGTGTCTGGGGCCTATGGCTGGGACTGACCGGCTGGCTCCTGAAAAGCTACGATACACAGGCTGGTGACCAGACCCATGGAGGCACCAGTGCCAAGTTGGGCTGGTTTGATAGTACCAAGTGGCTCCTGCAATCTGCCATCCAAAAGCAGGGCAGCTGAGTTTTGTTTGCCAAAGAAAAGGGCTGTGGTATGTGTTTGGGTCCTGTGGCTGGGAGTGGCCGGCTGGCTCCTTAAATTCCATGATACGCAGCATCGTTCCCAGGCCCAAGGTGGCACCAGTGCCAAGTTGGGCTGGTTTGACAGTGTCAAGCGCCTCCTGCAATCTCCCATCCACAAGTGGGGCAGCTGAGATTTTTTTACCTGTGAATCGGGCCGTTGTTTTTGATTGGGGTCTGTGGCCGAGAGTGGTCGGCTGGCTCCTGACAATCCACAATACGCAGGATGGTTCCCAGACCCAAGGTGGCACCAGTGCCAAGTTGGGCTGGTTTGATTGTACCAAGTGGCTCCTGCAATCTGCCATCCAGAAGCGGGGCAGCTGAGTTTTGTTTGCCAGAGTAAAGGGCCGTGGTTTTTGTTTGGGGGCCTATGGCTGAGAGTTGCCGGCTGGCCCCTGAAAATCCACGATAGGCAGGATGGTTCCCAGACCCAAGGTGGCACCAGAGCCAAGTCAGGCTGGTTTGATGGTGCAAAGTGGCTCCTGCAATCTGCCATCCCGACGCAGGGCAGCTGATTTTTGTTTGCCAGAGAACAAGTCCGTGGTTCATTTTTGGGGGCATATGGCTGGGAGTGGCCGGCTGGCTCCTTAAAAAGCTCGATACGCAGGATGGTTCCCAGGCCAGAGGTGGCACCAGTGCCAAGTTCGGCTGTTTTTGTAGTACCAAGTGCATCCTGCAATTTGCCTTCCAGAAGAGGGGCAGTTGAGTTTTGTTTACCAGAGTAAAATGCCGTGGTTTGTGTTTGGGGGCCTATGGCTGAGAGGGGCCGGCTGACACCTGAAAATCCACAATAGGCAGGATGGTTCCCAGATCCAAGGTGGCACCAGTGCCAAGTCGGGCTGGTTTGATGGTGCAAAGTGGCTCCTGCAATCTGCCATCCCGACGCGGGGCATCGCATTATTGTTTGCTGTAGAAAAGTTCCGTGGTTTGTTTTTGGCGGTATATGGCTGGGCGTGGCCGGCTGGCTCCTTAAAAAGCTCGATACGCAGGATGGTTCCCTGACCCAAGGTGGCATCAGTGCCAAGTCGGGCTGTTTTCGCAGTACCAAGTGCGTCCTGCAATTTGCCATCCAGAAGAGGGGCAGTTGAGTTTTGTTTGCCAGAGAAAAGGGCCGTGGTTTGTGTTTGGGGGCATATGGCTGAGAGTGGCCGGCTGGCCCCTGAAAATCCACGATAGGCAGGATGGTTCCCAGATCCAAGGTGGCACCAGTGCCAAGTCGGGCTGGTTTGATAGTAATAAATAGCTCCTGCAATCTGCCATCCAGAAGCGGGGCAGCTTAATTTTGTTTGCCAGGGAAACGGGCCGAGCTTTGTGTCTGGGGGCCTAGGGCTGGGAGTGACCGGCTGGCTCCTGAAAAGCTACGATAGGCAGGATGGTGACCAGACCCATGGTGGCACCAGTGCCAAGTTGGGCTGGTTTGATAGTACCAAGTGGCTCCTGCAATCTGCCATCCAAAAGCAGGGCAGCTGAGTTTTGTTTGCCAAAGAAAAGGGCTGTGGTATGTGTTTGGGTCCTGTGGCTGGGAGTGGCCGGCTGGCTCCTTAAATTCCATGATACGCAGCATCGTTCCCAGACCCAAGGTGGCACCAGTGCCAAGTTGGGCTGGTTTGACAGTGTCAAGCGCCTCCTGCAATCTCCCATCCACAAGTGGGGCAGCTGAGATTTTTTTGCCTGTGAATCGGGCCGTTGTTTTTGATTGGGGTCTGTGGCCGAGAGTGGTCGGCTGGCTCCTGACAATCCACAATACGCAGGATGGTTCCCAGACCCAAGGTGGCACCAGTGCCAAGTTGGGCTGGTTTGATTGTACCAAGTGCGTCCTGCAATCTGCCATCCAGAAGCGGGGCAGCTGAGTTTTGTTTGCCAGAGTAAAGGGCCGTGGTTTTTGTTTGGGGGCCTATGGCTCAGAGTGGCCGGCTGGCCCCTGAAAATCCACGATAGGCAGAATGGTTCCCAGACCCAAGGTGGCACCAGAGCCAAGTCGGGCTGGTTTGATGGTGCAAAGTGGCTCCTGCAATCTGCCATCCCGACGCGGGGCAGCTGATTTTTGTTTGCCAGAGAAAAAGTCCGTGGTTCATTTTTGGGGGCATATGGCTGGGAGTGGCCGGCTGGCTCCTTAAAAAGCTCGATACGCATGATGGTTCCCAGGCCAGAGGTGGCACCAGTGCCAAGTTGGGCTGTTTTTGTAGTACCAAGTGCGTCCTGCAATTTGCCTTCCAGAAGAGGGGCAGTTGAGTTTTGTTTGCCAGAGAAAAGGGCCGTGGTTTGTGTGTGAGGGCATATGGCTGAGAGTGGCCGGCTGACACCTGAAAATCCACAATAGGCAGGATGGTTCCCAGAGCCAAGGTGGCACCAGTGCCAAGTCGGGCTGGTTTGATAGTACTAAATAGCTCCAGCAATCTGCCATCAAAAAGTTGGCAGGCGAGTTTTGTTTTCCAGGGAAAAGCGCCGTTGATTTGTTTGGGGGCCTGTGCCTGGGAGTGTTCGGCTGGCTCCTTAGAATCCACGATACGCAGGATGGTTCCCAGACCCAAGGTGGTACCAGTGCCAAGTCGGGCTGTTTTCGTAGTACCAACTGCGTCCTGCAATTTGCCATCCAGAAGAGGGGCAGTTGAGTTTTGTTTGCCAGAGAAAAGGGCAGTGGTTTGTGTTTGGGAGCATATGGCTGAGAGTGGCCGGCTGGCTCCTGAAAATCCACGATAGGCAGGATGGTTCCCAGACCAGAGGTGGCACCAGCGCCAAGTCGGGCTGGTTTGATAGTAATAAATAGCTCCTGCAATCTGCCATCCAGAAGCGGGGCAGCTTACTTTTGTTTGCCAGGGAAACGGGCCGAGATTTGTGTCTGGGGGCCTATGGCTGGGAGTGACCGGCTGGCTCCTGAAAAGCTACGATAGGCAGGATGCTGACCAGACCCATGGAGGCACCAGTGCCAAGTCGGGCTGGTTTGATAGCACCAAGTGGCTCCTGCAATCTGCCATCAAAAAGTTGGCAGGCGAGTTTTGTTTGCCAGAGAAAAGCGCTGTTGTTTGTGATTGGGGGCCTGTGGCTGGGCGTGGCCGGCTGGCTCCTTAGAATCCACGATACGCAGGATGGTTCCCAGACCCAAGGTGGCACCAGCGCCAAGTCGGGCTGGTTTGATTGTACCAAGTGGTTCCTGCAATCTGCCATCCAGAAGCGGGGCAGCTTAATTTTGTTTGCCAGGGAAACGGGCCGTTGTTTGTGTCTGGGGGCCTACGGCTGGGAGTGACCGACTGGCTCCTGAAATGCTACGATAGGCAGGATGGTGACCAGACCCATAGTGGCACCAGTGCCAAGTTGGGCTGGTTTGATTGTACCAAGTGGCTCCTGCACTCTGCCATCAAAAAGCTAGCAGGCGAGTTTTGTTTTCCAGGGAAAAGCGCCGTTGTTTGTGATTGGGGGCCTGTGGCTGGGCGTGGCCGGCTGGCTCCTTAGAACCCACGATACGCAGGATGGTTCCCAGACCAGAGGTGGCACCAGTGCCAAGTTGGGCCAGTTTGATGGTGCAAAGTGGCTCCTGCAATCTGCCATCCAGAAGCGGGGTAGCTTACTTTTGTTAGCCAGGGAAACGGGCCGAGGTTTTTGGCTGGGGGCCCATGGCTGGGAGTGACCGGCTGGCTCCTGAAAAGCTACGATAGGCAGGATGGTGACCAGACCCATGGTGGCACCAGTGCCAAGTTGGGCTGGTTTGATAGTACCAAGTGGCTCCTGCAATCTGCCATCAAAAAGTTGGCAGGCCAGTTTTGTTTTCCAGGGAAAAGCGCCGTTGTTTGTGTTTGGGGGCCTGTGGCTGGGAGTGGCCAGCTGGCTACTTAGAATCCACGATACGCAGGATGGTTCCCAGACCCAAGGTGGCACCAGTGCCAAGTCGGGCTGGTTTGATACTACCAAGTGGCTCCTGCAATCTGCCATCCAAAAGCAGGGCAACTGAGTTTTGTTTGCCAGAGAAAAAGGCTGTTGTTTGTGTTTGGGGGCCTGTAGCTTGCAGTGGCGGGCTGGCTCCTGAAAATCCATGATACGCAGCATGCTTCCGAGACCCAAGGTGGCACCAGTGCCAAGTAGGGCTGGTTTGATAATACCAAGTGGCTCCTGCAATCTGCCATCCAGAAGAGGGGCAGTTGAGTTTTGTTTGCCAGAGAAAAGGGCCGTGGTTTGTGTTTGGGGGCATATGGCTGAGAGAGGCCGGCTGGCTCCTTAAAATCCACGATAGGCAAGATGGTTCCCAGATCCAAGGTGGCACCAGTGCCACGTCTGGCTGGTTTGATAGTACTAAATAACTCCTGAAATAACTCCTGCAATCTGCCATCCAGAAGCGGGGCAGCTTACTTTTGTTTGCCAGGGAAACGGGCCGAGGTTTTTGTCTGGGGGCCTATGGCTGGGAGTGACCGGCTGGCTCCTGAAATGCTACGATAGGCAGGATGGTGACCAGACCCATGGTGGCAGCAGTGCCAAGTTGGGCTGGTTTGATAGTACCAAGTGGCTCCTGCAATCTGCCATCAAAAAGTTGGCAGGCGAGTTTTGTTTGCCAGGGAAAAGCGCCGTTGTTTGTGTTTGGGGGCCTGTGGCTGGGAGTGGCCGCCTGGCGCCTTAGAATTTACGTTACGCAGCATGGTTCCCAGAGCCAAGGTGGCACCAGTGCCAAGTCGGGCTGGTTTGATAGTACCAAGTGGCTCCTGCAATCTGCCATCCAGAAGCGGGGCAGCTGAGTTTTGTTTGCCAGAGTAAAGGGCCGTGGTTTTTGTTTGGGGGCCTATGGCTGAGAGTGGCCGGCTGGCCCCTGAAAATCCACGATAGGCAGAATGGTTCCCAGACCCAAGGTGGCACCAGAGCCAAGTCAGGCTGGTTTGATGGTGCAAAGTGGCTCCTGCAATCTGCCATCCCGACGCAGGGCAGCTGATTTTTGTTTGCCAGAGAACAAGTCCGTGGTTCATTTTTGGGGGCATATGGCTGGGAGTGGCCGGCTGGCTCCTTAAAAAGCTCGATACGCAGGATGGTTCCCAGGCCAGAGGTGGCACCAGTGCCAAGTTCGGCTGTTTTTGTAGTACCAAGTGCATCCTGCAATTTGCCTTCCAGAAGAGGGGCAGTTGAGTTTTGTTTAGCAGAGTAAAGTGCCGTGGTTTGTGTTTGGGGGCCTATGGCTGAGAGGGGCCGGCTGACACCTGAAAATCCACAATAGGCAGGATGGTTCCCAGATCCAAGGTGGCACCAGTGCCAAGTCGGGCTGGTTTGATGGTGCAAAGTGGCTCCTGCAATCTGCCATCCCGACGCGGGGCAGCGGATTTTTGTTTGCTGGAGAAAAGTTCCGTGGTTTGTTTTTGGCGGTATATGGCTGGGCGTGGCCGGCTGGCTCCTTAAAAAGCTCGATACGCAGGATGGTTCCCTGACCCAAGGTGGCATCAGTGCCAAGTCGGGCTGTTTTCGTAGTACCAAATGCGTCCTGCAATTTGCCATCCAGAAGAGGGGCAGTTGAGTTTTGTTTGCCAGAGAAAAGGGCCGTGGTTTGTGTTTGGGGGCATATGGCTGAGAGTGGCCGGCTGGCCCCTGAAAATCCACGATAGGCAGGATGGTTCCCAGAGCCAAGGTGGCATCACTGCCAAGACGGGCTGGTTTGATAGTACCAAGTGGCTCCTGCAATCTGCCATCTAGAAGCGGGGCAGCTTACTTTTGTTTGCCAGGGAAACGGGCCGAGGTTTTTGTCTGGCGGCCTATGGCTGAGAGTGACCGGCTAGGTCCTGAAAAGCTACAATAGGCAGGATGGTTACCAGACCCATGGAGGCACCAGTGCCAAGTTGGGCTGGTTTGATAGTACCAAGTGGCTCCTGCAATCTGCCATCCAAAAGCAGGGCAACTGAGTTTTGTTTGCCAGAGAAAAGCGCTGTTGTTTGTGTTTGGGGTCCTGTGGCTGGGAGTGGCCGGCTGGCTCCTTAGAATCCACGATACGCAGGATGGTTCCCAGACCCAAGGTGGCACCAGCGCCAAGTCGGGCTGGTTTGATAGTACCAAGTGGTTCCTGCAATCTGCCATCCAGAAGCGGGGCAGCTTACTTTTGTTTCCCATGGAAATGGGCCGAGCTTTGTGTCTGGGCGCCCATGGCTGGGAGTGACCGGCTGGCTCCTGAAATGCTACGATAGGCAGGATAGTGACCAGACCCATGGAGGCACCAGTGCCAAGTTGGGCTGGTTTGATAGCACCAAGTGGCTCCTGCAATCTGCCATCAAAAAGTTGGCAGGCGAGTTTTGTTTTCCAGGGAAAAGCGCCGTTGTTTGTGTTTGGGGGCCTGTGGCTGGGAGTGACCGGCTGGCTCCTTAGAATCCACGATACGCAGGATGGTTCCCAGACCCGAGGTGGCACCAGTGCCAAGTCGGGATAGTTTGATGGTGCAAAGTGGCTCCTGCAATCTGCCATCCAGAAGCGGGGTAGATTAATTTTGTTTGCCAGGGAAACGGGCCGAGGTTTTTTTCTGGGGGCCTATGGCTGGGAGTGACCGGCTGGCTCCTGAAAAGCTACAGTAGGCAGGATGATTACCAGACCCATGGTAGCAGCAGTGCCAAGTTGGGCTGATTTGATAGTACCAAGTGGCTCCTGCAATCTGCCATCAAAAAGTTGGCAGGCCAGTTTTGTTTTCCAGGGAAAAGCACCGTTGTTTGTGTTTGGGGCCCTGTGGCTGGGAGTGGCCGCCTGTCGTCTTAGAATCCACGTTACGCAGCATGGTTCCCAAATCCAAGGTGGCACCAGTGCCAAGTCGGGCTGGTTTGATAGTACCAAGTGGCTCCTGCAATCTGCCATCCAGAAGCGGGGCAGCTTACTTTTGTTTGCCAGGGAAACGGGCCGAGGTATTTGTCTGGGGCCCTATGGCAGGGAGTGACTGGCTGGCTCCTGAAAAGCTACGATAGGCAGGATGTTTACCAGACCCAAGGTGGCACCAGTGCCAAGTTGGGCTAATTTGATAGTACTAAGTGGCTCCTGCAATCTGCCATCCAGAAGCGGGGCAGCTTACTTTTGTTTGCCAGGGAAACGGGCCGAGCTTTGTGTCTGGGGGCCTATGGCTGGGAGTGACCGGCTGGCTCCTGAAAAGCTACAGTAGGCAGGATGATTACCAGACCCATGGTAGCAGCAGTGCCAAGTTGGGCTGATTTGATAGTACCAAGTGGCTCCTGCAATCTGCCATCAAAAAGTTGGCAGGCGAGTTTTGTTTTCCAGGGAAAAGAGCCGTTGTTTGTGTTTGGGGCCCTGTGGCTGGGAGTGGCCGCCTGTCGTCTTAGAATCCACGTTACGCAGCATGGTTCCCAAATCCAAGGTGGCACCAGTGCCAAGTCAGGCTGGTTTGATAGTACCAAGTGGCTCCTGCAATCTGCCATCCAGAAGCGGGGCAGCTTACTTTTGTTTGCCAGGGAAACGGGCCGAGGTATTTGTCTGGGGCCCTATGGCAGGGAGTGACTGGCTGGCTCCTGAAAAGCTACGATAGGCAGGATGTTTACCAGACCCATGGTGGCACCAGTGCCAAGTTGGGCTAATTTGATAGTACCAAGTGGCTCCTGCAATCTGCCATCCAGAAGCGGGGCAGCTTACTTTTGTTTTCCATGGAAACGGGCCGAGGTTTCTGTCTGGGGGTCTATGGCTGGGAGTGACCTCCTGGCTCCTGAAAAGCTATGCTAGGCAGGATGGTGACCAGACCCATGGTGGCAGCAGTGCCAAGTTGGGCTGGTTTGATAGTACCAAGTGGCTCCTGCAATCTGCCATTAAAATGTTGGCAGGCGAGTTTTGTTTTCCGGGGAAAAGCGCCGTTGTTTGTGTTTGGGGGCCTGTGGCTCGGAGTGGCCGGGTGGCTGCTTAGAATCCACGATACGCAGGATGGCTCCCAGGCCAGAGGTGGCACCAGTGTCAAGTTTGGCTGGTTTGATAGTACCAAGTGGCTCCTGCAATCGGCCATCCAGAAGCGGGGCAGCTTAATTTTGTTTGCCAGGGAAACGGGCCGAGCTTTGTGTCTGGGGGCCTACGGCTGGGAGTGACCAACTGGCTCCTGAAATGCTACGATAGGCAGGATGGTGACCAGACCCATAGTGGCACCAGTGCCAAGTTGGGCTGGTTTGATTGTACCAAGTGGCTCCTGCACTCTGCCATCAAAAAGCTAGCAGGCGAGTTTTGTTTTCCAGGGAAAAGCGCCGTTGTTTGTGATTGGGGGCCTGTGGCTGGGAGTGGCCGGCTGGCTCCTTAGAACCCACGATACGCAGGATGGTTCCCAGACCAGAGGTGGCACCAGTGCCAAGTCGGGCTGGTTTGATGATGCCAATTTGCTCCTGCAATCTGCCATCCAGAAGCGGGGTAGCTTACTTTTGTGTGCCAGGGAAACGGGCCGAGGTTTTTGGCTGGGGGCCCATGGCTGGGAGTGACCGGCTGGCTCCTGAAAAGCTACGATAGGCAGGATGGTGACCAGACCCATGGTGGCACCAGTGCCAAGTTGGGCTGGTTTGATAGTACCAAGTGGCTCCTGCAATCTGTCATCAAAAAGTTGGCAGGCCAGTTTTGTTTTCCAGGGAAAAGCACCGTTGTTTGTGTTTGGGGGCCTGTGGCTGGGAGTGGCCAGCTGGCTACTTAGAATCCACGATACGCAGGATGGTTCCCAGACCCAAGGTGGCACCAGTGCCAAGTCGGGCTGGTTTGATACTACCAAGTGGCTCCTGCAGTCTGCCATCCGGAAGCGAGGCAGCTGAATTTTGTTTGCCAGAGAAAAAGGCTGTTGTTTGTGTTTGGGGGCCTGTAGCTTGCAGTGGCGGGCTGGCTCCTGAAAATCCATGATACGCAGCATGCTTCCCAGACCCAAGGTGGCACCAGTGCCAAGTAGGGCTGGTTTGATAATACCAAGTGGCTCCTGCAATCTGCCATCCAGAAGAGGGGCAGTTGAGTTTTGTTTGCCAGAGAAAAGGGCCGTGGTTTGTGTTTGGGGGCATATGGCTGAGAGAGGCCGGCTGGCTCCTTAAAATCCACGATAGGCAAGATGGTTCCCAGATCCAAGGTGGCACCAGTGCCACGTCTGGCTGGTTTGATAGTACTAAATAACTCCTGAAATAACTCCTGCAATCTGCCATCCAGAAGCGGGGCAGCTTACTTTTGTTTGCCAGGGAAACGGGCCGAGGTTTTTGTCTGGGGGCCTATGGCTGGGAGTGACCGGCTGGTACCTGAGAAGCTACGATAGGCAGGATGGTGACCAGACCCATGGTGGCAGCAGTGCCAAGTTGGGCTGGTTTGATAGTACCAAGTGGCTCCTGCAATCTGCCATCAAAAAGTTGGCAGGCGAGTTTTGTTTTCCAGGGAAAAGCGCCGTTGTTTGTGTTTGGGGGCCTGTGGCTGGGAGTGGCCGCCCGGCGCCTTAGAATTTACGTTACGCAGCATGGTTCCCAGAGCCAAGGTGGCACCAGTGCCAAGTCGGGCTGGTTTGATAGTACCAAGTGGCTCCTGCAATCTGCCATCAAAAAGTTGGCAGGCCAGTTTTGTTTTCCAGGGAAAAGCGCCGTTGTTTGTGTTTGGGGGCCAATGGCTGGGAGTGGCCAGCTGGCTCCTTAAAATGCACGATACGCAGCATGGTGACCAGACCCAAGGTGGTACCAGTGCCAAGTCGGGCTGCTTTTGTAGTACCAAGTGCGTCCTGCAATTTGCCATCCAGAAGAGGGGCAGTTGAGTTTTGTTTACCAGAGTAAAGTGCCGTGGTTTGTTTTTGGGGGCCTATGGCTGAGAGTGGCTGGCTGGCCCCTGAAAATCCACGATAGGCAGGATGGTTCCCAGATCCAAGGTGGCACCAGTGCCAAGTCGGGCTGGTTTGATGGTGCAAAGTGGCTCCTGCAATCTGCCATCCAGACGCGGGGCAGCGGATTTTTGTTTGCTGGAGAAAAGTTCCGTGGTTTGTTTTTGGCGGTATATGGCTGGGCGTGGCCGGCTGGCTCCTTAAAAAGCTCGATACGCAGGATGGTTCCCTGACCCAAGGTGGCATCAGTGCCAAGTCGGGCTGTTTTCGTAGTACCAAATGCGTCCTGCAATTTGCCATCCAGAAGAGGGGCAGTTGAGTTTTGTTTGCCAGAGAAAAGGGCCGTGGTTTGTGTTTGGGGGCATATGGCTGAGAGTGGCCGGCTGGCCCCTGAAAATCCACGATAGGCAGGATGGTTCCCAGAGCCAAGGTGGCATCACTGCCAAGACGGGCTGGTTTGATAGTACCAAGTGGCTCCTGCAATCTGCCATCTAGAAGCGGGGCAGCTTACTTTTGTTTGCCAGGGAAACGGGCCGAGGTTTTTGTCTGGCGGCCTATGGCTGAGAGTGACCGGCTAGGTCCTGAAAAGCTACAATAGGCAGGATGGTTACCAGACCCATGGAGGCACCAGTGCCAAGTTGGGCTGGTTTGATAGTACCAAGTGGCTCCTGCAATCTGCCATCCAAAAGCAGGGCAACTGAGTTTTGTTTGCCAGAGAAAAGCGCTGTTGTTTGTGTTTGGGGTCCTGTGGCTGGGAGTGGCCGGCTGGCTCCTTAGAATCCACGATACGCAGGATGGTTCCCAGACCCAAGGTGGCACCAGCGCCAAGTCGGGCTGGTTTGATAGTACCAAGTGGTTCCTGCAATCTGCCATCCAGAAGCGGGGCAGCTTACTTTTGTTTCCCATGGAAATGGGCCGAGCTTTGTGTCTGGGCGCCCATGGCAGGGAGTGACCGGCTGGCTCCTGAAATGCTACGATAGGCAGGATAGTGACCAGACCCATGGAGGCACCAGTGCCAAGTTGGGCTGGTTTGATAGCACCAAGTGGCTCCTGCAATCTGCCATCAAAAAGTTGGCAGGCGAGTTTTGTTTTCCAGGGAAAAGCGCCGTTGTTTGTGTTTGGGGGCCTGTGGCGGGGAGTGACCGGCTGGCTCCTTAGAATCCACGATACGCAGGATGGTTCCCAGACCCGAGGTGGCACCAGTGCCAAGTCGGGATAGTTTGATGGTGCAAAGTGGCTCCTGCAATCTGCCATCCAGAAGCGGGGTAGATTAATTTTGTTTGCCAGGGAAACGGGCCGAGGTTTTTTTCTGGGGGCCTATGGCTGGGAGTGACCGGCTGGCTCCTGAAAAGCTACAGTAGGCAGGATGATTACCAGACCCATGGTAGCAGCAGTGCCAAGTTGGGCTGATTTGATAGTACCAAGTGGCTCCTGCAATCTGCCATCAAAAAGTTGGCAGGCCAGTTTTGTTTTCCAGGGAAAAGCACCGTTGTTTGTGTTTGGGGCCCTGTGGCTGGGAGTGGCCGCCTGTCGTCTTAGAATCCACGTTACGCAGCATGGTTCCCAAATCCAAGGTGGCACCAGTGCCAAGTCGGGCTGGTTTGATAGTACCAAGTGGCTCCTGCAATCTGCCATCCAGAAGCGGGGCAGCTTACTTTTGTTTGCCAGGGAAACGGGCCGAGGTATTTGTCTGGGGCCCTATGGCAGGGAGTGACTGGCTGGCTCCTGAAAAGCTACGATAGGCAGGATGTTTACCAGACCCAAGGTGGCACCAGTGCCAAGTTGGGCTAATTTGATAGTACTAAGTGGCTCCTGCAATCTGCCATCCAGAAGCGGGGCAGCTTACTTTTGTTTGCCAGGGAAACGGGCCGAGCTTTGTGTCTGGGGGCCTATGGCTGGGAGTGACCGGCTGGCTCCTGAAAAGCTACAGTAGGCAGGATGATTACCAGACCCATGGTAGCAGCAGTGCCAAGTTGGGCTGATTTGATAGTACCAAGTGGCTCCTGCAATCTGCCATCAAAAAGTTGGCAGGCGAGTTTTGTTTTCCAGGGAAAAGAGCCGTTGTTTGTGTTTGGGGCCCTGTGGCTGGGAGTGGCCGCCTGTCGTCTTAGAATCCACGTTACGCAGCATGGTTCCCAAATCCAAGGTGGCACCAGTGCCAAGTCAGGCTGGTTTGATAGTACCAAGTGGCTCCTGCAATCTGCCATCCAGAAGCGGGGCAGCTTACTTTTGTTTGCCAGGGAAACGGGCCGAGGTATTTGTCTGGGGCCCTATGGCAGGGAGTGACTGGCTGGCTCCTGAAAAGCTACGATAGGCAGGATGTTTACCAGACCCATGGTGGCACCAGTGCCAAGTTGGGCTAATTTGATAGTACCAAGTGGCTCCTGCAATCTGCCATCCAGAAGCGGGGCAGCTTACTTTTGTTTTCCATGGAAACGGGCCGAGGTTTCTGTCTGGGGGTCTATGGCTGGGAGTGACCTCCTGGCTCCTGAAAAGCTATGCTAGGCAGGATGGTGACCAGACCCATGGTGGCAGCAGTGCCAAGTTGGGCTGGTTTGATAGTACCAAGTGGCTCCTGCAATCTGCCATTAAAATGTTGGCAGGCGAGTTTTGTTTTCCGGGGAAAAGCGCCGTTGTTTGTGTTTGGGGGCCTGTGGCTCGGAGTGGCCGGGTGGCTGCTTAGAATCCACGATACGCAGGATGGCTCCCAGGCCAGAGGTGGCACCAGTGTCAAGTTTGGCTGGTTTGATAGTACCAAGTGGCTCCTGCAATCGGCCATCCAGAAGCGGGGCAGCTTAATTTTGTTTGCCAGGGAAACGGGCCGAGCTTTGTGTCTGGGGGCCTACGGCTGGGAGTGACCAACTGGCTCCTGAAATGCTACGATAGGCAGGATGGTGACCAGACCCATAGTGGCACCAGTGCCAAGTTGGGCTGGTTTGATTGTACCAAGTGGCTCCTGCACTCTGCCATCAAAAAGCTAGCAGGCGAGTTTTGTTTTCCAGGGAAAAGCGCCGTTGTTTGTGATTGGGGGCCTGTGGCTGGGAGTGGCCGGCTGGCTCCTTAGAACCCACGATACGCAGGATGGTTCCCAGACCAGAGGTGGCACCAGTGCCAAGTCGGGCTGGTTTGATGATGCCAATTTGCTCCTGCAATCTGCCATCCAGAAGCGGGGTAGCTTAC
Source organism: Melospiza georgiana (assembly GCF_028018845.1). NCBI lineage: Eukaryota > Metazoa > Chordata > Aves > Passeriformes > Passerellidae > Melospiza > Melospiza georgiana. The sequence goes on from NC_080430.1 coordinate 56,386,327, forward strand.
TTTTGTGTGCCAGGGAAACGGGCCGAGGTTTTTGGCTGGGGGCCCATGGCTGGGAGTGACCGGCTGGCTCCTGAAAAGCTACGATAGGCAGGATGGTGACCAGACCCATGGTGGCACCAGTGCCAAGTTGGGCTGGTTTGATAGTACCAAGTGGCTCCTGCAATCTGTCATCAAAAAGTTGGCAGGCCAGTTTTGTTTTCCAGGGAAAAGCACCGTTGTTTGTGTTTGGGGGCCTGTGGCTGGGAGTGGCCAGCTGGCTACTTAGAATCCACGATACGCAGGATGGTTCCCAGACCCAAGGTGGCACCAGTGCCAAGTCGGGCTGGTTTGATACTACCAAGTGGCTCCTGCAGTCTGCCATCCGGAAGCGAGGCAGCTGAATTTTGTTTGCCAGAGAAAAAGGCTGTTGTTTGTGTTTGGGGGCCTGTAGCTTGCAGTGGCGGGCTGGCTCCTGAAAATCCATGATACGCAGCATGCTTCCCAGACCCAAGGTGGCACCAGTGCCAAGTAGGGCTGGTTTGATAATACCAAGTGGCTCCTGCAATCTGCCATCCAGAAGAGGGGCAGTTGAGTTTTGTTTGCCAGAGAAAAGGGCCGTGGTTTGTGTTTGGGGGCATATGGCTGAGAGAGGCCGGCTGGCTCCTTAAAATCCACGATAGGCAAGATGGTTCCCAGATCCAAGGTGGCACCAGTGCCACGTCTGGCTGGTTTGATAGTACTAAATAACTCCTGAAATAACTCCTGCAATCTGCCATCCAGAAGCGGGGCAGCTTACTTTTGTTTGCCAGGGAAACGGGCCGAGGTTTTTGTCTGGGGGCCTATGGCTGGGAGTGACCGGCTGGTACCTGAGAAGCTACGATAGGCAGGATGGTGACCAGACCCATGGTGGCAGCAGTGCCAAGTTGGGCTGGTTTGATAGTACCAAGTGGCTCCTGCAATCTGCCATCAAAAAGTTGGCAGGCGAGTTTTGTTTTCCAGGGAAAAGCGCCGTTGTTTGTGTTTGGGGGCCTGTGGCTGGGAGTGGCCGCCCGGCGCCTTAGAATTTACGTTACGCAGCATGGTTCCCAGAGCCAAGGTGGCACCAGTGCCAAGTCGGGCTGGTTTGATAGTACCAAGTGGCTCCTGCAATCTGCCATCAAAAAGTTGGCAGGCCAGTTTTGTTTTCCAGGGAAAAGCGCCGTTGTTTGTGTTTGGGGGCCAATGGCTGGGAGTGGCCAGCTGGCTCCTTAAAATGCACGATACGCAGCATGGTGACCAGACCCAAGGTGGTACCAGTGCCAAGTCGGGCTGCTTTTGTAGTACCAAGTGCGTCCTGCAATTTGCCATCCAGAAGAGGGGCAGTTGAGTTTTGTTTACCAGAGTAAAGTGCCGTGGTTTGTTTTTGGGGGCCTATGGCTGAGAGTGGCCGGCTGGCCCCTGAAAATCCACGATAGGCAGGATGGTTCCCAGATCCAAGGTGGCACCAGTGCCAAGTCGGGCTGGTTTGATGGTGCAAAGTGGCTCCTGCAATCTGCCATCCAGACGCGGGGCAGCGGATTTTTGTTTGCTGGAGAAAAGTTCCGTGGTTTGTTTTTGGCGGTATATGGCTGGGCGTGGCCGGCTGGCTCCTTAAAAAGCTCGATACGCAGGATGGTTCCCTGACCCAAGGTGGCATCAGTGCCAAGTCGGGCTGTTTTCGTAGTACCAAGTGCGTCCTGCAATTTGCCATCCAGAAGAGGGGCAGTTGGGTTTTGTTTGCCAGAGAAAAGGGCCGTGGTTTGTGTTTGGGGGCATATGGCTGAGAGTGGCCGGCTGGCTCCTGAAAATCCACGATAGGCAGGATGGTTCCCAGAGCCAAGGTGGCATCACTGCCAAGTCGGGCTGGTTTGATAGTACCAAGTGGCTCCTGCAATCTGCCATCTAGAAGCGGGGCAGCTTACTTTTGTTTGCCAGGGAAACGGGCCGAGGTTTTTGTCTGGCGGCCTATGGCTGAGAGTGACCGGCTAGGTCCTGAAAAGCTACAATAGGCAGGATGGTTACCAGACCCATGGAGGCACCAGTGCCAAGTTGGGCTGGTTTGATAGTACCAAGTGGCTCCTGCAATCTGCCATCCAAAAGCAGGGCAACTGAGTTTTGTTTGCCCGAGAAAAGCGCTGTTGTTTGTGTTTGGGGTCCTGTGGCTGGGAGTGGCTGGCTGGCTCCTTAGAATCCACGATACGCAGGATGGTTCCCAGACCCAAGGTGGCACCAGTGCCAAGTAGGGCTGGTTTGATAGTACCAAGTGTTTCCTGCAATCTGCCATCCAGAAGCGGGGCAGCTTACTTTTGTTTACCATGGAAATGGGCCGAGCTTTGTGTCTGGGCGCCCATGGCTGGGAGTGACCGGCTGGCTCCTGAAATGCTACGATAGGCAGGATAGTGACCAGACCCCTGGAGGCACCAGTACCAAGTAGGGCTGGTTTGATAGCACCAAGTGGCTCCTGCAATCTGCCATCAAAAAGTTGGCAGGCGAGTTTTGTTTTCCAGGGAAAAGCGCCGTTGTTTGTGTTTGGGGGCCTGTGGCTGGGAGTGACCGGCTGGCTCCTTAGAATCCACGATACGCAGGATGGTTCCCAGACCCGAGGTGGCACCAGTGCCAAGTCGGGATAGTTTGATGGTGCAAAGTGGCTCCTGCAATCTGCCATCCAGAAGCGGGGTAGATTACTTTTGTTTGCCAGGGAAACGGGCCGAGGTTTTTTTCTGGGGGCCTATGGCTGGGAGTGACCGGCTGGCTCCTGAAAAGCTACAGTAGGCAGGATGATTACCAGACCCATGGTAGCAGCAGTGCCAAGTTGGGCTGATTTGATAGTACCAAGTGGCTCCTGCAATCTGCCATCAAAAAGTTGGCAGGCGAGTTTTGTTTTCCAGGGAAAAGCGCCGTTGTTTGTGTTTGGGGCCCTGTGGCTGGGAGTGGCCGGCTGGCTCCTTAGAACCCACGATACGCAGCATGGTTCCCAAATCCAAGGTGGCACCAGTGCCAAGTCGGGCTGGTTTGATAGTACCAAGTGGCTCCTGCAATCTGCCATCCAGAAGCGGGGCAGCTTACTTTTGTTTGCCAGGGAAACGGGCCGAGGTATTTGTCTGGGGCCCTATGGCAGGGAATGACTGGCTGTCTCCTGAAAAGCTACGATAGGCAGGATGTTTACCAGACCCATGGTGGCACCAGTGCCACGTCTGGCTGGTTTGATAGTACTAAATAACTCCTGCAATCTGCCATCCAGAAGCGGGGCAGCTTACTTTTGTTTTCCATGGAAACGGGCCGAGGTTTCTGTCTGGGGGTCTATGGCTGGGAGTGACCTCCTGGCTCCTGAAAAGCTATGCTAGGCAGGATGGTGACCAGACCCATGGTGGCACCAGTGTCAAGTTGGGCTGGTTTGATAGTGCCAAGTGGCTCCTGCAATCGGCCATCCAGAAGCGGGGCAGCTTAATTTTGTTTGCCAGGGAAACGGGCCGTTGTTTGTGTCTGGGGGCCTACGGCTGGGAGTGACCGACTGGCTCCTGAAATGCTACGATAGGCAGGATGGTGACCAGACCCATAGTGGCACCAGTGCCAAGTTGGGCTGATTTGATAGTACCAAGTGGCTCCTGCAATCTGCCATCAAAAAGCTAGCAGGCGAGTTTTGTTTTCCAGGGAAAAGCGCCGTTGTTTGTGATTGGGGGCCTGTGGCTGGGAGTGGCCGGCTGGCTCCTTAGAACCCACGATACGCAGGATGGTTCCCAGACCAGAGGTGGCACCAGTGCCAAGTCGGGCTGGTTTGATGATGCCAATTTTCTCCTGCAATCTGCCATCCAGAAGCGGGGTAGCTTACTTTTGTGTGCCAGGGAAACGGGCCGAGGTTTTTGGCTGGGGGCCCATGGCTGGGAGTGACCGGCTGGCTCCTGAAAAGCTACGATAGGCAGGATGGTGACCAGACCCATGGTGGCACCAGTGCCAAGTTGGGCTGGTTTGATAGTACCAAGTGGCTCCTGCAATCTGTCATCAAAAAGTTGGCAGGCCAGTTTTGTTTTCCAGGGAAAAGCACCGTTGTTTGTGTTTGGGGGCCTGTGGCTGGGAGTGGCCAGCTGGCTACTTAGAATCCACGATACGCAGGATGGTTCCCAGACCCAAGGTGGCACCAGTGCCAAGTCGGGCTGGTTTGATACTACCAAGTGGCTCCTGCAATCTGCCATCCGGAAGCGAGGCAGCTGAATTTTGTTTGCCAGAGAAAAAGGCTGTTGTTTGTGTTTGGGGGCCTGTAGCTTGCAGTGGCGGGCTGGCTCCTGAAAATCCATGATACGCAGCATGCTTCCCAGACCCAAGGTGGCACCAGTGCCAAGTAGGGCTGGTTTGATAATACCAAGTGGCTCCTGCAATCTGCCATCCAGAAGAGGGGCAGTTGAGTTTTGTTTGCCAGAGAAAAGGGCCGTGGTTTGTGTTTGGGGGCATATGGCTGAGAGAGGCCGGCTGGCTCCTTAAAATCCACGATAGGCAAGATGGTTCCCAGATCCAAGGTGGCACCAGTGCCACGTCTGGCTGGTTTGATAGTACTAAATAACTCCTGAAATAACTTCTGCAATCTGCCATCCAGAAGCGGGGCAGCTTACTTTTGTTTGCCAGGGAAACGGGCCGAGGTTTTTGTCTGGGGGCCTATGGCTGGGAGTGACCGGCTGGTACCTGAGAAGCTACGATAGGCAGGATGGTGACCAGACCCATGGTGGCAGCAGTGCCAAGTTGGGCTGGTTTGATAGTACCAAGTGGCTCCTGCAATCTGCCATCAAAAAGTTGGCAGGCGAGTTTTGTTTTCCAGGGAAAAGCGCCGTTGTTTGTGTTTGGGGGCCTGTGGCTGGGAGTGGCCGCCCGGCGCCTTAGAATTTACGTTACGCAGCATGGTTCCCAGAGCCAAGGTGGCACCAGTGCCAAGTCGGGCTGGTTTGATAGTACCAAGTGGCTCCTGCAATCTGCCATCAAAAAGTTGGCAGGCCAGTTTTGTTTTCCAGGGAAAAGCGCCGTTGTTTGTGTTTGGGGGCCAATGGCTGGGAGTGGCCAGCTGGCTCCTTCAAATGCACGATACGCAGCATGGTGACCAGACCCAAGGTGGTACCAGTGCCAAGTCGGGCTGCTTTTGTAGTACCAAGTGCGTCCTGCAATTTGCCATCCAGAAGAGGGGCAGTTGAGTTTTGTTTACCAGAGTAAAGTGCCGTGGTTTGTTTTTGGGGGCCTATGGCTGAGAGTGGCCGGCTGGCCCATGAAAATCCACGATAGGCAGGATGGTTCCCAGATCCAAGGTGGCACCAGTGCCAAGTCGGGCTGGTTTGATGGTGCAAAGTGGCTCCTGCAATCTGCCATCCAGACGCGGGGCAGCGGATTTTTGTTTGCTGGAGAAAAGTTCCGTGGTTTGTTTTTGGCGGTATATGGCTGGGCGTGGCCGGCTGGCTCCTTAAAAAGCTCGATACGCAGGATGGTTCCCTGACCCAAGGTGGCATCAGTGCCAAGTCGGGCTGTTTTCGTAGTACCAAGTGCGTCCTGCAATTTGCCATCCAGAAGAGGGGCAGTTGGGTTTTGTTTGCCAGAGAAAAGGGCCGTGGTTTGTGTTTGGGGGCATATGGCTTAGAGTGGCCGGCTGGCTCCTGAAAATCCACGATAGGCAGGATGGTTCCCAGAGCCAAGGTGGCATCACTGCCAAGTCGGGCTGGTTTGATAGTACCAAGTGGCTCCTGCAATCTGCCATCTAGAAGCGGGGCAGCTTACTTTTGTTTGCCAGGGAAACGGGCCGAGGTTTTTGTCTGGCGGCCTATGGCTGAGAGTGACCGGCTAGGTCCTGAAAAGCTACAATAGGCAGGATGGTTACCAGACCCATGGAGGCACCAGTGCCAAGTTGGGCTGGTTTGATAGTACCAAGTGGCTCCTGCAATCTGCCATCCAAAAGCAGGGCAACTGAGTTTTGTTTGCCCGAGAAAAGCGCTGTTGTTTGTGTTTGGGGTCCTGTGGCTGGGAGTGGCTGGCTGGCTCCTTAGAATCCACGATACGCAGGATGGTTCCCAGACCCAAGGTGGCACCAGTGCCAAGTAGGGCTGGTTTGATAGTACCAAGTGTTTCCTGCAATCTGCCATCCAGAAGCGGGACAGCTTACTTTTGTTTACCATGGAAATGGGCCGAGCTTTGTGTCTGGGCGCCCATGGCTGGGAGTGACCGGCTGGCTCCTGAAATGCTACGATAGGCAGGATAGTGACCAGACCCCTGGAGGCACCAGTACCAAGTAGGGCTGGTTTGATAGCACCAAGTGGCTCCGGCAATCTGCCATCAAAAAGTTGGCAGGCGAGTTTTGTTTTCCAGGGAAAAGCGCCGTTGTTTGTGTTTGGGGGCCTGTGGCTGGGAGTGACCGGCTGGCTCCTTAGAATCCACGATACGCAGGATGGTTCCCAGACCCGAGGTGGCACCAGTGCCAAGTCGGGATAGTTTGATGGTGCAAAGTGGCTCCTGCAATCTGCCATCCAGAAGCGGGGTAGATTACTTTTGTTTGCCAGGGAAACGGGCCGAGGTTTTTTTCTGGGGGCCTATGGCTGGGAGTGACCGGCTGGCTCCTGAAAAGCTACAGTAGGCAGGATGATTACCAGACCCATGGTAGCAGCAGTGCCAAGTTGGGCTGATTTGATAGTACCAAGTGGCTCCTGCAATCTGCCATCAAAAAGTTGGCAGGCGAGTTTTGTTTTCCAGGGAAAAGCGCCGTTGTTTGTGTTTGGGGCCCTGTGGCTGGGAGTGGCCAGCTGGCTCCTTAGAACCCACGATACGCAGCATGGTTCCCAAATCCAAGGTGGCACCAGTGCCAAGTCGGGCTGGTTTGATAGTACCAAGTGGCTCCTGCAATCTGCCATCCAGAAGCGGGGCAGCTTACTTTTGTTTGCCAGGGAAACGGGCCGAGGTATTTGTCTGGGGCCCTATGGCAGGGAATGACTGGCTGTCTCCTGAAAAGCTACGATAGGCAGGATGTTTACCAGACCCATGGTGGCACCAGTGCCACGTCTGGCTGGTTTGATAGTACTAAATAACTCCTGCAATCTGCCATCCAGAAGCGGGGCAGCTTACTTTTGTTTTCCATGGAAACGGGCCGAGGTTTCTGTCTGGGGGTCTATGGCTGGGAGTGACCTCCTGGCTCCTGAAAAGCTATGCTAGGCAGGATGGTGACCAGACCCATGGTGGCACCAGTGCCAAGTTGGGCTGATTTGATAGTACCAAGTGGCTCCTGCAATCTGCCATCAAAATGTTGGCAGGCGAGTTTTGTTTTCCGGGGAAAAGCGCCGTTGTTTGTGTTTGGGGGCCTGTGGCTCGGAGTGGCCGGGTGGCTGCTTAGAATCCCCGATACGCAGGATGGCTCCCAGGCCAGAGGTGGCACCAGTGTCAAGTTGGGCTGGTTTGATAGTGCCAAGTGGCTCCTGCAATCGGCCATCCAGAAGCGGGGCAGCTTAATTTTGTTTGCCAGGGAAACGGGCCGTTGTTTGTGTCTGGGGGCCTACGGCTGGGAGTGACCGACTGGCTCCTGAAATGCTACGATAGGCAGGATGGTGACCAGACCCATAGTGGCACCAGTGCCAAGTTGGGCTGGTTTGATTGTACCAAGTGGCTCCTGCACTCTGCCATCAAAAAGCTAGCAGGCGAGTTTTGTTTTCCAGGGAAAAGCGCCGTTGTTTGTGATTGGGGGCCTGTGGCTGGGAGTGGCCGGCTGGCTCCTTAGAACCCACGATACGCAGGATGGTTCCCAGACCAGAGGTGGCACCAGTGCCAAGTCGGGCTGGTTTGATGATGCCAATTTTCTCCTGCAATCTGCCATCCAGAAGCGGGGTAGCTTACTTTTGTGTGCCAGGGAAACGGGCCGAGGTTTTTGGCTGGGGGCCCATGGCTGGGAGTGACCGGCTGGCTCCTGAAAAGCTACGATAGGCAGGATGGTGACCAGACCCATGGTGGCACCAGTGCCAAGTTGGGCTGGTTTGATAGTACCAAGTGGCTCCTGCAATCTGCCATCAAAATGTTGGCAGGCCAGTTTTGTTTTCCAGGGAAAAGCACCGTTGTTTGTGTTTGGGGGCCTGTGGCTGGGAGTGGCCAGCTGGCTACTTAGAATCCACGATACGCAGGATGGTTCCCAGACCCAAGGTGGCACCAGTGCCAAGTCGGGCTGGTTTGATACTACCAAGTAGCTCCTGCAATCTGCCATCCAGAAGCGGGGCAGCTGAATTTTGTTTGCCAGAGAAAAAGGCTGTTGTTTCTGTTTGGGGGCCTGTAGCTTGCAGTGGCGGGCTGGCTCCTGAAAATCCATGATACGCAGCATGCTTCCCAGACCCAAGGTGGCACCAGTGCCAAGTAGGGCTGGTTTGATAATACCAAGTGGCTCCTGCAATCTGCCATCCAGAAGAGGGGCAGTTGAGTTTTGTTTGCCAGAGAAAAGGGCCGTGGTTTGTGTTTGGGGGCATATGGCTGAGAGAGGCCGGCTGGCTCCTTAAAATCCACGATAGGCAAGATGGTTCCCAGATCCAAGGTGGCACCAGTGCCACGTCTGGCTGGTTTTATAGTACTAAATAACTCCTGCAATCTGCCATCCAGAAGCGGGGCAGCTTACTTTTGTTTGCCAGGGAAACGGGCCGAGGTTTTTGTCTGGGGGCCTATGGCTGGGAGTGACCGGCTGGCTCCTGAAATGCTACGATAGGCAGGATGGTGACCAGACCCATGGTGGCAGCAGTGCCAAGTTGGGCTGGTTTGATAGTACCAAGTGGCTCCTGCAATCTGCCATCAAAAAGTTGGCAGGCGAGTTTTGTTTTCCAGGGAAAAGCGCCGTTGTTTGTGTTTGGGGGCCTGTGGCTGGGAGTGGCCGCCTGGCGCCTTAGAATTTACGTTACGCAGCATGGTTCCCAGAGGCAAGGTGGCACCAGTGCCAAGTCGGGCTGGTTTGATGGTGCAAGGTGGCTCCTGCAATCTGCCATCCAGAAGCGGGGTAGCTTACTTTTGTTTGCCAGGGAAACGGGCAGAATTTTGTGTCTGGGGGCCAATGGCTGGGAGTGGCCAGCTGGCTCCTTCAAATGCACGATACGCAGGATGGTGACCAGACCCAAGGTGGTACCAGTGCCAAGTCGGGCTGGTTTGATGGTGCAAAGTGTCTCCTGCAATCTGCCATCCAGAAGAGGGGCAGTTGAGTTTTGTTTACCAGAGTAAAGTGCCGTGGTTTGTTTTTGGGGGCCTATGGCTGAGAGTGGCCGGCTGGCCCCTGAAAATCCACGATAGGCAGGATGGTTCCCAGATCCAAGGTGGCACCAGTGCCAAGTCGGGCTGGTTTGATGGTGCAAAGTGGCTCCTGCAATCTGCCATCCAGACGCGGGGCAGCGGATTTTTGTTTGCTGGAGAAAAGTTCCGTGGTTTGTTTTTGGCGGTATATGGCTGGGCGTGGCCGGCTGGCTCCTTAAAAAGCTCGATACGCAGGATGGTTCCCTGACCCAAGGTGGCATCAGTGCCAAGTCGGGCTGTTTTCGTAGTACCAAGTGCGTCCTGCAATTTGCCATCCAGAAGAGGGGCAGTTGAGTTTTGTTTGCCAGAGAAAAGGGCCGTGGTTTGTGTTTGGGGGCATATGGCTGAGAGTGGCCGGCTGGCCCCTGAAAATCCACGATAGGCAGGATGGTTCCCAGAGCCAAGGTGGCATCACTGCCAAGTCTGGCTGGTTTGATAGTACCAAGTGGCTCCTGCAATCTGCCATCTAGAAGCGGGGCAGCTTACTTTTGTTTGCCAGGGAAACGGGCCGAGGTTTTGTCTGGCGGCCTATGGCTGAGAGTGACCGGCTAGGTCCTGAAAAGCTACAATAGGCAGGATGGTTACCAGACCCATGGTGGCACCAGTGCCAAGTTGGGCTGGTTTGATAGTACCAAGTGGCTCCTGCAATCTGCCATCAAAAAGTTTGCAGGCCAGTTTTGTTTTCCAGGGAAAAGCGCTGTTGTTTTTGTTTGGGGGCCTGTGGCTGGGAGTGGCCAGCTGGCTCCTTAGAATCCACGATACGCAGGATGGTTCCCAGACCAGAGGTGGCACCAGTGCCAAGTCGGGCTGGTTTGATGGTGCAAAGTGTCTCCTGCAATCTGCCATCCAGAAGCGTGATAGCTTACTTTTGTTTGCCAGGGAAACGGGCCGAGCTTTGTGTCTGGCGCCCATGGCTGGGAGTGACCGGCTGGCTCCTGAAAAGCTACGATAGGCAGGATGGTTACCAGACCCACGGAGGCACCAGTGCCAAGTTGGGCTGGTTTGATAGTACCAAGTGGCTCCTGCAATCTGCCATCCAGAAGAGGGGCAGTTGAGTTTTGTTTGCCAGAGAAAAGGGCCGTGGTTTTTGTTTGGGGGCCTATGGCTCAGAGTGGCCGGCTGGCCCCTGAAAATCCACGTTAGGCAGAATGGTTCCCAGACCCAAGGTGGCACCAGAGCCAAGTCGGGCTGGTTTGATGGTGCAAAATGGCTCCTGCAATCTGCCATCCCAACGTGGGGCAGCTGATTTTTGTTTGCCAGAGAACAAGTCCGTGGTTCGTTTCTGGGGGCATATGGCTGGGAGGGGCCGGCTGGCTCCTGAAAATGCTCGATAGGCAGGATGGTTCCCAGACCCAAGGTGGCACCAGTGCCAAGTTGGGCTGTTTTTGTAGTACCAAGTGCGTCCTGCAATTTGCCCTCCAGAAGAGGGGCAGTTGAGTTTTGTTTCCAGAGAAAAGGGCCGTGGTTTGTGCTTGAGGGCATATGGCTGAGAGTGTCCGGCTGGCTCCTGAAAATCCACGCTAGGCAGCATGGTTCCCAGACCCAAGGTGGCACCAGTGCCAAGTCGGGCTGGTTTGATGGTGCAAAGTGTCTCCTGCAATCTGCCATCCAGAAGCGGGGTAGCCGATTTTTGTTTGCTGGAGAAAAGTCTTTGGATTTTTTTGGGCGCCTGTGGCTGGGAGTGGCCAGCTGGCTCATTAGAATCCACGATACGCAGCATGGTTCCCAGAGCCAAGGTGGCACCAGTGCCAAGTTGGGCTGGTTTTGTAGTAGCAAGTGGCTCCTGCAATTTGCCATCCAGAAGAGGGGCAGTTGAGTTTTGTTTGCCAGAGAAAAGGGCCGTGGTTTTTGTTTGGGGGTACATGGCTGAGAGTGGCCGGCTGGCCCCTGAAATTCCACTATAGGCAGGATGGTTCGGAGATCCAAGGTGGAACCAGTGCCGAGTCGGGCTGGTTTTATGTTGCAAAGTGTCTCCTGCAATCTGCCATCAAAATGTTGGCAGGTGAGTTTTGTTTTCCAGGGAAAAGCGCCGTTGTTTGTGTTTGGGGGCCTGTGGCTGGGAGTGGCCAGCTGGCTCCTTAGAATCCACGATACGCAGGATGGTTCCCAGACCAGAGGTGGCACCAGTGCCAAGTCGGGCCAGTTTGATGGTGCAAAGTGGCTCCTGCAATTTGCCATCCAGAAGCGGGGCAGCTTACTTTTGTTTGCCAGGGAAACGGGCCGAGGTTTTTGTCTGGGGGCCTATGGCTGGGAGTGACCGGCTGGCTCCTGAAAAGCTACGATAGGCAGGATGGTTACCAGACCCATGGTGGCACCAGTGCCAAGTTGGGCTGTTTTTGTAGTACCAAGTGCGTCCTGCAATTTGCCCTCCAGTAGAGGGGCAGTTGAGTATTGTTTGCCAGAGAAAAGGGCCGTGGTTTTTGTTTGGGGGTACATGGCTGAGAGTGGCCGGCTGGCCCCTGAAAATCCACGATAGGCAGGATGATTCCGAGATCCAAGGTGGGACCAGTGCCAAGTTGGGCTGGTTTGATGGTGCAAAGTGGCTCCTCTAATCTGCCATCCAGAAGCGGGGTAGCTTACTTTTGTTTGCCAGGGAAACGGGCAGAGCTTTGTGTCTGGGGGCCTATGGCTTGGAGTGGCCAACTGGCTCCTTAAAATGCACGACACGCAGGATGGTTCCCAGACCAGAGGTGGCACCAGTGCCAAGTTGGGCTGTTTTTGTAGTACCAAGTGCGTCCTGCAATTTGCCTTCCAGAAGAGGGGCAGTTGAGTTTTGTTTGCCAGAGAAAAGGGCCGTGGTTTGTGTTTGAGGGCATATGGCTGAGAGTGGCTGAGAGGGGCCGGCTGACACCACAAAATCCACAATAGTCAGGATGGTTCCCAGAGCCAACGTGGCACCAGTGCCAAGTCGGGCTGGTTTGATAGTACTAAATAGCTCCTGCAATCTGCCATCCAGAAGCGGGGTAGCTTAATTTTGTTTGTCAGGGAAACGGGCAGAGCTTTGTGTCTGGGGTCCTGTGGCTGGGAGTGACCGGCTGGCTCCTGAAATGCTACGATAGGCAGGATGGTGACCAGACCCATGGTGGCAGCAGTGCCAAGTTGGGCTGTTTTGATACTACCAAGTGGCTCCTGCAATCTGCCATCAAAAAGTTGGCAGGCGAGTTTTGTTTACCAGAGTAAAGTGCCGTGGTTTGTTTTTGGGGGCCTATGGCTGAGAGTGGCCGACTGGCCCCTGAAAATCCACAATAGGCAGGATGGTTCCCAGATCCAAGGTGGCACCAGTGCCAAGTCGGGCTGGTTTGATGGTGCAAAGTGGCTCCTGCAATCTGCCATCCAGACGCGGGGCAGCGGATTTTTGTTTGCTGGAGAATAGTTCCGTGGTTTGTTTTTGGCGGTATATGGATGGGAGTGGCCGGCTGTCTCCTTAAAAAGCTCGATACGCAGGATGGTTCCCTGACCCAATGTGGCATCAGTGCCAAGTCGGGCTGTTTTCGTAGTACCAAGTGCGTCCTGCAATTTGCCGTCCAGAAGAGGGGCAGTTGAGTTTTGTTTGCCAGAGAAAAGGACCGTGATTTGTGTTTGGGGGCATATGGCAGAGAGTGGCCGGCTGGCCCCTGAAAATCCACGATAGGCAGGATGGTTCCCAGAGCCAAGGTGGCACCAGTGCCAAGTTGGGCTGGTTTGATAGTACCAAGTGGCTCCTGCAATCTGCCATCAAAAAGTTGGCAGGCCAGTTTTGTTTTCCAGGGAAAAGCGCCATTGATTTTGTTTGGGGGCCTGTGGCTGGGAGTGGCCAGCTGGCTCCTTAGAATCCACGATACGCAGGATGGTTCCCAGACCAGAGGTGGCACCAGTGCCAAGTCGGGCTGGTTTGATAGTACCAAGTGTCTCCTGCAATCTGCCATCCAGAAGCGGGGTAGCTTACTTTTGTTTGCCAGGGAAACGGGCCGAGCTTTGTGTCTGGGGGCCTATGGCTGGGAGTGACCGGCTGGCTCCTGAAAAGCTACGATAGGCAGGATGGTGACCAGACCCATGGTGGCACCAGTGCCAAGTTGGGCTGGTTTGATAGTACTAAGCGGCTCCTGCAATCTGCCATCAAAAAGTTGGCAGGCGAGTTTTGTTTGCCAGAGAAAAGCGCCGTTGTTTGTGTTTGGGTTCCTGGAGCTGGGAGTGGCCGGCTGGCTCCTTAGAATCCACGATACGCAGGATGGTTCCCAGACCAGAGGTGGCACCAATACCAAGTCGGGCTGATTTGATAGTACCAAGTGGTTCCTGCAATCTGCCATCCAGAAGCGGGGTAGCTTACTTTTGCCTGCCAGGGATACGGGCCGAGGTTTTTTTCTGGGGGCCTATGGCTGGGAGTGACCGGCTGGCTCCTGAAAAGCTACAGTAGGCAGAATGATTACCAGACCCATGTTAGCAGCAGTGCCAAGTTGGGCTGATTTGATAGTACCAAGTGGCTCCTGCAATCTGCCATCAAAAAGTTGGCAGGCGAGTTTTGTTTTCCAGGGAAAAGCGCCGTTGTTTGTGTTTGGGGCCCTGTGGCTGGGAGTGGCCGCCTGTCGTCTTAGAATCCACGTTACGCAGCATGGTTCCCAGATCCAAGGTGGCACCAGTGCCAAGTCGGGCTGGTTTGATAGTACCAAGTGGCTCCTGCAATCTGCCATCCAGAAGCGGGGCAGCTTACTTTTGTTTGCCAGGGAAACGGGCCGAGGTATTTGTCTGGGGCCCTATGGCAGGGAGTGACTGGCTGGCTCCTGAAAAGCTACGATAGGCAGGATGTTTACCAGACCCATTGTGGCACCAGTGCCAAGTTGGGCTAATTTGATAGTACCAAGTGGCTCCTGCAATCTGCCATCCAGAAGCGGGGCAGCTTACTTTTGTTTTCCATGGAAACGGGCCGAGGTTTCTGTCTGGGGGTCTATGGCTGGGAGTGACCTCCTGGCTCCTGAAAAGCTATGCAAGGCAGGATGGTGACCAGACCCATGGAGGCACCAGTGCCAAGTTGGGCTGGTTTGATAGTACCAAGTGGCTCCTGCAATCTGCCATCAAAATGTTGGCAGGCGAGTTTTGTTTTCCGGGGAAAAGCGCCATTGTTTGTGTTTGGGGTCCTGTGGATCGGAGTGGCCGGGAGGCTGCTTAGTATCCACGATACGCAGGATGGTTCCCAGACCAGTGGTGGCACCAGTGCCAAGTTGGGCTGGTTTGATAGTACCAAGTGGCTCCTGCAATCTGCCATCCAGAAGCGGGGTAGCTTACTTTTGTTTGCCAGGGAAATGGGCCGAAATTCTTGTCTGGGGGCCAGTGCCTGGGGCTGGCTGGCTGGCCCCTGAAAAGCTACGATAGGCAGGATGGTTTACCAGACCCATGGTGGCACCAGTGCCAAGTTGGGCTGGTTTGATAGTACCAAGTGGCTCCTGCAATCTGCCATCCAGAAGCGGGGCAGCTTAATTTTGTTTGCCAGGGAAACGGGCCGAGGTTTGTGTCTGGAGGCCTACGGCTGGGAATGACCGGCTGGCTCCTGAAATGCTACGATAGGCAGGATGGTGACCAGACCCATAGTGGCACCAGTGCCAAGTCGGGCTGCTTTTGTAGTACCAATTGCGTCCTGCAATTTCCCATCCAGAAGAGGGGCAGTTGAGTTTTGTTTGCCAGAGTAAAGTGCCGTGGTTTGTTTTTGGGGGCCTATGGCTGAGAGTGGCCGGCTGGCCCCTGAAAATCCACGATAGGCAGGATGGTTCCCAGATCCAAGGTGGCACCAGTGCCAAGTCGGGCTGGTTTGATGGTGCAAAGTGGCTCCTGCAATCTGCCATCCAGACGCGGGGCAGCGGATTTTTGTTTGCTGGAGAAAAGTTCCGTGGTTTGTTTTTGGCGGTATATGGCTGGGCGTGGCCGGCTGGCTCCTTAAAAAGCTCGATACGCAGGATGGTTCCCTGACCCAAGGTGGCATCAGTGCCAAGTCGGGCTGTTTTCGTAGTACCAACTGTGTCCTGATATTTGCCATCCAGAAGAGGGGCAGTTGAGTTTTGTTTGCCAGAGAAAAGGGCCGTGGTTTGTGTTTGGGGGCATATGGCTGAGAGTGGCCGGCTGGCTCCTGAAAATCCACGATAGGCAGGATGGTTCCCAGACCACAGGTGGCACCAGTGCCAAGTCGGGCTGGTTTGATAGTGCTAAATAACTCCTGCAATCTGCCATCCAGAAGCGGGGCAGCTTACTTTTGTTTGCCAGGGAAACGGGCCGAGCTTTGTGTCTGGGGGCCTATGGCTGGGAGTGACCGGCTGGCTCCTGAAAAGCTACGATAGGCAGGATGGTTACCAGACCCATGGAGGCACCAGTGCCAAGTTGGGCTGGTTTGATAGTACCAAGTCGCTCCTGCAATCTGCCATCCAAAAGCAGGGCAACTGAGTTTTGTTTGCCAGAGAAAAGCGCTGTTGTTTGTGTTTGGGGTCCTGTGGCTGGGAGTGGCCGGCTGGCTCCTTAGAATCCACGATACGCAGGATGGTTCCCAGACCCAAGGTGGCACCAGTGCCAAGTCGGGCTGGTTTGATAGTACCAAGTGGTTCCTGCAATCTGCCATCCAGAAGCGGGGCAGCTTACTTTTGTTTACCATGGAAATGGGCCGAGCTTTGTGTCTGGGCGCCCATGGCTGGGAGTGACCGGCTGGCTCCTGAAATGCTACGATAGGCAGGATAGTGACCAGACCCATGGTGGCACCAGTGCCAAGTTGGGCTGGTTTGATAGCACCAAGTGGCTCCTGCAATCTGCCATCAAAAAGTTGGCAGGCGAGTTTTGTTTTCCAGGGTAAAGCGCCGTTGTTTGTGTTTGGGGGCCTGTGGCTGGGAGTGACCGGCTGGCTCCTTAGAATCCACGATACGCAGGATGGTTCCCAGACCCGAGGTGGCACCAGTGCCAAGTCGGGATAGTTTGATGGTGCAAAGTGGCTCCTGCAATCTGCCATCCAGAAGCGGGGTAGATTACTTTTGTTTGCCAGGGAAACGGGCCGAGGTTTTTTTCTGGGGGCCTATGGCTGGGAGTGACCGGCTGGCTCCTGAAAAGCTACAGTAGGCAGGATCATTACCAGACCTATGGTAGCAGCAGTGCCAAGTTGGGCTGATTTGATAGTACCAAGTGGCTCCTGCAATCTGCCATCAAAAAGTTGGCAGGCGAGTTTTGTTTTCCAGGGAAAAGCGCCGTTGTTTGTGTTTGGGGCCCTGTGGCTGGGAGTGGCCGCCTGTCGTCTTAGAATCCACGTTACGCAGCATGGTTCCCAAATCCAAGGTGGCACCAGTGCCAAGTCGGGCTGGTTTGATAGTACCAAGTGGCTCCTGCAATCTGCCATCCAGAAGCGGGGCAGCTTACTTTTGTTTGCCAGGGAAACGGGCCGAGGTATTTGTCTGGGGCCCTATGGCAGGGAGTGACTGGCTGGCTCCTGAAAAGCTACGATAGGCAGGATGTTTACCAGACCCATGGTGGCACCAGTGCCAAGTTGGGCTAATTTGATAGTACCAAGTGGCTCCTGCAATCTGCCATCCAGAAGCGGGGCAGCTTACTTTTGTTTTCCATGGAAACGGGCCGAGGTTTCTGTCTGGGGGTCTATGGCTGGGAGTGACCTCCTGGCTCCTGAAAAGCTATGCTAGGCAGGATGGTGACCAGACCCATGGTGGCTCCAGTGCCAAGTTGGGCTGGTTTGATAGTACCAAGTGGCTCCTGCAATCTGCCATCAAAATGTTGGCAGGCGAGTTTTGTTTTCCGGGGAAAAGCGCCGTTGTTTGTGTTTGGGGGCCTGTGGCTCGGAGTGGCCGGGTGGCTGCTTAGAATCCACGATACGCAGGATGGCTCCCAGGCCAGAGGTGGCACCAGTGTCAAGTTGGGCTGGTTTGATAGTACCAAGTGGCTCCTGCAATCGGCCATCCAGAAGCGGGGCAGCTTAATTTTGTTTGCCAGGGAAACGGGCCGTTGTTTGTGTCTGGGGGCCTACGGCTGGGAGTGACCGACTGGCTCCTGAAATGCTACGATAGGCAGGATGGTGACCAGACCCATAGTGGCACCAGTGCCAAGTTGGGCTGGTTTGATTGTACCAAGTGGCTCCTGCACTCTGCCATCAAAAAGCTAGCAGGCGAGTTTTGTTTTCCAGGGAAAAGCGCCGTTGTTTGTGATTGGGGGCCTGTGGCTGGGAGTGGCCGGCTGGCTCCTTAGAACCCACGATACGCAGGATGGTTCCCAGACCAGAGGTGGCACCAGTGCCAAGTCGGGCTGGTTTGATGATGCCAATTTGCTCCTGCAATCTGCCATCCAGAAGCGGGGTAGCTTACTTTTGTTAGCCAGGGAAACGGGCCGAGGTTTTTGGCTGGGGGCCCATGGCTGGGAGTGACCGGCTGGCTCCTGAAAAGCTACGATAGGCAGGATGGTGACCAGACCCATGGTGGCACCAGTGCCAAGTTGGGCTGGTTTGATAGTACCAAGTGGCTCCTGCAATCTGCCATCCAGAAGCGGGGCAGCTGAATTTTGTTTGCCAGGCAAAAAGGCTGTTGTTTGTGTTTGGGGGCCTGTAGCTTGCAGTGGCGGGCTGGCTCCTGAAAATCCATGATACGCAGCATGCTTCCCAGACCCAAGGTGGCACCAGTGCCAAGTAGGGCTGGTTTGATAATACCAAGTGGCTCCTGCAATCTGCCATCCAGAAGAGGGGCAGTTGAGTTTTGTTTGCCAGAGAAAAGGGCCGTGGTTTGTGTTTGGCGGCATATGGCTGAGAGAGGCCGGCTGGCTCCTTAAAATCCACGATAGGCAAGATGGTTCCCAGATCCAAGGTGGCAACCGTGCCACGTCTGGCTGGTTTGATAGTACTAAATAACTCCTGCAATCTGCCATCCAGAAGCGGGGCAGCTTACTTTTGTTTGCCAGGGAAACGGGCCGAGGTTTTTGTCTGGGGGCCTATGGCTGGGAGTGGCCGCCTGGCGCCTTAGAATTTACCTTACGCACCATGGTTCCCAGAGCCAAGGTGGCACCAGTGCCAAGTCGGGCTGGTTTGATAGTACCAAGTGGCTCCTGCAATCTGCCATCAAAAAGTTGGCAGGCCAGTTTTGTTTTCCAGGGAAAAGCGCCGTTGTTTGTGTTTGGGGGCCTGTGGCTGGGAGTGGCCAGCTGGCTCCTAAGAATCCACGATACGCAGGATGGTTTCCAGACCAGAGGTGGCACCAGTGCCAAGTCGGGCTGGTTTGATGGTGCAAAGTGTCTCCTGCAATCTGCCATCCAGAAGCGGGGTAGCTTACTTTTGTTTGCCAGGGAAACGGGCAGAGCTTTGTGTCTGGGGCCTATGGCTGGGACTGACCGGCTGGCTCCTGAAAAGCTACGATAGGCAGGATGGTGACCAGACCCATGGAGGCACCAGTGCCAAGTTGGGCTGGTTTGATAGTACCAAGTGGCTCCTGCAATCTGCCATCCAAAAGCAGGGCAGCTGAGTTTTGTTTGCCAAAGAAAAGGGCTGTGGTATGTGTTTGGGTCCTGTGGCTGGGAGTGGCCGGCTGGCTCCTTAAATTCCATGATACGCAGCATCGTTCCCAGGCCCAAGGTGGCACCAGTGCCAAGTTGGGCTGGTTTGACAGTGTCAAGCGCCTCCTGCAATCTCCCATCCACAAGTGGGGCAGCTGAGATTTTTTTGCCTGTGAATCGGGCCATTGTTTTTGATTGGGGTCTGTGGCCGAGAGTGGTCGGCTGGCTCCTGACAATCCACAATACGCAGGATGGTTCCCAGACCCAAGGTGGCACCAGTGCCAAGTTGGGCTGGTTTGATTTTACCAAGTGCGTCCTGCAATCTGCCATTCAGAAGCGGGGCAGCTGAGTTTTGTTTGCCAGAGTAAAGGGCCGTGGTTTTTGTTTGGGGGCCTATGGCTCAGAGTGGCCGGCTGGCCCCTGAAAATCCACGATAGGCAGGATGGTTCCCAGACCCAAGGTGGCACCAGAGCCAAGTCGGGCTGGTTTGATGGTGCAAAGTGGCTCCTGCAATCTGCCATCCCGACGCGGGGCAGCTGATTTTTGTTTGCCAGAGAACAAGTCCGTGGTTCATTTTTGGGGGCATATGGCTGGGAGTGGCCGGCTGGCTCCTTAAAAAGCTCGATACGCATGATGGTTCCCAGGCCAGAGGTGGCACCAGTGCCAAGTTGGGCTGTTTTTGTAGTAACAAGTGCATCCTGCAATTTGCCTTCCAGAAGAGGGGCAGTTGAGTTTTGTTTGCCAGAGAAAAGGGCCGTGGTTTGTGTTTGAGGGCATACGGCTGAGAGTGGCCGGCTGACACCTGAAAATCCACAATAGGCAGGATGGTTCCCAGAGCCAAGGTGGCACCAGTGCCAAGTCGGGCTGGTTTGATAGTACTAAATAGCTCCTGCAATCTGCCATCAAAAAGTTGGCAGGCGAGTTTTGTTTTCCAGGGAAAAGCGCCGTTGTTTTTGTTTGGGGGCCTGTGCCTGGGAGTGGCCGGCTGGCTCCTTAGAATCCACGATACGCAGGATGGTTCCCAGACCAGAAGTGGCACCAGTGCCAAGTTGGGCTGGTTTGATGGTGCAAAGTGGCTCCTGCAATCTGCCATCCAGAAGCGGGGTAGCTTACTTTTGTTTGCCAGGGAAACGGGCAGAATTTTGTGTCTGGGGGCCAATGGCTGGGAGTGGCCAGCTGGCTCCTTAAAATGCACGATACGCAGGATGGTGACCAGACCAGAGGTGGTACCAGTGCCAAGTCGGGCTGCTTTTGTAGTACCAAGTGCGTCCTGCAATTTGCCATCCAGAAGAGGGGCAGTTGAGTTTTGTTTACCAGAGTAAAGTGCCGTGGTTTGTTTTTGGGGGCCTATGGCTGAGAGTGGCCGACTGGCTCCTGAAAAGCTACAGTAGGCAGGATCATTACCAGACCCATGGTAGCAGCAGTGCCAAGTTGGGCTGATTTGATAGTGCCAAGTGGCTCCTGCAATCTGCCATCAAAATTTGGCAGGCGAGTTTTGTTTTCCAGGGAAAAGCGCCGTTGTTTGTGTTTGGGGCCCTGTGGCTGGGAGTGGCCGCCTGTCGTCTTAGAATCCACGTTACGCAGCATGGTTCCCAAATCCAAGGTGGCACCAGTGCCAAGTCGGGCTGGTTTGATAGTACCAAGTGGCTCCTGCAATCTGCCATCCAGAAGCGGGGCAGCTTACTTTTGTTTGCCAGGGAAACGGGCCGAGGTATTTGTCTGGGGCCCTATGGCAGGGAGTGACTGGCTGACTCCTGAAAAGCTACGATAGGCAGGATGTTTACCAGACCCATGGTGGCACCAGTGCCAAGTTGGGCTAATTTGATAGTACCAAGTGGCTCCTGCAATCTGCCATCCAGAAGCGGGGCAGCTTACTTTTGTTTTCCATGGAAACGGGCCGAGGTTTCTGTCTGGGGGTCTATGGCTGGGAGTGACCTCCTGGCTCCTGAAAAGCTATGCTAGGCAGGATGGTTCCCAGACCCGAGGTGGCACCAGTGCCAAGTCGGGCTGGTTTGATAGTACTAAATAGCTCCTGCAATCTGCCATCCAGAAGCGGGGTAGCTTAATTTTGTTTGTCAGGGAAACGGGCAGAGTTTTGTGTCTGGGGTCCTGTGGCTGGGAGTGGCCGGCTGGCTCCTTAGAATCCACGATACACAGGATGGTTCCCAGACCAGTGGTGGCACCAGTGCCAAGTTGGGCTGGTTTGATAGTACCAAGTGGCTCCTGCAATCTGCCATCAAAAAGTTGGCAGGCGAGTTTTGTTTACCAGAGTAAAGTGCCGTGGTTTGTTTTTGGGGGCCTATGGCTGAGAGTGGCCGACTGGCCCCTGAAAATCCACAATAGGCAGGATGGTTCCCAGATCCAAGGTGGCACCAGTGCCAACTTGGGCTGGTTTGATGGTGCAAAGTGGCTCCTGCAATCTGCCATCCAGACGCGGGGCAGCGGATTTTTGTTTGCTGGAGAAAAGTTCCGTGGTTTGTTTTTGGCGGTATATGGATGGGAGTGGCCGGCTGTCTCCTTAAAAAGCTCGATACGCAGGATGGTTCCCTGACCCAATGTGGCATCAGTGCCAAGTCGGGCTGTTTTCGTAGTACCAAGTGCGTCCTGCAATTTGCCGTCCAGAAGAGGGGCAGTTGAGTTTTGTTTGCCAGAGAAAAGGACCGTGATTTGTGTTTGGGGGCATATGGCAGAGAGTGGCCGGCTGGCCCCTGAAAATCCACGATAGGCAGGATGGTTCCCAGACCCAAGGTGGCACCAGTGCCAAGTCGGGCTGGTTTGATAGTAATAAATAGCTCCTGCAATCTGCCATCCAGAAGCGGGGCAGCTTACTTTTGTTTGCCAGGGAAACGGGCCGAGGTTTGTGTCTGGGGGCCTATGGCTGGGAGTGACCGGCTGGCTCCCGAAAAGCTACGATAGGCAGGATGGTTACCAGACCCATGGTGGCACCAGTGCCAAGTTGGGCTGGTTTGATAGTACCAAGTGGCTCCTGCAATCTGCCATCAAAAAGTTGGCAGGCGAGTTTTGTTTTCCAGGGAAAAGCGCCGTTGTTGGTGTTTGGGGGCCTGCGGCTGGGAGTGGCCGGCTGGCGCCTTAGAATCTACGTTACGCAGCATGGTTCCCAGACCCAAGTTGGCACCAGTGCCAAGTCGGGCTGGTTTGATAGTACCAAGTGGCTCCTGCAATCTGCCATCCAGAAGCGGGGCAGCTTACTTTTGTTTGCCAGGGAAACGGGCCGAGGTTTGTGTCTGGGGGCCTATGGCTGGGAGTGAGCGGCTGGCTCCTGAAAAGCTACCATAGGCAGGATGGTGACCAGACCCATGGTGGCAGCAGTGCCAAGTTGGGCTGGTTTGATAGTACCAAGTGGCTCCTGCAATCTACCATCAAAAAGTTGGCAGGCGAATTTTGTTTTCCAGGGAAAAGCGCCGTTGTTTGTGTTTGGGGGCCTGTGGCTGGGAGTGGCCGCCTGGCGCCTTAGAATCTACGTTACGCAGCATGGTTCCCAGACCCAAGTTGGCACCAGTGCCAAGTCGGGCTGGTTTGATAGTACTAAATTGCTCCTGCAATCTGCCATCCAGAAGCGGGGTAGCTTAATTTTGTTTGTCAGGGAAACGGGCAGAGCTTTGTGTCTGGGGTCCTGTGGCTGGGAGTGGCCGGCTGGCTCCTTAGAATCCACGATACACAGGATGGTTCCCAGACCAGTGGTGGCACCAGTGCCAAGTTGGGCTGGTTTGATAGTACCAAGTGGCTCCTGCAATCTGCCATCAAAAATTTGGCAGGCGAGTTTTGTTTTCCAGAGTAATGTGCCGTGGTTTGTTTTTGGGGGCCTATGGCTGAGAGTGGCCGACTGGCCCCTGAAAATCCACAATAGGCAGGATGGTTCCCAGATCCAAGGTGGCACCAGTGCCAAGTCGGGCTGGTTTGATGGTGCAAAGTGGCTCCTGCAATCTGCCATCCAGACGCGGGGCAGCGGATTTTTGTTTGCTGGAGAAAAGTTCCGTGGTTTGTTTTTGGCGGTATATGGATGGGAGTGGCCGGCTGTCTCCTTAAAAAGCTCGATACGCAGGATGGTTCCCTGACCCAATGTGGCATCAGTGCCAAGTCGGGCTGTTTTCGTAGTACCAAGTGCGTCCTGCAATTTGCCGTCCAGAAGAGGGGCAGTTGAGTTTTGTTTGCCAGAGAAAAGGACCGTGATTTGTGTTTGGGGGCATATGGCAGAGAGTGGCCGGCTGGCCCCTGAAAATCCACGATAGGCAGGATGGTTCCCAGAGCCAAGGTGGCACCAGTGCCAAGTCGGGCTGGTTTGATAGTAATAAATAGCTCCTGCAATCTGCCATCCAGAAGCGGGGCAGCTTACTTTTGTTTGCCAGGGAAACGGGCCGAGGTTTGTGTCTGGGGGCCTATGGCTGGGAGTGACCGGCTGGCTCCCGAAAAGCTACGATAGGCAGGATGGTGACCAGACCCATGGTGGCACCAGTGCCAAGTTGGGCTGGTTTGATAGTACCAAGTGGCTCCTGCAATCTGCCATCAAAAAGTTGGCAGGCGAGTTTTGTTTTCCAGGGAAAAGCGCCGTTGTTTGTGTTTGGGGGCCTGCGGCTGGGAGTGGCCGGCTGGCGCCTTAGAATCTACGTTACGCAGCATGGTTCCCAGACCCAAGGTGGCACCAGTGCCAAGTCGGGCTGGTTTGATAGTACCAAGTGGCTCCTGCAATCTGCCATCCAGAAGCGGGGCAGCTTACTTTTGTTTGCCAGGGAAACGGGCCGAGGTTTGTGTCTGGGGGCCTATGGCTGGGAGTGAGCGGCTGGCTCCTGAAAAGCTACCATAGGCAGGATGGTGGCCAGACCCATGGTGGCAGCAGTGCCAAGTTGGGCTGGTTTGATAGTACCAAGTGGCTCCTGCAATCTACCATCAAAATTTGGCAGGCGAATTTTGTTTTCCAGGGAAAAGCGCCGTTGTTTGTGTTTGGCGGCCTGTGGCTGGGAGTGGCCGCCTGACGCCTTAGAATCTACGTTACGCAGCATGGTTCCCAGACCCAAGGTGGCACCAGTGCCAAGTCGGGCTGGTTTGATAGTACCAAGTGGCTCCTGCAATCTGCCATCCGGAAGCGGGGTAGCTTACTTTTGTTTGCCAGGGAAACGGGCCGAGCTTTGTGTCTCGGGGCCTATGGCTGGGAGTGACCGGCTGGCTCCTGAAAAGCTACGATAGGCAGGATGGTGACCAGACCCATGGTGGCACCAGTGCCAAGTTGGGCTGGTTTGATATTACTAAGCGGCTCCTGCAATCTGCCATCAAAAAGTTGGCAGGCGAGTTTTGTTTGCCAGGGAAAAGCGCCGTTGTTTGTGTTTGTGGGCCTGTGGCTGGGAGTGGCCAGCTGGCTCCTTAGAATCCACGATACGCAGGATGGTTCCCAGACCAGCGGTGGCACCAGTGCCAAGTCGGGCTGGTTTGATGGTTCAAAGTGGCTCCTGCAATCTGCCATCCAGAAGCGGGGTAGCTTACTTTTGTTTGCCAGGGAATCGGGCAGAGCTTTGTGTCTGGGGCCTATGGCTGGGACTGACCGGCTGGCTCCTGAAAAGCTACGATAGGCAGGATGGTGACCAGACCCATGGAGGCACCAGTGCCAAGTTGGGCTGGTTTG
The DNA here is from genome assembly GCF_028018845.1 of Melospiza georgiana. Lineage (NCBI taxonomy): Eukaryota > Metazoa > Chordata > Aves > Passeriformes > Passerellidae > Melospiza > Melospiza georgiana. Next base: position 56,410,712 of record NC_080430.1, read on the forward strand.
ATAGTACCAAGTGGTTCCTGAAATCTGCCATGCAGAAGCGGGACAGCTTACTTTTATTTACCATGGAAATGGGCCGAGCTTTGTGTCTGGGCGCCTGTGGCTGGGAGTGACCGGCTGGCTCCTGAAAAGCTACGATAGGCAGGATTGTGACAAGACCCATGGTGGCACCAGTGCCAAGTTGGGCTGGTTTGATAGCACCAAGTGGCTCCTGCAATCTGCCATCAAAAAGTTGGTAGGCGAGTTTTGTTTTCCAGGGAAAAGAGCCGTTGTTTGTGTTTGGGGGCCTGTGGCTGGGAGTGGCCGGCTGGCTCCTTAGAATCCACGATACGCAGGATGGTTCCCAGACCAGAGGTGGCACCAGTGCCAAGTTGGGCTGTTTTTGTAGTACCAAGTGCGTCCTGCAATTTGCCTTCCAGAAGAGGGGCAGTTGAGTTTTGTTTGCCAGAGAAAAGGGCCGGGGTTTGTGTTTGAGGGCATATGGCTGAGAGTGGCTGGCTGACACCACAAAATCCACAATAGGCAGGATGGTTCCCAGAGCCAAGGTGGCACCAGTGCCAAGTCGGGCTGGTTTGATAGTACTAAATAGCTCCTGCAATCTGCCATCCAGAAGCGGGGTAGCTTAATTTTGTTTGTCAGGGAAACGGGCAGAGCTTTTTGTCTGGGGTCCTGTGGCTGGGAGTGGCCGGCTGGCTCCTTAGAATCCACGATACACAGGATGGTTCCCAGACCAGTGGTGGCACCAGTGCCAAGTTGGGCTGGTTTGATAGTACCAAGTGGCTCCTGCAATCTGCCATCAAAAAGTTGGCAGGCGAGTTTTGTTTTCCAGGGAAAAGCGCCGTTGTTTGTGTTTGAGGGCATATGGCTGAGAGTGGCCGGCTGACACCACAAAATCCACAATACGCAGGATGGTTCCCAGACCCGAGGTGGCACCAGTGCCAAGTCGGGATAGTTTGATGGTGCAAAGTGGCTCCTGCAATCTGCCATCCAGAAGCGGGTTAGCTTACTTTTTTTTGCCAGGGAAACGGGCCGAGGTTTTTTTCTGGGGGCCTATGGCAGGGACTGACCGGCTGGCTCCTGAAAAGCTACAGTAGGCAGGATGATTACCAGACCCATGGTGGCACCAGTGCCAAGTTGGGCTGATTTGATAGTACCAAGTGGCTCCTGCAATCTGCCATCAAAATTTGGCAGGCGAGTTTTGTTTTCCAGGGAAAAGCGCCGTTGTTTGTGTTTGGGGCCCTTTGGCTGGGAGTGGCCGGCTGGCTCCTTAGAATCCACGATACGCAGGATGGTTCCCAGACCCGAGGTGGCACCAGTGCCAAGTCGGGCTGGTTTGATGGTTCAAAGTGGCTCCTGCAATCTGCCATCCTGAAGCGGGGTAGCTTACTTTTGTTTGCCGAGGAAACGGGCAGAGATTTGTGTTTGGGGCCTATGGCTGGGACTGACCGGCTGGCTCCTGAAAAGCTACGATAGGCAGGATGGTTACCAGACCCATGGAGGCACCAGTGCCAAGTTGGGCTGGTTTGATAGTACCAAGTGGCTCCTGCAATCTGCCATCCAGAAGCGAGGCAGCTTACTTTTGTTTGCCAGGTAAACGGGCCGAGGTTTGTGTCTGGCGGCCTATGGCTGGGAGTGACCGGCTGGCTCCTGAAAAGCTCCGATAGGCAGGATGCTGACCAGACCCATGGTGGCAGCAGTGCCAAGTTGGGCTGGTTTCATAGTACCAAGTGGCTCCTGCAATCTGCCATCAAAAAGTTGGCAGGCCAGTTTTGTTTTCCAGGGAAAAGCGCCGTTGTTTGTGTTTGGGGGCCTGTGGATGGGAATGGCCGGCTGGCGCCTTAGAATCTACGTTACGCAGCATGGTTCCCAGACCCATGGTGGCACCAGTGCCAAGTTGGGCTGGTTTGATAGTACCAAGTGGCTCCTGCAATCTGCCATCCAGAAGCGGGGCAGCTTACTTTTGTTTGCCAGGGAAACGGGCCGAGGTTTTTGTCTGGGGGCCTATGGCTGGGAGTGACCGGCTGGCTCCTGAAAAGCTACGATAGGCAGGATGGTGACCAGACCCATGGTGGCACCAGTGCCAATTTGGGCTGGTTTGATAGTACCAAGTGGCTCCTGCAATCTGCCATCAAAAAGTTGGCAGGCGAGTTTTGTTTTCCAGGGAAAAGCGCCGTTGTTTTTGTTTGGGGGCCTGTGGTTGGGAGTGGCCGCCTGGCGCCTTAGAATCTACGTTACGCAGCATGGTTCCCAGAGCCAAGTTGGCACCAGTGCCAAGTCGGGCTGGTTTGATAGTACCAAGTGGCTCCTGCAATCTGCCATCCAGAAGCGGGGCAGCTTACTTTTGTTTGCCAGGGAAACGGGCCGAGGTTTGTGTCTGGCGGCCTATGGCTGAGAGTGACTGGCTGGCTCCTAAAAAGCTACGATAGGCAGGATGGTGACCAGACCCATAGTGGCAGCAGTGCAGGGTTGGGCTGGTTTGATAGTACCAAGTGGCTCCTGCAATCTGCAATCAAAATGTTGGTAGGCGAGTTTTGTTTTCCAGGGAAAAGCGCCGTTGTTTTTGTTTGGCGGCCTGTGGCTGGGAGTGGCCGCCTGGCGCCTTAGAATCTACATTACGCAGCATGGTTACCAGACCCATGGAGGCACCAGTGCCAAGTCGGGCTGGTTTGATAGTACCAAGTGGCTCCTGCAATCTGCCATCCAGAAGCGGGGCAGCTTACTTTTGTTTGCCAGGGAAACGGGCCGTTGTTTGTGTCTGGGGGCCTATGGCTGGGAGTGACCGGCTGGCTCCTGAAAAGCTACGATAGGCAGGATGGTGACCAGACCCATGGTGGCACCAGTGCCAAGTTGGGCTGGTTTGATAGTACCAAGTGGCTCCTGCAATCTGCCATCAAAAATTTGGCAGGCCAGTTATCTTTTCCAGGGAAAAGCGCCGTTGTTTGTGTTTGTGGGCCTGTGACCGGGAGTGGCCAGCTGGCTCCTTAGAATCCACGATACGCAGGATGGTTCCCAGACCAGAGGTGGCACCAGTGCCAAGTCGGGCTGGTTTGATGGTTCAAAGTGGCTCCTGCAATCTGCCATCCAGAAGCGGGGTAGCTTACTTTTGTTTGCCAGGGAATCGGGCAGAGCTTTGTGTCTGGGGCCTATGGCTGGGACTGACCGGCTGGCTCCTGAAAAGCTACGATAGGCAGGATGGTTACCAGACCCATGGAGGCACCAGTGCCAAGTTGGGCTGGTTTGATAGTACCAAGTGGTTCCTGAAATCTGCCATGCAGAAGCGGGACAGCTTACTTTTATTTACCATGGAAATGGGCCGAGGTTTGTGTCTGGGCGCCTGTGGCTGGGAGTGACCGGCTGGCTCCTGAAAAGCTACGATAGGCAGGATTGTGACAAGACCCATGGTGGCACCAGTGCCAAGTTGCGTTGGTTTGATAGCACGAAGTGGCTCCTGCAATCTGCCATCAAAAAGTTGGTAGGCGAGTTTTGTTTTCCAGGGAAAAGAGCCGTTGTTTGTGTTTGGGGGCCTGTGGCTGGGAGTGGCCGGCTGGCTCCTTAGAATCCACGATACGCAGGATGGTTCCCAGACCAGAGGTGGCACCAGTGCCAAGTTGGGCTGTTTTTGTAGTACCAAGTGCGTCCTGCAATTTGCCTTCCAGAAGAGGGGCAGTTGAGTTTTGTTTGCCAGAGAAAAGGGCCGTGGTTTGTGTTTGAGGGCATATGGCTGAGAGTGGCCGGCTGACACCACAAAATCCACAATAGGCAGGATGGTTCCCAGAGCCAAGGTGGCACCAGTGCCAAGTCGGGCTGGTTTGATAGTACTAAATAGCTCCTGCAATCTGCCATCCAGAAGCGGGGTAGCTTAATTTTGTTTGTCAGGGAAACGGGCAGAGCTTTGTGTCTGGGGTCCTGTGGCTGGGAGTGGCCGGCTGGCTCCTTAGAATCCACGATACACAGGATGGTTCCCAGACCAGTGGTGGCACCAATGCCAAGTTGGGCTGGTTTGATAGTACCAAGTGGCTCCTGCAATCTGCCATCATAAATTTGGCAGGCGAGTTTTGTTTTCCAGGGAAAAGCGCCGTTGTTTGTGTTTGGGGCCCTGTGGCTGGGAGTGGCCGCCTGTCGTCTTAGAATCCACGTTACGCAGCATGGTTCCCAGATCCAAGGTGGCACCAGTGCCAAGTCGGGCTGGTTTGATAGCACCAAGTGGCTCCTGCAATCTGCCATCCAGAAGCGGGGCAGCTTACTTTTGTTTGCCAGGGAAACGGGCCGAGGTATTTGTCTGGGGCCCTATGGCAGGGAGTGACTGGCTGGCTCCTGAAAAGCTACGATAGGCAGGATGTTTACCAGACCCATGGTGGCACCAGTGCCAAGTTGGGCTAATTTGATAGTACCAAGTGGCTCCTGCAATCTGCCATCCAGAAGCGGGGAAGCTTACTTTTGTTTTCCATGGAAACGGGCCGAGGTTTCTGTCTGGGGGTCTATGGCTGGGAGTGACCTCCTGGCTCCTGAAAAGCTATGCTAGGCAGGATGGTGACCAGACCCATGGTGGCACCAGTGCCAAGTTGGGCTGGTTTGATAGTAATAAATAGCTCCTGCAATCTGCCATCAAAATGTTGGCAGGCGAGTTTTGTTTTCCGGGGAAAAGCGCCGTTGTTTGTGTTTTGGGGCCTGTGGCTCGGAGTGGCCGGGTGGCTGCTTAGAATCCACAATATGCAGGATGGTTCCCAGGCCAGAGGTGGCACCAGTGTCAAGTTGGGCTGGTTTGATGGTGCAAAGTGGCTCCTACAATCTGCCATCCAGAAGCGGGGTAGCTTACTTTTGTTTGCCATGGAAACGGGCCGAAATTCTTGTCTGGGGGCCAGTGCCTGGGGCGGGCTGGCTGGCCCCTGAAAAGCTACGATAGGCAGGATGGCGACCAGACCCATGGTGGCACCAGTGCCAAGTTGGGCTGGTTTGATAGTACCAAGTGGCTCCTGCAATCTGCCATCCAGAAGCGGGGCAGCTTAATTTTGTTTGCAGGGAAACGGGCCGAGGTATTTGTCTGGGGGCCTACGGCTGGGAGTGACCGGCTGGCTCCTGAAATGCTACGTTAAGCAGGATGGTGACCAGACCCATAGTGGCACCAGTGCCAAGTTGAGCTGGTTTGATAGTACCAAGTGGCTCCTGCACTCTGCCATCAAAAAGCTAGCAGGCGAGTTTTGTTTTCCAGGGAAAAGTGCCGTTGTTTGTGTTTGGGGGCCTGTGGCTGGGAGTGGCCGGCTGGCTCCTTAGAACCCACGATACGCAGGATGGTTCCCAGACCCAAGTTGGCACCAGTGCCAAGTCGGACTGGTTTGATACTACCAAGTGGCTCCTGCAATCTGCCATCCAGAAGCGGGGCAGCTGAATTTTGTTTGCCAGAGAAAAAGGCTGTTGTTTGTGTTTGGGGGCCTGTAGTTTGCAGTGGCGGGCTGGCTCCTGAAAATCCATGATACGCAGCATGCTTCCCAGACCCAAGGTGGCACCAGTGCCAAGTCGGGCTGGTTTGATAGTACCAAGTGGCTCCTGCAATCTGCCATCCAGAAGCGGGGCAGCTTACTTTTGTTTGCCAGGGAAACGGGCCGAGGTTTGTGTCTGGGGGCCTATGGCTGGGAGTGAGCGGCTGGCTCCTGAAAAGCTACCATAGGCAGGATGGTGGCCAGACCCATGGTGGCAGCAGTGCCAAGTTGGGCTGGTTTGATAGTACCAAGTGGCTCCTGCAATCTACCATCAAAATTTGGCAGGCGAATTTTGTTTTCCAGGGAAAAGCGCCGTTGTTTGTGTTTGGCGGCCTGTGGCTGGGAGTGGCCGCCTGGCGCCTTAGAATCTACGTTACGCAGCATGGTTCCCAAACCCAAGGTGGCACCAGTGCCAAGTCGGGCTGGTTTGATAGTACCAAGTGGCTCCTGCAATCTGCCATCCGGAAGCGGGGTAGCTTACTTTTGTTTGCCAGGGAAACGGGCCGAGCTTTGTGTCTCGGGGCCTATGGCTGGGAGTGACCGGCTGGCTCCTGAAAAGCTACGATAGGCAGGATGGTGACCAGACCCATGGTGGCACCAGTGCCAAGTTGGGCTGGTTTGATATTACTAAGCGGCTCCTGCAATCTGCCATCAAAAAGTTGGCAGGCGAGTTTTGTTTGCCAGGGAAAAGCGCCGTTGTTTGTGTTTGTGGGCCTGTGGCTGGGAGTGGCCAGCTGGCTCCTTAGAATCCACGATACGCAGGATGGTTCCCAGACCAGCGGTGGCACCAGTGCCAAGTCGGGCTGGTTTGATGGTTCAAAGTGGCTCCTGCAATCTGCCATCCAGAAGCGGGGTAGCTTACTTTTGTTTGCCAGGGAATCGGGCAGAGCTTTGTGTCTGGGGCCTATGGCTGGGACTGACCGGCTGGCTCCTGAAAAGCTACGATAGGCAGGATGGTGACCAGACCCATGGAGGCACCAGTGCCAAGTTGGGCTGGTTTGATAGTACCAAGTGGTTCCTGAAATCTGCCATGCAGAAGCGGGACAGCTTACTTTTATTTACCATGGAAATGGGCCGAGCTTTGTGTCTGGGCGCCTGTGGCTGGGAGTGACCGGCTGGCTCCTGAAAAGCTACGATAGGCAGGATTGTGACAAGACCCATGGTGGCACCAGTGCCAAGTTGGGCTGGTTTGATAGCACGAAGTGGCTCCTGCAATCTGCCATCAAAAAGTTGGTAGGCGAGTTTTGTTTTCCAGGGAAAAGAGCCGTTGTTTGTGTTTGGGGGCCTGTGGCTGGGAGTGGCCGGCTGGCTCCTTAGAATCCACGATACGCAGGATGGTTCCCAGACCAGAGGTGGCACCAGTGCCAAGTTGGGCTGTTTTTGTAGTACCAAGTGCGTCCTGCAATTTGCCTTCCAGAAGAGGGGCAGTTGAGTTTTGTTTGCCAGAGAAAAGGGCCGGGGTTTGTGTTTGAGGGCATATGGCTGAGAGTGGCTGGCTGACACCACAAAATCCACAATAGGCAGGATGGTTCCCAGAGCCAAGGTGGCACCAGTGCCAAGTCGGGCTGGTTTGATAGTACTAAATAGCTCCTGCAATCTGCCATCCAGAAGCGGGGTAGCTTAATTTTGTTTGTCAGGGAAACGGGCAGAGCTTTTTGTCTGGGGTCCTGTGGCTGGGAGTGGCCGGCTGGCTCCTTAGAATCCACGATACACAGGATGGTTCCCAGACCAGTGGTGGCACCAGTGCCAAGTTGGGCTGGTTTGATAGTACCAAGTGGCTCCTGCAATCTGCCATCAAAAAGTTGGCAGGCGAGTTTTGTTTTCCAGGGAAAAGCGCCGTTGTTTGTGTTTGAGGGCATATGGCTGAGAGTGGCCGGCTGACACCACAAAATCCACAATACGCAGGATGGTTCCCAGACCCGAGGTGGCACCAGTGCCAAGTCGGGATAGTTTGATGGTGCAAAGTGGCTCCTGCAATCTGCCATCCAAAAGCGGGTTAGCTTACTTTTTTTTGCCAGGGAAACGGGCCGAGGTTTTTTTCTGGGGGCCTATGGCAGGGACTGACCGGCTGGCTCCTGAAAAGCTACAGTAGGCAGGATGATTACCAGACCCATGGTGGCACCAGTGCCAAGTTGGGCTGATTTGATAGTACCAAGTGGCTCCTGCAATCTGCCATCAAAATTTGGCAGGCGAGTTTTGTTTTCCAGGGAAAAGCGCCGTTGTTTGTGTTTGGGGCCCTTTGGCTGGGAGTGGCCGGCTGGCTCCTTAGAATCCACGATACGCAGGATGGTTCCCAGACCCGAGGTGGCACCAGTGCCAAGTCGGGCTGGTTTGATGGTTCAAAGTGGCTCCTGCAATCTGCCATCCTGAAGCGGGGTAGCTTACTTTTGTTTGCCGAGGAAACGGGCAGAGATTTGTGTTTGGGGCCTATGGCTGGGACTGACCGGCTGGCTCCTGAAAAGCTACGATAGGCAGGATGGTTACCAGACCCATGGAGGCACCAGTGCCAAGTTGGGCTGGTTTGATAGTACCAAGTGGCTCCTGCAATCTGCCATCCAGAAGCGAGGCAGCTTACTTTTGTTTGCCAGGTAAACGGGCCGAGGTTTGTGTCTGGCGGCCTATGGCTGGGAGTGACCGGCTGGCTCCTGAAAAGCTCCGATAGGCAGGATGCTGACCAGACCCATGGTGGCAGCAGTGCCAAGTTGGGCTGGTTTCATAGTACCAAGTGGCTCCTGCAATCTGCCATCAAAAAGTTGGCAGGCCAGTTTTGTTTTCCAGGGAAAAGCGCCGTTGTTTGTGTTTGGGGGCCTGTGGATGGGAATGGCCGGCTGGCGCCTTAGAATCTACGTTACGCAGCATGGTTCCCAGACCCATGGTGGCACCAGTGCCAAGTTGGGCTGGTTTGATAGTACCAAGTGGCTCCTGCAATCTGCCATCCAGAAGCGGGGCAGCTTACTTTTGTTTGCCAGGGAAACGGGCCGAGGTTTTTGTCTGGGGGCCTATGGCTGGGAGTGACCGGCTGGCTCCTGAAAAGCTACGATAGGCAGGATGGTGACCAGACCCATGGTGGCACCAGTGCCAATTTGGGCTGGTTTGATAGTACCAAGTGGCTCCTGCAATCTGCCATCAAAAAGTTGGCAGGCGAGTTTTGTTTTCCAGGGAAAAGCGCCGTTGTTTTTGTTTGGGGGCCTGTGGTTGGGAGTGGCCGCCTGGCGCCTTAGAATCTACGTTACGCAGCATGGTTCCCAGAGCCAAGTTGGCACCAGTGCCAAGTCGGGCTGGTTTGATAGTACCAAGTGGCTCCTGCAATCTGCCATCCAGAAGCGGGGCAGCTTACTTTTGTTTGCCAGGGAAACGGGCCGAGGTTTGTGTCTGGCGGCCTATGGCTGAGAGTGACTGGCTGGCTCCTAAAAAGCTACGATAGGCAGGATGGTGACCAGACCCATAGTGGCAGCAGTGCAGGGTTGGGCTGGTTTGATAGTACCAAGTGGCTCCTGCAATCTGCAATCAAAATGTTGGTAGGCGAGTTTTGTTTTCCAGGGAAAAGCGCCGTTGTTTTTGTTTGGCGGCCTGTGGCTGGGAGTGGCCGCCTGGCGCCTTAGAATCTACATTACGCAGCATGGTTACCAGACCCATGGAGGCACCAGTGCCAAGTCGGGCTGGTTTGATAGTACCAAGTGGCTCCTGCAATCTGCCATCCAGAAGCGGGGCAGCTTACTTTTGTTTGCCAGGGAAACGGGCCGTTGTTTGTGTCTGGGGGCCTATGGCTGGGAGTGACCGGCTGGCTCCTGAAAAGCTACGATAGGCAGGATGGTGACCAGACCCATGGTGGCACCAGTGCCAAGTTGGGCTGGTTTGATAGTACCAAGTGGCTCCTGCAATCTGCCATCAAAAATTTGGCAGGCCAGTTATCTTTTCCAGGGAAAAGCGCCGTTGTTTGTGTTTGTGGGCCTGTGACCGGGAGTGGCCAGCTGGCTCCTTAGAATCCACGATACGCAGGATGGTTCCCAGACCAGAGGTGGCACCAGTGCCAAGTCGGGCTGGTTTGATGGTTCAAAGTGGCTCCTGCAATCTGCCATCCAGAAGCGGGGTAGCTTACTTTTGTTTGCCAGGGAATCGGGCAGAGCTTTGTGTCTGGGGCCTATGGCTGGGACTGACCGGCTGGCTCCTGAAAAGCTACGATAGGCAGGATGGTTACCAGACCCATGGAGGCACCAGTGCCAAGTTGGGCTGGTTTGATAGTACCAAGTGGTTCCTGAAATCTGCCATGCAGAAGCGGGACAGCTTACTTTTATTTACCATGGAAATGGGCCGAGGTTTGTGTCTGGGCGCCTGTGGCTGGGAGTGACCGGCTGGCTCCTGAAAAGCTACGATAGGCAGGATTGTGACAAGACCCATGGTGGCACCAGTGCCAAGTTGCGTTGGTTTGATAGCACGAAGTGGCTCCTGCAATCTGCCATCAAAAAGTTGGTAGGCGAGTTTTGTTTTCCAGGGAAAAGAGCCGTTGTTTGTGTTTGGGGGCCTGTGGCTGGGAGTGGCCGGCTGGCTCCTTAGAATCCACGATACGCAGGATGGTTCCCAGACCAGAGGTGGCACCAGTGCCAAGTTGGGCTGTTTTTGTAGTACCAAGTGCGTCCTGCAATTTGCCTTCCAGAAGAGGGGCAGTTGAGTTTTGTTTGCCAGAGAAAAGGGCCGTGGTTTGTGTTTGAGGGCATATGGCTGAGAGTGGCCGGCTGACACCACAAAATCCACAATAGGCAGGATGGTTCCCAGAGCCAAGGTGGCACCAGTGCCAAGTCGGGCTGGTTTGATAGTACTAAATAGCTCCTGCAATCTGCCATCCAGAAGCGGGGTAGCTTAATTTTGTTTGTCAGGGAAACGGGCAGAGCTTTGTGTCTGGGGTCCTGTGGCTGGGAGTGGCCGGCTGGCTCCTTAGAATCCACGATACACAGGATGGTTCCCAGACCAGTGGTGGCACCAATGCCAAGTTGGGCTGGTTTGATAGTACCAAGTGGCTCCTGCAATCTGCCATCATAAATTTGGCAGGCGAGTTTTGTTTTCCAGGGAAAAGCGCCGTTGTTTGTGTTTGGGGCCCTGTGGCTGGGAGTGGCCGCCTGTCGTCTTAGAATCCACGTTACGCAGCATGGTTCCCAGATCCAAGGTGGCACCAGTGCCAAGTCGGGCTGGTTTGATAGCACCAAGTGGCTCCTGCAATCTGCCATCCAGAAGCGGGGCAGCTTACTTTTGTTTGCCAGGGAAACGGGCCGAGGTATTTGTCTGGGGCCCTATGGCAGGGAGTGACTGGCTGGCTCCTGAAAAGCTACGATAGGCAGGATGTTTACCAGACCCATGGTGGCACCAGTGCCAAGTTGGGCTAATTTGATAGTACCAAGTGGCTCCTGCAATCTGCCATCCAGAAGCGGGGAAGCTTACTTTTGTTTTCCATGGAAACGGGCCGAGGTTTCTGTCTGGGGGTCTATGGCTGGGAGTGACCTCCTGGCTCCTGAAAAGCTATGCTAGGCAGGATGGTGACCAGACCCATGGTGGCACCAGTGCCAAGTTGGGCTGGTTTGATAGTAATAAATAGCTCCTGCAATCTGCCATCAAAATGTTGGCAGGCGAGTTTTGTTTTCCGGGGAAAAGCGCCGTTGTTTGTGTTTGGGGGCCTGTGGCTCGGAGTGGCCGGGTGGCTGCTTAGAATCCACAATATGCAGGATGGTTCCCAGGCCAGAGGTGGCACCAGTGTCAAGTTGGGCTGGTTTGATGGTGCAAAGTGGCTCCTACAATCTGCCATCCAGAAGCGGGGTAGCTTACTTTTGTTTGCCATGGAAACGGGCCGAAATTCTTGTCTGGGGGCCAGTGCCTGGGGCGGGCTGGCTGGCCCCTGAAAAGCTACGATAGGCAGGATGGCGACCAGACCCATGGTGGCACCAGTGCCAAGTTGGGCTGGTTTGATAGTACCAAGTGGCTCCTGCAATCTGCCATCCAGAAGCGGGGCAGCTTAATTTTGTTTGCAGGGAAACGGGCCGAGGTATTTGTCTGGGGGCCTACGGCTGGGAGTGACCGGCTGGCTCCTGAAATGCTACGTTAAGCAGGATGGTGACCAGACCCATAGTGGCACCAGTGCCAAGTTGAGCTGGTTTGATAGTACCAAGTGGCTCCTGCACTCTGCCATCAAAAAGCTAGCAGGCGAGTTTTGTTTTCCAGGGAAAAGTGCCGTTGTTTGTGTTTGGGGGCCTGTGGCTGGGAGTGGCCGGCTGGCTCCTTAGAACCCACGATACGCAGGATGGTTCCCAGACCCAAGTTGGCACCAGTGCCAAGTCGGACTGGTTTGATACTACCAAGTGGCTCCTGCAATCTGCCATCCAGAAGCGGGGCAGCTGAATTTTGTTTGCCAGAGAAAAAGGCTGTTGTTTGTGTTTGGGGGCCTGTAGTTTGCAGTGGCGGGCTGGCTCCTGAAAATCCATGATACGCAGCATGCTTCCCAGACCCAAGGTGGCACCAGTGCCAAGTAGGGCTGGTTTGATAGTACCAAGTGGCTCCTGCAATCTGCCATCCAGAAGAGGGGCAGTTGAGTTTTGTTTGCCAGAGAAAAGGGCCGTGGTTTGTGTTTGGGGCCTATGGCTGAGAGTGGCCGGCTGGCCCCTGAAAATCCACGATAGGTAGGATGTTTCCCAGATCCAAGGTGGCAGCAGTGCCATGTTGTGCTGGTTTGATAGTCCCAAATGGCTCCTGCAATCTGCCATCCAGAAGTGGGGCAGCTGAATTTTGTTTGCCAGAGAAAAAGGCTGTGGTTTTTGTTTGGGGGCCTGTGGCTTGCAGTGGCCGGCTGGCTCCTGAAAATCCATGATACGCAGCCTGGTTCCCAGACCCAAGGTGGCACCAGTGCCAAGTTGGGCTGGTTTGACAGTGTCAAGTGCCTCCTGCAATCTCCCATCCAGAAGCGGGGCAGCTGAGTTTTCTTTGCCTGTGAACCGGGCCGTTGTTTTTGATTGGGGTCTGTGGCCGAGAGTGGTCGGCTGGCTCCTGACAATCCACAATACGCAGGATGGTTCCCAGACCCAAGGTGGCACCAGTGCCAAGTCGGGCTGGTTTGATAGTACCAAGTGGCTCCTGCAATCTGCCATCCAGAAGCGGTGCAGCTGAGTTTTGTTTGCCAGAGGAAAGGACCGTGGGTTGTGTTTGGGGGCATATGGCTGGGAGTGGCCGGCTGTCTCAATAAAAAGATCGATACGCAGGATGGTTCCCAGACCCAAGTTGGCACCAGTGCCAAGTCGGGCTGTTTTTATAGTACCAAGTGCGTCCTGCAATTTGCCATCCAGAAGAGGGGCAGTTGAGTTTTGTTTGCCAGGGAAAAGCACCGTTGTTTGTGTTTGGGGGCTTGTGGCTGGGAGTGGCCGGCTGGCGCCTTAGAATCTACGTTACGCAGCATGGTTCCCAGACCCAAGGTGGCACCAGTGCCAAGTCGGGCTGGTTTGATAGTACCAAGTGGCTCCTACAATCTGCCATCCTGAAGCGGGGCAGCTTACTTTTGTTTGCCAGGGAAACGGGCCGAGGTTTGTGTCTGGGGGCCTATGGCTGGGAGTGACCGGCTGGCTCCTGAAAAGCTACGATAGGCAGGATGGTGACCAGACCCATGGTGGCACCAGTGCCAAGTTGGGCTGGTTTGATAGTACCAAGTGGCTCCTGCAATCTGCCATCAAAAATTTGGCAGGCCAGTTATCTTTTCCAGGGAAAAGCGCCGTTGTTTGTGTTTGTGGGCCTGTGACCGGGAGTGGCCAGCTGGCTCCTTAGAATCCACGATACGCAGGATGGTTCCCAGACCAGAGGTGGCACCAGTGCCAAGTCGGGCTGGTTTGATGGTTCAAAGTGGCTCCTGCAATCTGCCATCCAGAAGCGGGGTAGCTTACTTTTGTTTGCCAGGGAATCGGGCAGAGCTTTGTGTCTGGGGCCTATGGCTGGGACTGACCGGCTGGCTCCTGAAAAGCTACGATAGGCAGGATGGTTACCAGACCCATGGAGGCACCAGTGCCAAGTTGGGCTGGTTTGATAGTACCAAGTGGTTCCTGAAATCTGCCATGCAGAAGCGGGACAGCTTACTTTTATTTACCATGGAAATGGGCCGAGCTTTGTTTCTGGGCGCCTGTGGCTGGGAGTGACCGGCTGGCTCCTGAAAAGCTACGATAGGCAGGATTGTGACAAGACCCATGGTGGCACCAGTGCCAAGTTGCGCTGGTTTGATAGCACGAAGTGGCTCCTGCAATCTGCCATCAAAAAGTTGGTAGGCGAGTTTTGTTTTCCAGGGAAAAGAGCCGTTGTTTGTGTTTGGGGGCCTGTGGCTGGGAGTGGCCGCCTGTCGTCTTAGAATCCACGTTACGCAGCATGGTTCCCAGATCCAAGGTGGCACCAGTGCCAAGTCGGGCTGGTTTGATAGCACCAAGTGGCTCCTGCAATCTGCCATCCAGAAGCGGGGCAGCTTACTTTTGTTTGCCAGGGAAACGGGCCGAGGTATTTGTCTGGGGCCCTATGGCAGGGAGTGACTGGCTGGCTCCTGAAAAGCTACGATAGGCAGGATGTTTACCAGACCCATGGTGGCACCAGTGCCAAGTTGGGCTAATTTGATAGTACCAAGTGGCTCCTGCAATCTGCCATCCAGAAGCGGGGCAGCTTACTTTTGTTTTCCATGGAAACGGGCCGAGGTTTGTGACTGGGGACCTATGGCTGGGAGTGACCGGCTGGCACCTGGAAAGCTACAATAGGCAGGATGGTTACCAGACCCATGGTGGCAGCAGTGCCAAGTTGGGCTGGTTTGATAGTACCAAGTGGCTCCTGCAATCTGCCATCAAAAAGTTGGCAGGCGAGTTTTGTTTTCCAGGGAAATGTGCCGTTGTTTGTGTTTGGGGGCCTGTGGCTGGGAGTGGCCGGCTGGCTCCTTTGAACCCAAGATACGCAGGATGGTTCCCAGACCCAAGGTGGCACCAGTGCCAAGTCGGCCTGCGGTTTTAGTATCAAGTTCATCCTGCAATTTGCCCTCCAGAAGAGGGGCAGTTGAGTTTTGTTTGCCAGAGAAACGGGCCGAGGTTTCTGTTTGGGGGCATATGGCTGAGAGTGGCCGGCTGGCCCCTGAAAATCCACGATAGGCAGGATGGTTCCCAGATCAGAGGTGGCACCAGTGCCAAGTTGGGCTGGTTTGATAGTCCCAAGTGTCTCCTGCAATCTGCCATCCAGAAGCGGGGCAGCTTACTTTTGTTTGCCAGAGAAATGGGCCTAGGTTTTTGTTTGGGGGCCTGTGGCTAGGAGTGGCCGGCTGGCTCCTAAGAATCCACGATACGCAGGATGTTTCCCACACCCAAGGTGGCACCAGTGCCAAGTCGGGCTGGTTTGATAGTACCAAGTGGCTCCTGCAAACTCCATCAAAATGTTGGCAGGCGTGTTTTGTTTTCCAGGGAACAGCGCCGTTGATTTTGTTTGGGGGCCTGTGGCTGGGAGTGGCCGGCTGGCTCCTTAGAATCCACGATACGCAGCATGGTTCCCAGACCCAAGGTGGCACCAGAGCCAAGACGGGCTGGTTTGATAACACCAAGTGGCTCCTGCAATCTGCCATCCAGAAGTGAGGCAGCTAAGTTTTGTTTGCCAGAAAAAAGGGCCGTGGTTTTTGTTTGGGGGCCTCTGGCTGGGAGTAGCCGGCTGGCTCCTTAAAATCCACAATAGGCAGGATGGTTCCCAGAGCCAAGGTGGCACCAGTGCCAAGCCGGGCTGGTTTGATAGTACCAAGTGGCTCCTGCAATCTGCCATCCAGAAGCGGGGCAGCTGAGTTTTTTTTGCCAGAGAAAAGGGCCGTGGGTTGTGTTTGGGGGCATATGGCTGGGAGTGGCCAGCTGGCTCCTTAAAATGCACGATATGCCGCATGGTAACCAGACGCAAGGTGGCACCAGTGCCAAGTCGGGCTGTTTTTGTAGTACCAAGTAGCTCCTGCAATTTGCCATCCAGAAGCGGGGCAGCTAAATTTTGTTTGCTAGAGAAAAGGGCTGTGGTTTGTGTTTGGGGGCCTATGGCTGAGAGTGGCCGGCTGGCCCCTGAAAATCAACGATAGGCAGGATGGTTCCCAGATACCAAGGTGGCACCAGTGCCAAGTAAGGCTGGTTGTATGATTCAAAGTGACTCCTGCAATCTACCATCCAGAAGCGGGGCAGCTGAGTTTTTTTAGCCAGAGAAAAGGTCCGTGGTTTGTTTTTGGGGCATACGGCTGGGAATTACCGGCTGGCTCCTTAAAATGCACAATACGCAGGATGGTTCCCAGAGCCAAGGTGGCACCAGTGCCAAGTGGGACTCTTTTTGTAGTACCAAGTGCGTCCTGCAATTTGCCATCCAGAAGAGGGGCAGTTGAGTTTTGTTTGCCAGAGAAAAGGGCCGAGGTTTGTGTTTGGGGGCCTATGGCTGGGAGTGACCGGCTGGCCCCTGAAAATCCACGATACGCAGGATGGTTCCCAGATCCAAGGTGGTACCAATACCAAGTCGGGCTGGTTTGATAGCATCAAGTGGCTCCTGCAAACGGCCATCCAGAAGTGGGGCAGCTGAGTTTTGTTTGCCAGGGAAATGGGCCGTTGTTTGTGTTTGGGGGCCTGTGGCTGGGAGTGTTCGGCTGGTTCCTGAATATGTACGATACGCAGGATGGTTCCCAGATCCAAGTTGGCAGCAGTGCCATGTTGTGCTGGTGTGATAGTCCCAAGTGGCTCCTGCAATCTGCCATCCACAAGTGGGGCAGCTGATTTTTGTTTGCCAGAGAAAAGGTCCGTGGTTTGGTTTTGGGGGCATATGGCTCAGAGTGGCCGGCTGGCCCCTGAAAATCCACGATAGGCAGGATGGTTCCCAGATCCAAGGTGGCACCTGTGCCAAGTCGGGCTGATTTGATAGTACTAAGTAGCTCCTGCAATCTGCCATCCAGAAGCGGGGCAGCTTACTTTTGTTTGCCAGGGAAACGGGCCGTGGTTTGTGTTTGGGGGCCTATGGCTGAGAGTGACCGGCTGGCTCCTGAAAAGCTACAATAGGCAGGATGGTTACCAGACCCATGGTGGCACCAGTGCCAAGTTGGGCTGGTTTGATAGTACCAAGTGGCTCCTGCAATCTGCCATCCAGAAGCAGGGCAGCTGAGTTTTGTTTGCCAGAGAAAAGGGCCTTGGTTTCTGTTTGGGGGCATATGGCTGGGTGTGGCCAGCTGGCTCCTTAAAATGCACGTTATGCAAGATGGCTCCCAGACCCAAGGTGGCACCAGTGCCAAGTTGGGCTGGTTTGATAGCACCAAGTGGCTCCTGCAATCTTCCATGATCACGTGGAGAAATACTTTTTGGTTTCAGCCATATGCTCTTTCTTCTCTCCCTCAACTTCTCTATCACCTCTCATCTGGTTCACATGCGCTGTCTTCAAGGTCCACAGGCTACTTTTCACAGAATCTTCTGGCCTGATGAAGTAAGAATGATGAATAGAACAGAGCTGGGATCTATTTTCCAGTTTGGATAAAATGCATTCTGCACACAAATCCAAGGAGAACGTGCTGCCCCGATGCCCAGAAAATCTTTCACTCCTGCTAGTGTTCTACGTCAACCGCAACTTAGTCTGAAAGAAAAGCTTTTTCTCTGAGAGCATCTGAGAGGTTTGCATGAAGCACTGATATCTGACATATGCAATTTTGAATAGGAGAGGAAAAAGAAAATGGCAAGGAGTTTTTAATTTTAGTGGTTTCAATTTTAATTTCCGTGCACTTTTTCAAAACTTGTCAGCTCAAATGCCCATCAACATCTTTTAGTCATCTGGAAGTCAGTATTCATATAAAATGTGCTTCAAATCCAAAGAATTTCAAATTTGCACTCCAAGCTTCTATGCCTAGATTTATGATTTCCTACACATATTAGATGAAAGGAAGGCCTTTTTTACTGTGGGAGTGCTGGAACACTGGAACAGGTTGCCCAGAGAAGTTGTGGGTGTCCCATCCCTGAAAGTATTCAAGGTCACCTTGGACGGGGCTTGGAGCAGCAACAAAGGAGAAGCTTGATGGTAGAGAAACAAAGTTGGACTATAGAAGAAACTCGGATTGAAGTATAGGATCAAGTTTTCTCTCAGCTCTTGGGGTAAATTCAAAGTTGTACAAAATGACATTTATCTGTGCTATTCACTACTGTAACAGAAAGTTTCATGAAAACTGTACAGAAGATAGTAAATTTTAAAAGAGATAAGAATTACAGCATAAAATCCATGGGATAGGTTACAACATGAGACACTCTCTAAGAGAAAATCTCTGTGTTTCAGCACTTCATCGGGGTAAGATTTCATGAAGTGCCAAAGAAGGCGGCAAAATATCATTCGGGACATTATTTACTGGAATTCAGCCTGGCCATTAGTAGGAACTGCCTTTGAACATATCATGTAGATATACCACACACACTTTCCCTTCACTGAAAAATTACTGTTTACAACAAATAAGCAATTGACGATCAAAATTGATTGAAAGCATCTTAAACATGTCAAGTATTTCATTGTAGATGATCTGTGATCCAAATGCTTCTTCCACCTTCGAGAGGGACAGAAGAATTCTTCCATATCATGATGGTTTAAAATTGTATCAACCAATGTTTTCTGCTGAAAAGATATCATCTATTTTTTTCTATTTTTGGAAGAAAATATTCCTAGACATACAACAGGTGAGAACTAAGTAATTTTAAAGAAACAAATGAAATGAAAATATTCTGTAAATAGAATGAAATGAAAAGCTGTGTTTTAAATAGGAGCTAAATATTAAACAGAATTTTTGTACCAGGCATTTGAATTACTGCACCAGCTCTTTTGCCCATCAAGAGAGGCATTTAGCATTTCAGTCTTTTCCAAGGAGTTCATGATCTGCTATGCTGATCTCTGTGTGTGCCTAGGTGTGTGTGGAGGGGGGGGCATATGAAGGGGAGTGTGTATGTTTGCTTTACAATTGTTGTGGCAGATTCATGCCTCAGCTCCACATTTTGTTTTAAAAAGGTCACACCGAGTGGATATGAAGTTTACTATCAACAAGAGATCGATTCCCAAATCATCCATTTGACTCTCCCTTATAAATCATGTGCTTTGTTGCATATTTTATCAAATATACTTTCAAGCCAGATGGAGGAAGGAGGATGTGGGAATCCCTCCACCATCTTGCAACTTTTATGTAAGTAGGTTTTCAAGAAAATCATCATTTCTCTTTTAAATATGTCTGGAACAGGCATGATGGTAGTGTCAACCTGTTGGAGTTTTTGTTGCTGGAAGAAGTTGTACAAAAGGATTGGTTTTTACATTGACCAGTTACTGAATCAAGCGCAGGAATACATTGGAAATTTAGCTGGGGGTTCCTTTTCCCAGCAGACTACTTCTAGAACGAGCTTGTACACTGAAGCTGACTCTTTTGCTCTCTTTTTGTTTCTTTCCTATTTTCTTGGTTTCTTTGCCACTATCTAGACAATTTTGGAACTTTGTTCCCAACTAAAATGGTTTCAATAGTCTGATTGTGATCATACATTTTTACAAGGAATTTTTAAAATCTTTCCTCGAGTCCAGAAAGTCAAGGACTTAGATCTTTTTCTTCCCTTATCAATATTGCCATGAAATTGATAAATAAAGACCAACTCTTTATTTTTGTTTTTAACCCACGTAGATAATTCCCATCCATTAATCCATTTTGTGGACCAATAGTTGCCATTCTGATGGAAGCTGTCACTTCTTAACAATAGGCATTCTGTGACTATGTTGACAGCACTTTGGGTGAAGATCCTAACTGGTCTTAGATATACATAGGGAGAAATTTGCTCAGCCAGTGTCAGTCTTAAGCATGCGTATCAGAAGATCTTTCTAGAGCTGGGAATTTTCCCATGAAAGGGATTCAGTTAGGGAAGAGACACTTGTGCCAGAGTTTTACATTCTTCTTGAACACTGCTTAAGGAACTTAGATGCCATGTCCATTTGGATCTCTGTCTGCACAGAACTTTGTCATGCCAGTGCTTGAAATGCATCTTGAAGAGAATTCACTAGCACAGAATGAAAGAGAGTGCAAGGGGTTGGTGGGGCTAACCAGGCCCAACCCCCCTGCCTAAACCAGGATACCTAGAGCCTCTTGCCCAGGATTCTATCTGGGTGTACTTTTAATGTCTTCAAAGATCCAGGCTCCACAATCTTTCTGGGCAGTCTGTGCCGTGGTTCAGTCACCCTGACAGTAAAGAAACATTTACTGATGTTCAAAGGCAATCTCCTGTATTTCAGTGCGTGCCCACTGCCTCTTGTCTTTTCCCTCAGCATCACTGAAAAGACACTGATTCCCTCCCCTTTGCACTATTGCTTCCATATGTATGTGTGATGCCATGTAGAGGTATGTCAAAAACCTCCCTGAAGCCCAGGCAGATAATATTCCCTTCATCTACCAGTCAAGTTGATTCATCAGAGGAGTTTAAAGTGATGTTCAGCATGAAATTCCCCTGAAAAATCATGCTAACTACATTATTTGGTCATCTTTCATGTGCCTGGCAAGGATTTCCAGGAAGAGCTGCTCCATCAACTTCCTGGGGATAAAAAAGAGGATGGCTGGTTTGTACTATCGCGAGTCCTCTTAATTGCCTTTTTTGAAGATGGGTGTCATTTGCTAACATCCACTCTTTAGCCTCTCTTGTCGTCTACATCTTAGCAAAACGCTTTCCCACTATGTCTGGCTAGGAAAAACTGTGCCAGCACAGAAAACATCTCCCATCGTGTTCTAGAAGTTGCACGGATGTCTGCCAAGTGTTTGGCAGGAAGAAAAGAAAAGTTGTCCAAAACAGCTTCCAATCGAATGTTCATGTGATTGGAAAAGTCAGGAGAGTGCAAAGGTACTGTTTTCTATCAGTTGGCAAGGTGCGCACACAATCCCAGTGTTGTACAGCTTGCTTCTTCACCTTCCCGAAGCTGCCGCTCTCGCCGGCTGCCGGAGCCCAAGAAGCGGCTTCTTCGCGCAAAGACGATTGTGCCGCTCACAGTGCTCTCCTTAGCGCGGCTTCTGCCGAAAGACGCCCGGCAGCGGCTCTTACCTCCGGAGAGCATCCTACCTTCGTCTCTCGCGTCTTCTGTAGTCTACATCTTAGCAAAACGCTTTCCCACTATGTCTGGCTAGGAAAAACTGTGCCAGCACAGAAAACATCTGCCATCGTGTTCTAGAAGTTGCACGGATGTCTGCCAAGTGTTTGGCAGGAAGAAAAGAAAAGTTGTCCAAAACAGCTTCCAATCGAATGCTCATGTGATTGGAAAAGTCAGGAGAGTGCAAAGGTACTGTTTTCTATCAGTTGGCAAGGTGCGCACACAATCCCAGTGTTGTACAGCTTGCTTCTTCACCTTCCCGAAGCTGCCGCTCTCGCCGGCTGCCGGAGCCCAAGAAGCGGCTTCTTCGCGCAAAGACGATTGTGCCGCTCACAGTGCTCTCCTTAGCGCGGCTACTGCCGAAAGACGCCCGGCAGCGGCTCTTATCTCCGGAGAGCGGCAGCTTCGGGAAGGTGAAGATGCAAGCTGTACAACACTGGGATTGTATGCGCACCTTGCCAACTGATAGAAAACAGTACCTTTGCACTCTCCTGACTTTTCCAATCACATGAACATTCGATTGGAAGCTGTTTTGGACAACTTTTCTTTTCTTCCTGCCAAACACTTGGCAGACATCCGTGCAACTTCTAGAACACGATGGCAGATGTTTTCTGTGCTGGCACAGTTTTTCCTAGCCAGACATAGTGGAAAAGCGTTTTGCCGAGAGGTAGATGAGAAGAGGAGCTAAAGACGAAGGTAGGATGCTCTCCGGAGGTAAGAGCCGCTGCCGGGCGTCTTTCGGCAGAAGCCGCGCTAAGGAGAGCACTGTGAGCGGCACAATCGTCTTTGCGCGAAGAAGCCGCTTCTTGGGCTCCGGCAGCCGGCGAGAGCGGCAGCTTCGGGAAGGTGAAGAAGCAAGCTGTACAACACTGGGATTGTGTGCGCACCTTGCCAACTGATAGAAAACAGTACCTTTGCACTCTCCTGACTTTTCCAATCACATGAACATTCGATTGGAAGCTGTTTTGGACAACTTTTCTTTTCTTCCTGCCAAACACTTGGCAGACATCCGTGCAACTTCTAGAACACGATGGGAGATGTTTTCTGTGCTGGCACAGTTTTTCCTAGCCAGACATAGTGGAAAAGCGTTTTGCCGAGAGGTAGATGAGAAGAGGAGCTAAAGACGCAGGTAGGATGCTCTCCGGAGGTAAGAGCCGCTGCCGGGCGTCTTTCGGCAGAAGCCGCGCTAAGGAGAGCACTGTGAGCGGCACAATCGTCTTTGCGCGAAGAAGCCGCTTCTTGGGCTCCGGCAGCCGGCGAGAGCGGCAGCTTCGGGAAGGTGAAGAAGCAAGCTGTACAACACTGGGATTGTGTGCGCACCTTGCCAACTGATAGAAAACAGTACCTTTGCACTCTCCTGACTTTTCCAATCACATGAACATTCGATTGGAAGCTGTTTTGGACAACTTTTCTTTTCTTCCTGCCAAACACTTGGCAGACATCCGTGCAACTTCTAGAACACGATGGCAGATGTTTTCTGTGCTGGCACAGTTTTTCCTAGCCAGACATAGTGGAAAAGCGTTTTGCCGAGAGGTAGATGAGAAGAGGAGCTAAAGACGAAGGTAGGATGCTCTCCGGAGGTAAGAGCCGCTGCCGGGCGTCTTTCGGCAGAAGCCGCGCTAAGGAGAGCACTGTGAGCGGCACAATCGTCTTTGCGCGAAGAAGCCGCTTCTTGGGCTCCGGCAGCCGGCGAGAGCGGCAGCTTCGGGAAGGTGAAGAAGCAAGCTGTACAACACTGGGATTGTGTGCGCACCTTGCCAACTGATAGAAAACAGTACCTTTGCACTCTCCTGACTTTTCCAATCACATGAACATTCGATTGGAAGCTGTTTTGGACAACTTTTCTTTTCTTCCTGCCAAACACTTGGCAGACATCCGTGCAACTTCTAGAACACGATGGGAGATGTTTTCTGTGCTGGCACAGTTTTTCCTAGCCAGACATAGTGGGAAAGCGTTTTGCTAAGATGTAGACTACAGAAGACGCGAAAGACGAAGGTAGGATGCTCTCCGGAGGTAAGAGCCGCTGCCGGGCGTCTTTCGGCAGAAGCCGCGCTAAGGAGAGCACTGTGAGCGGCACAATCGTCTTTGCGCGAAGAAGCCGCTTCTTGGGCTCCGGCAGCCGGCGAGAGCGGCAGCTTCGGGAAGGTGAAGAAGCAAGCTGTACAACACTGGGATTGTGTGCGCACCTTGCCAACTGATAGAAAACAGTACCTTTGCACTCTCCTGACTTTTCCAATCACATGAACATTCGATTGGAAGCTGTTTTGGACAACTTTTCTTTTCTTCCTGCCAAACACTTGGCAGACATCCGTGCAACGTCTAGAACACGATGGGAGATGTTTTCTGTGCTGGCACAGTTTTTCCTAGCCAGACATAGTGGGAAAGCGTTTTGCTAAGATGTAGACTACAGAAGACGCGAAAGACGAAGGTAGGATGCTCTCCGGAGGTAAGAGCCGCTGCCGGGCGTCTTTCGGCAGAAGCCGCGCTAAGGAGAGCACTGTGAGCGGCACAATCGTCTTTGCGCGAAGAAGCCGCTTCTTGGGCTCCGGCAGCCGGCGAGAGCGGCAGCTTCGGGAAGGTGAAGAAGCAAGCTGTACAACACTGGGATTGTGTGCGCACCTTGCCAACTGATAGAAAACAGTACCTTTGCACTCTCCTGACTTTTCCAATCACATGAACATTCGATTGGAAGCTGTTTTGGACAACTTTTCTTTTCTTCCTGCCAAACACTTGGCAGACATCCGTGCAACTTCTAGAACACGATGGGAGATGTTTTCTGTGCTGGCACAGTTTTTCCTAGCCAGACATAGTGGGAAAGCGTTTTGCCGAGAGGTAGATGAGAAGAGGAGCTAAAGACGAAGGTAGGATGCTCTCCGGAGGTAAGAGCCGCTGCCGGGCGTCTTTCGGCAGAAGCCGCGCTAAGGAGAGCACTGTGAGCGGCACAATCGTCTTTGCGCGAAGAAGCCGCTTCTTGGGCTCCGGCAGCCGGCGAGAGCGGCAGCTTCGGGAAGGTGAAGAAGCAAGCTGTACAACACTGGGATTGTGTGCGCACCTTGCCAACTGATAGAAAACAGTACCTTTGCACTCTCCTGACTTTTCCAATCACATGAACATTCGATTGGAAGCTGTTTTGGACAACTTTTCTTTTCTTCCTGCCAAACATTTGGCAGACATCCGTGCAACTTCTAGAACACGATGGCAGATGTTTTCTGTACTGGCACAGTTTTTCCTAGCCAGACATAGTGGGAAAGCGTTTTGCTAAGATGTAGACTACAGAAGACGCGAAAGACGAAGGTAGGATGCTCTCCGGAGGTAAGAGCCGCTGCCGGGCGTCTTTCGGCAGAAGCCGCGCTAAGGAGAGCACTGTGAGCGGCACAATCGTCTTTGCGCGAAGAAGCCGCTTCTTGGGCTCCGGCAGCCGGCGAGAGCGGCAGCTTCGGGAAGGTGAAGAAGCAAGCTGTACAACACTGGGATTGTGTGCGCACCTTGCCAACTGATAGAAAACAGTACCTTTGCACTCTCCTGACTTTTCCAATCACATGAACATTCGATTGGAAGCTGTTTTGGACAACTTTTCTTTTCTTCCTGCCAAACACTTGGCAGACATCTCTGCAACTTCTAGAACACGATGGGAGATGTTTTCTGTGCTGGCACAGTTTTTCCTAGCCAGACATAGTGGGAAAGCGTTTTGCTAAGATGTAGACTACAGAAGACGCGAAAGACGAAGGTAGGATGCTCTCCGGAGGTAAGAGCCGCTGCCGGGCGTCTTTCGGCAGAAGCCGCGCTAAGGAGAGCACTGTGAGCGGCACAATCGTCTTTGCGCGAAGAAGCCGCTTCTTGGGCTCCGGCAGCCGGCGAGAGCGGCAGCTTCGGGAAGGTGAAGAAGCAAGCTGTACAACACTGGGATTGTGTGCGCACCTTGCCAACTGATAGAAAACAGTACCTTTGCACTCTCCTGACTTTTCCAATCACATGAACATTCGATTGGAAGCTGTTTTGGACAACTTTTCTTTTCTTCCTGCCAAACACTTGGCAGACATCCGTGCAACTTCTAGAACACGATGGGAGATGTTTTCTGTGCTGGCACAGTTTTTCCTAGCCAGACATAGTGGGAAAGCGTTTTGCTAAGATGTAGACTACAGAAGACGCGAAAGACGAAGGTAGGATGCTCTCCGGAGGTAAGAGCCGCTGCCGGGCGTCTTTCGGCAGAAGCCGCGCTAAGGAGAGCACTGTGAGCGGCACAATCGTCTTTGCGCGAAGAAGCCGCTTCTTGGGCTCCGGCAGCCGGCGAGAGCGGCAGCTTCGGGAAGGTGAAGAAGCAAGCTGTACAACACTGGGATTGTGTGCGCACCTTGCCAACTGATAGAAAACAGTACCTTTGCACTCTCCTGACTTTTCCAATCACATGAACATTCGATTGGAAGCTGTTTTGGACAACTTTTCTTTTCTTCCTGCCAAACACTTGGCAGACATCCGTGCAACTTCTAGAACACGATGGGAGATGTTTTCTGTACTGGCACAGTTTTTCCTAGCCAGACATAGTGGGAAAGCGTTTTGCTAAGATGTAGACTACAGAAGACGCGAAAGACGAAGGTAGGATGCTCTCCGGAGGTAAGAGCCGCTGCCGGGCGTCTTTCGGCAGAAGCCGCGCTAAGGAGAGCACTGTGAGCGGCACAATCGTCTTTGCGCGAAGAAGCCGCTTCTTGGGCTCCGGCAGCCGGCGAGAGCGGCAGCTTCGGGAAGGTGAAGAAGCAAGCTGTACAACACTGGGATTGTGTGCGCACCTTGCCAACTGATAGAAAACAGTACCTTTGCACTCTCCTGACTTTTCCAATCACATGAACATTCGATTGGAAGCTGTTTTGGACAACTTTTCTTTTCTTCCTGCCAAACATTTGGCAGACATCCGTGCAACTTCTAGAACACGATGGGAGATGTTTTCTGTGCTGGCACAGTTTTTCCTAGCCAGACATAGTGGGAAAGCGTTTTGCTAAGATGTAGACTACAGAAGACGCGAAAGACGAAGGTAGGATGCTCTCCGGAGGTAAGAGCCGCTGCCGGGCGTCTTTCGGCAGAAGCCGCGCTAAGGAGAGCACTGTGAGCGGCACAATCGTCTTTGCGCGAAGAAGCCGCTTCTTGGGCTCCGGCAGCCGGCGAGAGCGGCAGCTTCGGGAAGGTGAAGAAGCAAGCTGTACAGCACTGGGATTGTGTGCGCACCTTGCCAACTGATAGAAAACAGTACCTTTGCACTCTCCTGACTTTTCCAATCACATGAACATTCGATTGGAAGCTGTTTTGGACAACTTTTCTTTTCTTCCTGCCAAACACTTGGCAGACATCCGTGCAACTTCTAGAACACGATGGGAGATGTTTTCTGTGCTGGCACAGTTTTTCCTAGCCAGACATAGTGGGAAAGCGTTTTGCTAAGATGTAGACTACAGAAGACGCGAAAGACGAAGGTAGGATGCTCTCCGGAGGTAAGAGCCGCTGCCGGGCGTCTTTCGGCAGAAGCCGCGCTAAGGAGAGCACTGTGAGCGGCACAATCGTCTTTGCGCGAAGAAGCCGCTTCTTGGGCTCCGGCAGCCGGCGAGAGCGGCAGCTTCGGGAAGGTGAAGAAGCAAGCTGTACAACACTGGGATTGTGTGCGCACCTTGCCAACTGATAGAAAACAGTACCTTTGCACTCTCCTGACTTTTCCAATCACATGAACATTCGATTGGAAGCTGTTTTGGACAACTTTTCTTTTCTTCCTGCCAAACACTTGGCAGACATCCGTGCAACTTCTAGAACACGATGGCAGATGTTTTCTGTGCTGGCACAGTTTTTCCTAGCCAGACATAGTGGGAAAGCGTTTTGCTAAGATGTAGACTACAGAAGACGCGAAAGACGAAGGTAGGATGCTCTCCGGAGGTAAGAGCCGCTGCCGGGCGTCTTTCGGCAGAAGCCGCGCTAAGGAGAGCACTGTGAGCGGCACAATCGTCTTTGCGCGAAGAAGCCGCTTCTTGGGCTCCGACAGCCGGCGAGAGCGGCAGCTTCGGGAAGGTGAAGAAGCAAGCTGTACAACACTGGGATTGTGTGCGCACCTTGCCAACTGATAGAAAACAGTACCTTTGCACTCTCCTGACTTTTCCAATCACATGAACATTCGATTGGAAGCTGTTTTGGACAACTTTTCTTTTCTTCCTGCCAAACACTTGGCAGACATCCGTGCAACTTCTAGAACACGATGGGAGATGTTTTCTGTGCTGGCACAGTTTTTCCTAGCCAGACATAGTGGGAAAGCGTTTTGCTAAGATGTAGACTACAGAAGACGCGAAAGACGAAGGTAGGATGCTCTCCGGAGGTAAGAGCCGCTGCCGGGCGTCTTTCGGCAGAAGCCGCGCTAAGGAGAGCACTGTGAGCGGCACAATCGTCTTTGCGCGAAGAAGCCGCTTCTTGGGCTCCGGCAGCCGGCGAGAGCGGCAGCTTCGGGAAGGTGAAGAAGCAAGCTGTACAACACTGGGATTGTGTGCGCACCTTGCCAACTGATAGAAAACAGTACCTTTGCACTCTCCTGACTTTTCCAATCACATGAACATTCGATTGGAAGCTGTTTTGGACAACTTTTCTTTTCTTCCTGCCAAACACTTGGCAGACATCCGTGCAACTTCTAGAACACGATGGCAGATGTTTTCTGTGCTGGCACAGTTTTTCCTAGCCAGACATAGTGGGAAAGCGTTTTGCTAAGATGTAGACTACAGAAGACGCGAAAGACGAAGGTAGGATGCTCTCCGGAGGTAAGAGCCGCTGCCGGGCGTCTTTCGGCAGAAGCCGCGCTAAGGAGAGCACTGTGAGCGGCACAATCGTCTTTGCGCGAAGAAGCCGCTTCTTGGGCTCCGGCAGCCGGCGAGAGCGGCAGCTTCGGGAAGGTGAAGAAGCAAGCTGTACAACACTGGGATTGTGTGCGCACCTTGCCAACTGATAGAAAACAGTACCTTTGCACTCTCCTGACTTTTCCAATCACATGAACATTCGATTGGAAGATGTTTTGGACAACTTTTCTTTTCTTCCTGCCAAACACTTGGCAGACATCCGTGCAACTTCTAGAACACGATGGGAGATGTTTTCTGTGCTGGCACAGTTTTTCCTAGCCAGACATAGTGGGAAAGCGTTTTGCCGAGAGGTAGATGAGAAGAGGAGCTAAAGACGAAGGTAGGATGCTCTCCGGAGGTAAGAGCCGCTGCCGGGCGTCTTTCGGCAGAAGCCGCGCTAAGGAGAGCACTGTGAGCGGCACAATCGTCTTTGCGCGAAGAAGCCGCTTCTTGGGCTCCGGCAGCCGGCGAGAGCGGCAGCTTCGGGAAGGTGAAGAAGCAAGCTGTACAACACTGGGATTGTGTGCGCACCTTGCCAACTGATAGAAAACAGTACCTTTGCACTCTCCTGACTTTTCCAATCACATGAACATTCGATTGGAAGCTGTTTTGGACAACTTTTCTTTTCTTCCTGCCAAACACTTGGCAGACATCCGTGCAACTTCTAGAACACGATGGCAGATGTTTTCTGTGCTGGCACAGTTTTTCCTAGCCAGACATAGTGGGAAAGCGTTTTGCTAAGATGTAGACTACAGAAGACGCGAAAGACGAAGGTAGGATGCTCTCCGGAGGTAAGAGCCGCTGCCGGGCGTCTTTCGGCAGAAGCCGCGCTAAGGAGAGCACTGTGAGCGGCACAATCGTCTTTGCGCGAAGAAGCCGCTTCTTGGGCTCCGGCAGCCGGCGAGAGCGGCAGCTTCGGGAAGGTGAAGAAGCAAGCTGTACAACACTGGGATTGTGTGCGCACCTTGCCAACTGATAGAAAACAGTACCTTTGCACTCTCCTGACTTTTCCAATCACATGAACATTCGATTGGAAGCTGTTTTGGACAACTTTTCTTTTCTTCCTGCCAAACACTTGGCAGACATCCGTGCAACTTCTAGAACACGATGGCAGATGTTTTCTGTGCTGGCACAGTTTTTCCTAGCCAGACATAGTGGGAAAGCGTTTTGCTAAGATGTAGACTACAGAAGACGCGAAAGACGAAGGTAGGATGCTCTCCGGAGGTAAGAGCCGCTGCCGGGCGTCTTTCGGCAGAAGCCGCGCTAAGGAGAGCACTGTGAGCGGCACAATCGTCTTTGCGCGAAGAAGCCGCTTCTTGGGCTCCGGCAGCCGGCGAGAGCGGCAGCTTCGGGAAGGTGAAGAAGCAAGCTGTACAACACTGGGATTGTGTGCGCACCTTGCCAACTGATAGAAAACAGTACCTTTGCACTCTCCTGACTTTTCCAATCACATGAACATTCGATTGGAAGATGTTTTGGACAACTTTTCTTTTCTTCCTGCCAAACACTTGGCAGACATCCGTGCAACTTCTAGAACACGATGGCAGATGTTTTCTGTGCTGGCACAGTTTTTCCTAGCCAGACATAGTGGGAAAGCGTTTTGCTAAGATGTAGACTACAGAAGACGCGAAAGACGAAGGTAGGATGCTCTCCGGAGGTAAGAGCCGCTGCCGGGCGTCTTTCGGCAGAAGCCGCGCTAAGGAGAGCACTGTGAGCGGCACAATCGTCTTTGCGCGAAGAAGCCGCTTCTTGGGCTCCGGCAGCCGGCGAGAGCGGCAGCTTCGGGAAGGTGAAGAAGCAAGCTGTACAACACTGGGATTGTGTGCGCACCTTGCCAACTGATAGAAAACAGTACCTTTGCACTCTCCTGACTTTTCCAATCACATGAACATTCGATTGGAAGCTGTTTTGGACAACTTTTCTTTTCTTCCTGCCAAACACTTGGCAGACATCCGTGCAACTTCTAGAACACGATGGGAGATGTTTTCTGTACTGGCACAGTTTTTCCTAGCCAGACATAGTGGGAAAGCGTTTTGCTAAGATGTAGACTACAGAAGACGCGAAAGACGAAGGTAGGATGCTCTCCGGAGGTAAGAGCCGCTGCCGGGCGTCTTTCGGCAGAAGCCGCGCTAAGGAGAGCACTGTGAGCGGCACAATCGTCTTTGCGCGAAGAAGCCGCTTCTTGGGCTCCGGCAGCCGGCGAGAGCGGCAGCTTCGGGAAGGTGAAGAAGCAAGCTGTACAACACTGGGATTGTGTGCGCACCTTGCCAACTGATAGAAAACAGTACCTTTGCACTCTCCTGACTTTTCCAATCACATGAACATTCGATTGGAAGCTGTTTTGGACAACTTTTCTTTTCTTCCTGCCAAACACTTGGCAGACATCCGTGCAACTTCTAGAACACGATGGCAGATGTTTTCTGTGCTGGCACAGTTTTTCCTAGCCAGACATAGTGGGAAAGCGTTTTGCTAAGATGTAGACTACAGAAGACGCGAAAGACGAAGGTAGGATGCTCTCCGGAGGTAAGAGCCGCTGCCGGGCGTCTTTCGGCAGAAGCCGCGCTAAGGAGAGCACTGTGAGCGGCACAATCGTCTTTGCGCGAAGAAGCCGCTTCTTGGGCTCCGGCAGCCGGCGAGAGCGGCAGCTTCGGGAAGGTGAAGAAGCAAGCTGTACAACACTGGGATTGTGTGCGCACCTTGCCAACTGATAGAAAACAGTACCTTTGCACTCTCCTGACTTTTCCAATCACATGAACATTCGATTGGAAGATGTTTTGGACAACTTTTCTTTTCTTCCTGCCAAACACTTGGCAGACATCCGTGCAACTTCTAGAACACGATGGCAGATGTTTTCTGTGCTGGCACAGTTTTTCCTAGCCAGACATAGTGGGAAAGCGTTTTGCTAAGATGTAGACTACAGAAGACGCGAAAGACGAAGGTAGGATGCTCTCCGGAGGTAAGAGCCGCTGCCGGGCGTCTTTCGGCAGAAGCCGCGCTAAGGAGAGCACTGTGAGCGGCACAATCGTCTTTGCGCGAAGAAGCCGCTTCTTGGGCTCCGGCAGCCGGCGAGAGCGGCAGCTTCGGGAAGGTGAAGAAGCAAGCTGTACAACACTGGGATTGTGTGCGCACCTTGCCAACTGATAGAAAACAGTACCTTTGCACTCTCCTGACTTTTCCAATCACATGAACATTCGATTGGAAGCTGTTTTGGACAACTTTTCTTTTCTTCCTGCCAAACACTTGGCAGACATCCGTGCAACTTCTAGAACACGATGGGAGATGTTTTCTGTACTGGCACAGTTTTTCCTAGCCAGACATAGTGGGAAAGCGTTTTGCTAAGATGTAGACTACAGAAGACGCGAAAGACGAAGGTAGGATGCTCTCCGGAGGTAAGAGCCGCTGCCGGGCGTCTTTCGGCAGAAGCCGCGCTAAGGAGAGCACTGTGAGCGGCACAATCGTCTTTGCGCGAAGAAGCCGCTTCTTGGGCTCCGGCAGCCGGCGAGAGCGGCAGCTTCGGGAAGGTGAAGAAGCAAGCTGTACAACACTGGGATTGTGTGCGCACCTTGCCAACTGATAGAAAACAGTACCTTTGCACTCTCCTGACTTTTCCAATCACATGAACATTCGATTGGAAGCTGTTTTGGACAACTTTTCTTTTCTTCCTGCCAAACATTTGGCAGACATCCGTGCAACTTCTAGAACACGATGGGAGATGTTTTCTGTGCTGGCACAGTTTTTCCTAGCCAGACATAGTGGGAAAGCGTTTTGCCGAGAGGTAGATGAGAAGAGGAGCTAAAGACGAAGGTAGGATGCTCTCCGGAGGTAAGAGCCGCTGCCGGGCGTCTTTCGGCAGAAGCCGCGCTAAGGAGAGCACTGTGAGCGGCACAATCGTCTTTGCGCGAAGAAGCCGCTTCTTGGGCTCCGGCAGCCGGCGAGAGCGGCAGCTTCGGGAAGGTGAAGAAGCAAGCTGTACAACACTGGGATTGTGTGCGCACCTTGCCAACTGATAGAAAACAGTACCTTTGCACTCTCCTGACTTTTCCAATCACATGAGCATTCGATTGGAAGCTGTTTTGGACAACTTTTCTTTTCTTCCTGCCAAACACTTGGCAGACATCCGTGCAACTTCTAGAACACGATGGCAGATGTTTTCTGTGCTGGCACAGTTTTTCCTAGCCAGACATAGTGGGAAAGCGTTTTGCTAAGATGTAGACTACAGAAGACGCGAAAGACGAAGGTAGGATGCTCTCCGGAGGTAAGAGCCGCTGCCGGGCGTCTTTCGGCAGAAGCCGCGCTAAGGAGAGCACTGTGAGCGGCACAATCGTCTTTGCGCGAAGAAGCCGCTTCTTGGGCTCCGGCAGCCGGCGAGAGCGGCAGCTTCGGGAAGGTGAAGAAGCAAGCTGTACAACACTGGGATTGTGTGCGCACCTTGCCAACTGATAGAAAACAGTACCTTTGCACTCTCCTGACTTTTCCAATCACATGAACATTCGATTGGAAGATGTTTTGGACAACTTTTCTTTTCTTCCTGCCAAACACTTGGCAGACATCCGTGCAACTTCTAGAACACGATGGCAGATGTTTTCTGTGCTGGCACAGTTTTTCCTAGCCAGACATAGTGGGAAAGCGTTTTGCTAAGATGTAGACTACAGAAGACGCGAAAGACGAAGGTAGGATGCTCTCCGGAGGTAAGAGCCGCTGCCGGGCGTCTTTCGGCAGAAGCCGCGCTAAGGAGAGCACTGTGAGCGGCACAATCGTCTTTGCGCGAAGAAGCCGCTTCTTGGGCTCCGGCAGCCGGCGAGAGCGGCAGCTTCGGGAAGGTGAAGAAGCAAGCTGTACAACACTGGGATTGTGTGCGCACCTTGCCAACTGATAGAAAACAGTACCTTTGCACTCTCCTGACTTTTCCAATCACATGAACATTCGATTGGAAGCTGTTTTGGACAACTTTTCTTTTCTTCCTGCCAAACACTTGGCAGACATCCGTGCAACTTCTAGAACACGATGGCAGATGTTTTCTGTGCTGGCACAGTTTTTCCTAGCCAGACATAGTGGGAAAGCGTTTTGCTAAGATGTAGACTACAGAAGACGCGAAAGACGAAGGTAGGATGCTCTCCGGAGGTAAGAGCCGCTGCCGGGCGTCTTTCGGCAGAAGCCGCGCTAAGGAGAGCACTGTGAGCGGCACAATCGTCTTTGCGCGAAGAAGCCGCTTCTTGGGCTCCGGCAGCCGGCGAGAGCGGCAGCTTCGGGAAGGTGAAGAAGCAAGCTGTACAACACTGGGATTGTGTGCGCACCTTGCCAACTGATAGAAAACAGTACCTTTGCACTCTCCTGACTTTTCCAATCACATGAACATTCGATTGGAAGATGTTTTGGACAACTTTTCTTTTCTTCCTGCCAAACACTTGGCAGACATCCGTGCAACTTCTAGAACACGATGGGAGATGTTTTCTGTGCTGGCACAGTTTTTCCTAGCCAGACATAGTGGGAAAGCGTTTTGCTAAGATGTAGACTACAGAAGACGCGAAAGACGAAGGTAGGATGCTCTCCGGAGGTAAGAGCCGCTGCCGGGCGTCTTTCGGCAGAAGCCGCGCTAAGGAGAGCACTGTGAGCGGCACAATCGTCTTTGCGCGAAGAAGCCGCTTCTTGGGCTCCGGCAGCCGGCGAGAGCGGCAGCTTCGGGAAGGTGAAGAAGCAAGCTGTACAACACTGGGATTGTGTGCGCACCTTGCCAACTGATAGAAAACAGTACCTTTGCACTCTCCTGACTTTTCCAATCACATGAACATTCGATTGGAAGCTGTTTTGGACAACTTTTCTTTTCTTCCTGCCAAACACTTGGCAGACATCCGTGCAACTTCTAGAACACGATGGGAGATGTTTTCTGTACTGGCACAGTTTTTCCTAGCCAGACATAGTGGGAAAGCGTTTTGCTAAGATGTAGACTACAGAAGACGCGAAAGACGAAGGTAGGATGCTCTCCGGAGGTAAGAGCCGCTGCCGGGCGTCTTTCGGCAGAAGCCGCGCTAAGGAGAGCACTGTGAGCGGCACAATCGTCTTTGCGCGAAGAAGCCGCTTCTTGGGCTCCGGCAGCCGGCGAGAGCGGCAGCTTCGGGAAGGTGAAGAAGCAAGCTGTACAACACTGGGATTGTGTGCGCACCTTGCCAACTGATAGAAAACAGTACCTTTGCACTCTCCTGACTTTTCCAATCACATGAACATTCGATTGGAAGCTGTTTTGGACAACTTTTCTTTTCTTCCTGCCAAACATTTGGCAGACATCCGTGCAACTTCTAGAACACGATGGCAGATGTTTTCTGTGCTGGCACAGTTTTTCCTAGCCAGACATAGTGGGAAAGCGTTTTGCTAAGATGTAGACTACAGAAGACGCGAAAGACGAAGGTAGGATGCTCTCCGGAGGTAAGAGCCGCTGCCGGGCGTCTTTCGGCAGAAGCCGCGCTAAGGAGAGCACTGTGAGCGGCACAATCGTCTTTGCGCGAAGAAGCCGCTTCTTGGGCTCCGGCAGCCGGCGAGAGCGGCAGCTTCGGGAAGGTGAAGAAGCAAGCTGTACAGCACTGGGATTGTGTGCGCACCTTGCCAACTGATAGAAAACAGTACCTTTGCACTCTCCTGACTTTTCCAATCACATGAACATTCGATTGGAAGCTGTTTTGGACAACTTTTCTTTTCTTCCTGCCAAACACTTGGCAGACATCCGTGCAACTTCTAGAACACGATGGGAGATGTTTTCTGTGCTGGCACAGTTTTTCCTAGCCAGACATAGTGGGAAAGCGTTTTGCTAAGATGTAGACTACAGAAGACGCGAAAGACGAAGGTAGGATGCTCTCCGGAGGTAAGAGCCGCTGCCGGGCGTCTTTCGGCAGAAGCCGCGCTAAGGAGAGCACTGTGAGCGGCACAATCGTCTTTGCGCGAAGAAGCCGCTTCTTGGGCTCCGGCAGCCGGCGAGAGCGGCAGCTTCGGGAAGGTGAAGAAGCAAGCTGTACAACACTGGGATTGTGTGCGCACCTTGCCAACTGATAGAAAACAGTACCTTTGCACTCTCCTGACTTTTCCAATCACATGAACATTCGATTGGAAGCTGTTTTGGACAACTTTTCTTTTCTTCCTGCCAAACACTTGGCAGACATCCGTGCAACTTCTAGAACACGATGGCAGATGTTTTCTGTGCTGGCACAGTTTTTCCTAGCCAGACATAGTGGGAAAGCGTTTTGCTAAGATGTAGACTACAGAAGACGCGAAAGACGAAGGTAGGATGCTCTCCGGAGGTAAGAGCCGCTGCCGGGCGTCTTTCGGCAGAAGCCGCGCTAAGGAGAGCACTGTGAGCGGCACAATCGTCTTTGCGCGAAGAAGCCGCTTCTTGGGCTCCGGCAGCCGGCGAGAGCGGCAGCTTCGGGAAGGTGAAGAAGCAAGCTGTACAACACTGGGATTGTGTGCGCACCTTGCCAACTGATAGAAAACAGTACCTTTGCACTCTCCTGACTTTTCCAATCACATGAACATTCGATTGGAAGCTGTTTTGGACAACTTTTCTTTTCTTCCTGCCAAACACTTGGCAGACATCCGTGCAACTTCTAGAACACGATGGCAGATGTTTTCTGTGCTGGCACAGTTTTTCCTAGCCAGACATAGTGGGAAAGCGTTTTGCCGAGAGGTAGATGAGAAGAGGAGCTAAAGACGAAGGTAGGATGCTCTCCGGAGGTAAGAGCCGCTGCCGGGCGTCTTTCGGCAGAAGCCGCGCTAAGGAGAGCACTGTGAGCGGCACAATCGTCTTTGCGCGAAGAAGCCGCTTCTTGGGCTCCGGCAGCCGGCGAGAGCGGCAGCTTCGGGAAGGTGAAGAAGCAAGCTGTACAACACTGGGATTGTGTGCGCACCTTGCCAACTGATAGAAAACAGTACCTTTGCACTCTCCTGACTTTTCCAATCACATGAACATTCGATTGGAAGCTGTTTTGGACAACTTTTCTTTTCTTCCTGCCAAACACTTGGCAGACATCCGTGCAACTTCTAGAACACGATGGGAGATGTTTTCTGTGCTGGCACAGTTTTTCCTAGCCAGACATAGTGGGAAAGCGTTTTGCTAAGATGTAGACTACAGAAGACGCGAAAGACGAAGGTAGGATGCTCTCCGGAGGTAAGAGCCGCTGCCGGGCGTCTTTCGGCAGAAGCCGCGCTAAGGAGAGCACTGTGAGCGGCACAATCGTCTTTGCGCGAAGAAGCCGCTTCTTGGGCTCCGGCAGCCGGCGAGAGCGGCAGCTTCGGGAAGGTGAAGAAGCAAGCTGTACAACACTGGGATTGTGTGCGCACCTTGCCAACTGATAGAAAACAGTACCTTTGCACTCTCCTGACTTTTCCAATCACATGAACATTCGATTGGAAGCTGTTTTGGACAACTTTTCTTTTCTTCCTGCCAAACACTTGGCAGACATCCGTGCAACTTCTAGAACACGATGGCAGATGTTTTCTGTGCTGGCACAGTTTTTCCTAGCCAGACATAGTGGGAAAGCGTTTTGCTAAGATGTAGACTACAGAAGACGCGAAAGACGAAGGTAGGATGCTCTCCGGAGGTAAGAGCCGCTGCCGGGCGTCTTTCGGCAGAAGCCGCGCTAAGGAGAGCACTGTGAGCGGCACAATCGTCTTTGCGCGAAGAAGCCGCTTCTTGGGCTCCGGCAGCCGGCGAGAGCGGCAGCTTCGGGAAGGTGAAGAAGCAAGCTGTACAACACTGGGATTGTGTGCGCACCTTGCCAACTGATAGAAAACAGTACCTTTGCACTCTCCTGACTTTTCCAATCACATGAACATTCGATTGGAAGATGTTTTGGACAACTTTTCTTTTCTTCCTGCCAAACACTTGGCAGACATCCGTGCAACTTCTAGAACACGATGGGAGATGTTTTCTGTGCTGGCACAGTTTTTCCTAGCCAGACATAGTGGGAAAGCGTTTTGCCGAGAGGTAGATGAGAAGAGGAGCTAAAGACGAAGGTAGGATGCTCTCCGGAGGTAAGAGCCGCTGCCGGGCGTCTTTCGGCAGAAGCCGCGCTAAGGAGAGCGCTGTGAGCGGCACAATCGTCTTTGCGCGAAGAAGCCGCTTCTTGGGCTCCGGCAGCCGGCGAGAGCGGCAGCTTCGGGAAGGTGAAGAAGCAAGCTGTACAACACTGGGATTGTGTGCGCACCTTGCCAACTGATAGAAAACAGTACCTTTGCACTCTCCTGACTTTTCCAATCACATGAACATTCGATTGGAAGCTGTTTTGGACAACTTTTCTTTTCTTCCTGCCAAACACTTGGCAGACATCCGTGCAACTTCTAGAACACGATGGCAGATGTTTTCTGTGCTGGCACAGTTTTTCCTAGCCAGACATAGTGGGAAAGCGTTTTGCTAAGATGTAGACTACAGAAGACGCGAAAGACGAAGGTAGGATGCTCTCCGGAGGTAAGAGCCGCTGCCGGGCGTCTTTCGGCAGAAGCCGCGCTAAGGAGAGCACTGTGAGCGGCACAATCGTCTTTGCGCGAAGAAGCCGCTTCTTGGGCTCCGGCAGCCGGCGAGAGCGGCAGCTTCGGGAAGGTGAAGAAGCAAGCTGTACAACACTGGGATTGTGTGCGCACCTTGCCAACTGATAGAAAACAGTACCTTTGCACTCTCCTGACTTTTCCAATCACATGAACATTCGATTGGAAGCTGTTTTGGACAACTTTTCTTTTCTTCCTGCCAAACACTTGGCAGACATCCGTGCAACTTCTAGAACACGATGGCAGATGTTTTCTGTGCTGGCACAGTTTTTCCTAGCCAGACATAGTGGGAAAGCGTTTTGCTAAGATGTAGACTACAGAAGACGCGAAAGACGAAGGTAGGATGCTCTCCGGAGGTAAGAGCCGCTGCCGGGCGTCTTTCGGCAGAAGCCGCGCTAAGGAGAGCACTGTGAGCGGCACAATCGTCTTTGCGCGAAGAAGCCGCTTCTTGGGCTCCGGCAGCCGGCGAGAGCGGCAGCTTCGGGAAGGTGAAGAAGCAAGCTGTACAACACTGGGATTGTGTGCGCACCTTGCCAACTGATAGAAAACAGTACCTTTGCACTCTCCTGACTTTTCCAATCACATGAACATTCGATTGGAAGATGTTTTGGACAACTTTTCTTTTCTTCCTGCCAAACACTTGGCAGACATCCGTGCAACTTCTAGAACACGATGGCAGATGTTTTCTGTGCTGGCACAGTTTTTCCTAGCCAGACATAGTGGGAAAGCGTTTTGCTAAGATGTAGACTACAGAAGACGCGAAAGACGAAGGTAGGATGCTCTCCGGAGGTAAGAGCCGCTGCCGGGCGTCTTTCGGCAGAAGCCGCGCTAAGGAGAGCACTGTGAGCGGCACAATCGTCTTTGCGCGAAGAAGCCGCTTCTTGGGCTCCGGCAGCCGGCGAGAGCGGCAGCTTCGGGAAGGTGAAGAAGCAAGCTGTACAACACTGGGATTGTGTGCGCACCTTGCCAACTGATAGAAAACAGTACCTTTGCACTCTCCTGACTTTTCCAATCACATGAACATTCGATTGGAAGCTGTTTTGGACAACTTTTCTTTTCTTCCTGCCAAACACTTGGCAGACATCCGTGCAACTTCTAGAACACGATGGGAGATGTTTTCTGTACTGGCACAGTTTTTCCTAGCCAGACATAGTGGGAAAGCGTTTTGCTAAGATGTAGACTACAGAAGACGCGAAAGACGAAGGTAGGATGCTCTCCGGAGGTAAGAGCCGCTGCCGGGCGTCTTTCGGCAGAAGCCGCGCTAAGGAGAGCACTGTGAGCGGCACAATCGTCTTTGCGCGAAGAAGCCGCTTCTTGGGCTCCGGCAGCCGGCGAGAGCGGCAGCTTCGGGAAGGTGAAGAAGCAAGCTGTACAACACTGGGATTGTGTGCGCACCTTGCCAACTGATAGAAAACAGTACCTTTGCACTCTCCTGACTTTTCCAATCACATGAACATTCGATTGGAAGCTGTTTTGGACAACTTTTCTTTTCTTCCTGCCAAACATTTGGCAGACATCCGTGCAACTTCTAGAACACGATGGGAGATGTTTTCTGTGCTGGCACAGTTTTTCCTAGCCAGACATAGTGGGAAAGCGTTTTGCCGAGAGGTAGATGAGAAGAGGAGCTAAAGACGAAGGTAGGATGCTCTCCGGAGGTAAGAGCCGCTGCCGGGCGTCTTTCGGCAGAAGCCGCGCTAAGGAGAGCACTGTGAGCGGCACAATCGTCTTTGCGCGAAGAAGCCGCTTCTTGGGCTCCGGCAGCCGGCGAGAGCGGCAGCTTCGGGAAGGTGAAGAAGCAAGCTGTACAACACTGGGATTGTGTGCGCACCTTGCCAACTGATAGAAAACAGTACCTTTGCACTCTCCTGACTTTTCCAATCACATGAGCATTCGATTGGAAGCTGTTTTGGACAACTTTTCTTTTCTTCCTGCCAAACACTTGGCAGACATCCGTGCAACTTCTAGAACACGATGGCAGATGTTTTCTGTGCTGGCACAGTTTTTCCTAGCCAGACATAGTGGGAAAGCGTTTTGCTAAGATGTAGACTACAGAAGACGCGAAAGACGAAGGTAGGATGCTCTCCGGAGGTAAGAGCCGCTGCCGGGCGTCTTTCGGCAGAAGCCGCGCTAAGGAGAGCACTGTGAGCGGCACAATCGTCTTTGCGCGAAGAAGCCGCTTCTTGGGCTCCGGCAGCCGGCGAGAGCGGCAGCTTCGGGAAGGTGAAGAAGCAAGCTGTACAACACTGGGATTGTGTGCGCACCTTGCCAACTGATAGAAAACAGTACCTTTGCACTCTCCTGACTTTTCCAATCACATGAACATTCGATTGGAAGCTGTTTTGGACAACTTTTCTTTTCTTCCTGCCAAACACTTGGCAGACATCCGTGCAACTTCTAGAACACGATGGCAGATGTTTTCTGTGCTGGCACAGTTTTTCCTAGCCAGACATAGTGGGAAAGCGTTTTGCTAAGATGTAGACTACAGAAGACGCGAAAGACGAAGGTAGGATGCTCTCCGGAGGTAAGAGCCGCTGCCGGGCGTCTTTCGGCAGAAGCCGCGCTAAGGAGAGCACTGTGAGCGGCACAATCGTCTTTGCGCGAAGAAGCCGCTTCTTGGGCTCCGGCAGCCGGCGAGAGCGGCAGCTTCGGGAAGGTGAAGAAGCAAGCTGTACAACACTGGGATTGTGTGCGCACCTTGCCAACTGATAGAAAACAGTACCTTTGCACTCTCCTGACTTTTCCAATCACATGAACATTCGATTGGAAGATGTTTTGGACAACTTTTCTTTTCTTCCTGCCAAACACTTGGCAGACATCCGTGCAACTTCTAGAACACGATGGCAGATGTTTTCTGTGCTGGCACAGTTTTTCCTAGCCAGACATAGTGGGAAAGCGTTTTGCTAAGATGTAGACTACAGAAGACGCGAAAGACGAAGGTAGGATGCTCTCCGGAGGTAAGAGCCGCTGCCGGGCGTCTTTCGGCAGAAGCCGCGCTAAGGAGAGCACTGTGAGCGGCACAATCGTCTTTGCGCGAAGAAGCCGCTTCTTGGGCTCCGGCAGCCGGCGAGAGCGGCAGCTTCGGGAAGGTGAAGAAGCAAGCTGTACAACACTGGGATTGTGTGCGCACCTTGCCAACTGATAGAAAACAGTACCTT
The DNA here is from genome assembly GCF_028018845.1 of Melospiza georgiana. Classification (NCBI taxonomy): domain Eukaryota; kingdom Metazoa; phylum Chordata; class Aves; order Passeriformes; family Passerellidae; genus Melospiza; species Melospiza georgiana. The sequence continues at coordinate 56,450,840 of NC_080430.1, forward strand.
TGCACTCTCCTGACTTTTCCAATCACATGAACATTCGATTGGAAGCTGTTTTGGACAACTTTTCTTTTCTTCCTGCCAAACACTTGGCAGACATCCGTGCAACTTCTAGAACACGATGGCAGATGTTTTCTGTGCTGGCACAGTTTTTCCTAGCCAGACATAGTGGGAAAGCGTTTTGCTAAGATGTAGACTACAGAAGACGCGAAAGACGAAGGTAGGATGCTCTCCGGAGGTAAGAGCCGCTGCCGGGCGTCTTTCGGCAGAAGCCGCGCTAAGGAGAGCACTGTGAGCGGCACAATCGTCTTTGCGCGAAGAAGCCGCTTCTTGGGCTCCGGCAGCCGGCGAGAGCGGCAGCTTCGGGAAGGTGAAGAAGCAAGCTGTACAACACTGGGATTGTGTGCGCACCTTGCCAACTGATAGAAAACAGTACCTTTGCACTCTCCTGACTTTTCCAATCACATGAACATTCGAAGATGTTTTGGACAACTTTTCTTTTCTTCCTGCCAAACACTTGGCAGACATCCGTGCAACTTCTAGAACACGATGGGAGATGTTTTCTGTGCTGGCACAGTTTTTCCTAGCCAGACATAGTGGGAAAGCGTTTTGCTAAGATGTAGACTACAGAAGACGCGAAAGACGAAGGTAGGATGCTCTCCGGAGGTAAGAGCCGCTGCCGGGCGTCTTTCGGCAGAAGCCGCGCTAAGGAGAGCACTGTGAGCGGCACAATCGTCTTTGCGCGAAGAAGCCGCTTCTTGGGCTCCGGCAGCCGGCGAGAGCGGCAGCTTCGGGAAGGTGAAGAAGCAAGCTGTACAACACTGGGATTGTGTGCGCACCTTGCCAACTGATAGAAAACAGTACCTTTGCACTCTCCTGACTTTTCCAATCACATGAACATTCGATTGGAAGCTGTTTTGGACAACTTTTCTTTTCTTCCTGCCAAACACTTGGCAGACATCCGTGCAACTTCTAGAACACGATGGGAGATGTTTTCTGTACTGGCACAGTTTTTCCTAGCCAGACATAGTGGGAAAGCGTTTTGCTAAGATGTAGACTACAGAAGACGCGAAAGACGAAGGTAGGATGCTCTCCGGAGGTAAGAGCCGCTGCCGGGCGTCTTTCGGCAGAAGCCGCGCTAAGGAGAGCACTGTGAGCGGCACAATCGTCTTTGCGCGAAGAAGCCGCTTCTTGGGCTCCGGCAGCCGGCGAGAGCGGCAGCTTCGGGAAGGTGAAGAAGCAAGCTGTACAACACTGGGATTGTGTGCGCACCTTGCCAACTGATAGAAAACAGTACCTTTGCACTCTCCTGACTTTTCCAATCACATGAACATTCGATTGGAAGCTGTTTTGGACAACTTTTCTTTTCTTCCTGCCAAACACTTGGCAGACATCCGTGCAACTTCTAGAACACGATGGCAGATGTTTTCTGTGCTGGCACAGTTTTTCCTAGCCAGACATAGTGGGAAAGCGTTTTGCTAAGATGTAGACTACAGAAGACGCGAAAGACGAAGGTAGGATGCTCTCCGGAGGTAAGAGCCGCTGCCGGGCGTCTTTCGGCAGAAGCCGCGCTAAGGAGAGCACTGTGAGCGGCACAATCGTCTTTGCGCGAAGAAGCCGCTTCTTGGGCTCCGGCAGCCGGCGAGAGCGGCAGCTTCGGGAAGGTGAAGAAGCAAGCTGTACAACACTGGGATTGTGTGCGCACCTTGCCAACTGATAGAAAACAGTACCTTTGCACTCTCCTGACTTTTCCAATCACATGAACATTCGATTGGAAGCTGTTTTGGACAACTTTTCTTTTCTTCCTGCCAAACACTTGGCAGACATCCGTGCAACTTCTAGAACACGATGGGAGATGTTTTCTGTGCTGGCACAGTTTTTCCTAGCCAGACATAGTGGGAAAGCGTTTTGCTAAGATGTAGACTACAGAAGACGCGAAAGACGAAGGTAGGATGCTCTCCGGAGGTAAGAGCCGCTGCCGGGCGTCTTTCGGCAGAAGCCGCGCTAAGGAGAGCACTGTGAGCGGCACAATCGTCTTTGCGCGAAGAAGCCGCTTCTTGGGCTCCGGCAGCCGGCGAGAGCAGCAGCTTCGGGAAGGTGAAGAAGCAAGCTGTACAACACTGGGATTGTGTGCGCACCTTGCCAACTGATAGAAAACAGTACCTTTGCACTCTCCTGACTTTTCCAATCACATGAACATTCGATTGGAAGCTGTTTTGGACAACTTTTCTTTTCTTCCTGCCAAACACTTGGCAGACATCCGTGCAACTTCTAGAACACGATGGCAGATGTTTTCTGTGCTGGCACAGTTTTTCCTAGCCAGACATAGTGGGAAAGCGTTTTGCTAAGATGTAGACTACAGAAGACGCGAAAGACGAAGGTAGGATGCTCTCCGGAGGTAAGAGCCGCTGCCGGGCGTCTTTCGGCAGAAGCCGCGCTAAGGAGAGCACTGTGAGCGGCACAATCGTCTTTGCGCGAAGAAGCCGCTTCTTGGGCTCCGGCAGCCGGCGAGAGCGGCAGCTTCGGGAAGGTGAAGAAGCAAGCTGTACAACACTGGGATTGTGTGCGCACCTTGCCAACTGATAGAAAACAGTACCTTTGCACTCTCCTGACATTTCCAATCACATGAACATTCGATTGGAAGCTGTTTTGGACAACTTTTCTTTTCTTCCTGCCAAACACTTGGCAGACATCCGTGCAACTTCTAGAACACGATGGGAGATGTTTTCTGTGCTGGCACAGTTTTTCCTAGCCAGACATAGTGGGAAAGCGTTTTGCTAAGATGTAGACTACAGAAGACGCGAAAGACGAAGGTAGGATGCTCTCCGGAGGTAAGAGCCGCTGCCGGGCGTCTTTCGGCAGAAGCCGCGCTAAGGAGAGCACTGTGAGCGGCACAATCGTCTTTGCGCGAAGAAGCCGCTTCTTGGGCTCCGGCAGCCGGCGAGAGCGGCAGCTTCGGGAAGGTGAAGAAGCAAGCTGTACAACACTGGGATTGTGTGCGCACCTTGCCAACTGATAGAAAACAGTACCTTTGCACTCTCCTGACTTTTCCAATCACATGAACATTCGATTGGAAGCTGTTTTGGACAACTTTTCTTTTCTTCCTGCCAAACACTTGGCAGACATCCGTGCAACTTCTAGAACACGATGGCAGATGTTTTCTGTGCTGGCACAGTTTTTCCTAGCCAGACATAGTGGGAAAGCGTTTTGCTAAGATGTAGACTACAGAAGACGCGAAAGACGAAGGTAGGATGCTCTCCGGAGGTAAGAGCCGCTGCCGGGCGTCTTTCGGCAGAAGCCGCGCTAAGGAGAGCACTGTGAGCGGCACAATCGTCTTTGCGCGAAGAAGCCGCTTCTTGGGCTCCGGCAGCCGGCGAGAGCGGCAGCTTCGGGAAGGTGAAGAAGCAAGCTGTACAACACTGGGATTGTGTGCGCACCTTGCCAACTGATAGAAAACAGTACCTTTGCACTCTCCTGACTTTTCCAATCACATGAACATTCGATTGGAAGCTGTTTTGGACAACTTTTCTTTTCTTCCTGCCAAACACTTGGCAGACATCCGTGCAACTTCTAGAACACGATGGGAGATGTTTTCTGTGCTGGCACAGTTTTTCCTAGCCAGACATAGTGGGAAAGCGTTTTGCTAAGATGTAGACTACAGAAGACGCGAAAGACGAAGGTAGGATGCTCTCCGGAGGTAAGAGCCGCTGCCGGGCGTCTTTCGGCAGAAGCCGCGCTAAGGAGAGCACTGTGAGCGGCACAATCGTCTTTGCGCGAAGAAGCCGCTTCTTGGGCTCCGGCAGCCGGCGAGAGCGGCAGCTTCGGGAAGGTGAAGAAGCAAGCTGTACAACACTGGGATTGTGTGCGCACCTTGCCAACTGATAGAAAACAGTACCTTTGCACTCTCCTGACTTTTCCAATCACATGAACATTCGATTGGAAGCTGTTTTGGACAACTTTTCTTTTCTTCCTGCCAAACACTTGGCAGACATCCGTGCAACTTCTAGAACACGATGGGAGATGTTTTCTGTACTGGCACAGTTTTTCCTAGCCAGACATAGTGGGAAAGCGTTTTGCTAAGATGTAGACTACAGAAGACGCGAAAGACGAAGGTAGGATGCTCTCCGGAGGTAAGAGCCGCTGCCGGGCGTCTTTCGGCAGAAGCCGCGCTAAGGAGAGCACTGTGAGCGGCACAATCGTCTTTGCGCGAAGAAGCCGCTTCTTGGGCTCCGGCAGCCGGCGAGAGCGGCAGCTTCGGGAAGGTGAAGAAGCAAGCTGTACAACACTGGGATTGTGTGCGCACCTTGCCAACTGATAGAAAACAGTACCTTTGCACTCTCCTGACTTTTCCAATCACATGAACATTCGATTGGAAGCTGTTTTGGACAACTTTTCTTTTCTTCCTGCCAAACATTTGGCAGACATCCGTGCAACTTCTAGAACACGATGGCAGATGTTTTCTGTGCTGGCACAGTTTTTCCTAGCCAGACATAGTGGGAAAGCGTTTTGCTAAGATGTAGACTACAGAAGACGCGAAAGACGAAGGTAGGATGCTCTCCGGAGGTAAGAGCCGCTGCCGGGCGTCTTTCGGCAGAAGCCGCGCTAAGGAGAGCACTGTGAGCGGCACAATCGTCTTTGCGCGAAGAAGCCGCTTCTTGGGCTCCGGCAGCCGGCGAGAGCGGCAGCTTCGGGAAGGTGAAGAAGCAAGCTGTACAGCACTGGGATTGTGTGCGCACCTTGCCAACTGATAGAAAACAGTACCTTTGCACTCTCCTGACTTTTCCAATCACATGAACATTCGATTGGAAGCTGTTTTGGACAACTTTTCTTTTCTTCCTGCCAAACACTTGGCAGACATCCGTGCAACTTCTAGAACACGATGGGAGATGTTTTCTGTGCTGGCACAGTTTTTCCTAGCCAGACATAGTGGGAAAGCGTTTTGCTAAGATGTAGACTACAGAAGACGCGAAAGACGAAGGTAGGATGCTCTCCGGAGGTAAGAGCCGCTGCCGGGCGTCTTTCGGCAGAAGCCGCGCTAAGGAGAGCACTGTGAGCGGCACAATCGTCTTTGCGCGAAGAAGCCGCTTCTTGGGCTCCGGCAGCCGGCGAGAGCGGCAGCTTCGGGAAGGTGAAGAAGCAAGCTGTACAACACTGGGATTGTGTGCGCACCTTGCCAACTGATAGAAAACAGTACCTTTGCACTCTCCTGACTTTTCCAATCACATGAACATTCGATTGGAAGCTGTTTTGGACAACTTTTCTTTTCTTCCTGCCAAACATTTGGCAGACATCCGTGCAACTTCTAGAACACGATGGCAGATGTTTTCTGTGCTGGCACAGTTTTTCCTAGCCAGACATAGTGGGAAAGCGTTTTGCTAAGATGTAGACTACAGAAGACGCGAAAGACGAAGGTAGGATGCTCTCCGGAGGTAAGAGCCGCTGCCGGGCGTCTTTCGGCAGAAGCCGCGCTAAGGAGAGCACTGTGAGCGGCACAATCGTCTTTGCGCGAAGAAGCCGCTTCTTGGGCTCCGGCAGCCGGCGAGAGCGGCAGCTTCGGGAAGGTGAAGAAGCAAGCTGTACAACACTGGGATTGTGTGCGCACCTTGCCAACTGATAGAAAACAGTACCTTTGCACTCTCCTGACTTTTCCAATCACATGAACATTCGATTGGAAGCTGTTTTGGACAACTTTTCTTTTCTTCCTGCCAAACACTTGGCAGACATCCGTGCAACTTCTAGAACACGATGGGAGATGTTTTCTGTGCTGGCACAGTTTTTCCTAGCCAGACATAGTGGGAAAGCGTTTTGCCGAGAGGTAGATGAGAAGAGGAGCTAAAGACGAAGGTAGGATGCTCTCCGGAGGTAAGAGCCGCTGCCGGGCGTCTTTCGGCAGAAGCCGCGCTAAGGAGAGCACTGTGAGCGGCACAATCGTCTTTGCGCGAAGAAGCCGCTTCTTGGGCTCCGGCAGCCGGCGAGAGCGGCAGCTTCGGGAAGGTGAAGAAGCAAGCTGTACAACACTGGGATTGTGTGCGCACCTTGCCAACTGATAGAAAACAGTACCTTTGCACTCTCCTGACTTTTCCAATCACATGAACATTCGATTGGAAGATGTTTTGGACAACTTTTCTTTTCTTCCTGCCAAACACTTGGCAGACATCCGTGCAACTTCTAGAACACGATGGGAGATGTTTTCTGTGCTGGCACAGTTTTTCCTAGCCAGACATAGTGGGAAAGCGTTTTGCCGAGAGGTAGATGAGAAGAGGAGCTAAAGACGAAGGTAGGATGCTCTCCGGAGGTAAGAGCCGCTGCCGGGCGTCTTTCGGCAGAAGCCGCGCTAAGGAGAGCACTGTGAGCGGCACAATCGTCTTTGCGCGAAGAAGCCGCTTCTTGGGCTCCGGCAGCCGGCGAGAGCGGCAGCTTCGGGAAGGTGAAGAAGCAAGCTGTACAACACTGGGATTGTGTGCGCACCTTGCCAACTGATAGAAAACAGTACCTTTGCACTCTCCTGACTTTTCCAATCACATGAACATTCGATTGGAAGCTGTTTTGGACAACTTTTCTTTTCTTCCTGCCAAACACTTGGCAGACATCCGTGCAACTTCTAGAACACGATGGGAGATGTTTTCTGTACTGGCACAGTTTTTCCTAGCCAGACATAGTGGGAAAGCGTTTTGCTAAGATGTAGACTACAGAAGACGCGAAAGACGAAGGTAGGATGCTCTCCGGAGGTAAGAGCCGCTGCCGGGCGTCTTTCGGCAGAAGCCGCGCTAAGGAGAGCACTGTGAGCGGCACAATCGTCTTTGCGCGAAGAAGCCGCTTCTTGGGCTCCGGCAGCCGGCGAGAGCGGCAGCTTCGGGAAGGTGAAGAAGCAAGCTGTACAACACTGGGATTGTGTGCGCACCTTGCCAACTGATAGAAAACAGTACCTTTGCACTCTCCTGACTTTTCCAATCACATGAACATTCGATTGGAAGCTGTTTTGGACAACTTTTCTTTTCTTCCTGCCAAACATTTGGCAGACATCCGTGCAACTTCTAGAACACGATGGGAGATGTTTTCTGTGCTGGCACAGTTTTTCCTAGCCAGACATAGTGGGAAAGCGTTTTGCCGAGAGGTAGATGAGAAGAGGAGCTAAAGACGAAGGTAGGATGCTCTCCGGAGGTAAGAGCCGCTGCCGGGCGTCTTTCGGCAGAAGCCGCGCTAAGGAGAGCACTGTGAGCGGCACAATCGTCTTTGCGCGAAGAAGCCGCTTCTTGGGCTCCGGCAGCCGGCGAGAGCGGCAGCTTCGGGAAGGTGAAGAAGCAAGCTGTACAACACTGGGATTGTGTGCGCACCTTGCCAACTGATAGAAAACAGTACCTTTGCACTCTCCTGACTTTTCCAATCACATGAACATTCGATTGGAAGCTGTTTTGGACAACTTTTCTTTTCTTCCTGCCAAACACTTGGCAGACATCCGTGCAACTTCTAGAACACGATGGGAGATGTTTTCTGTGCTGGCACAGTTTTTCCTAGCCAGACATAGTGGGAAAGCGTTTTGCTAAGATGTAGACTACAGAAGACGCGAAAGACGAAGGTAGGATGCTCTCCGGAGGTAAGAGCCGCTGCCGGGCGTCTTTCGGCAGAAGCCGCGCTAAGGAGAGCACTGTGAGCGGCACAATCGTCTTTGCGCGAAGAAGCCGCTTCTTGGGCTCCGGCAGCCGGCGAGAGCGGCAGCTTCGGGAAGGTGAAGAAGCAAGCTGTACAACACTGGGATTGTGTGCGCACCTTGCCAACTGATAGAAAACAGTACCTTTGCACTCTCCTGACTTTTCCAATCACATGAACATTCGATTGGAAGCTGTTTTGGACAACTTTTCTTTTCTTCCTGCCAAACACTTGGCAGACATCCGTGCAACTTCTAGAACACGATGGCAGATGTTTTCTGTGCTGGCACAGTTTTTCCTAGCCAGACATAGTGGGAAAGCGTTTTGCTAAGATGTAGACTACAGAAGACGCGAAAGACGAAGGTAGGATGCTCTCCGGAGGTAAGAGCCGCTGCCGGGCGTCTTTCGGCAGAAGCCGCGCTAAGGAGAGCACTGTGAGCGGCACAATCGTCTTTGCGCGAAGAAGCCGCTTCTTGGGCTCCGGCAGCCGGCGAGAGCGGCAGCTTCGGGAAGGTGAAGAAGCAAGCTGTACAACACTGGGATTGTGTGCGCACCTTGCCAACTGATAGAAAACAGTACCTTTGCACTCTCCTGACTTTTCCAATCACATGAACATTCGATTGGAAGATGTTTTGGACAACTTTTCTTTTCTTCCTGCCAAACACTTGGCAGACATCCGTGCAACTTCTAGAACACGATGGGAGATGTTTTCTGTGCTGGCACAGTTTTTCCTAGCCAGACATAGTGGGAAAGCGTTTTGCTAAGATGTAGACTACAGAAGACGCGAAAGACGAAGGTAGGATGCTCTCCGGAGGTAAGAGCCGCTGCCGGGCGTCTTTCGGCAGAAGCCGCGCTAAGGAGAGCACTGTGAGCGGCACAATCGTCTTTGCGCGAAGAAGCCGCTTCTTGGGCTCCGGCAGCCGGCGAGAGCGGCAGCTTCGGGAAGGTGAAGAAGCAAGCTGTACAACACTGGGATTGTGTGCGCACCTTGCCAACTGATAGAAAACAGTACCTTTGCACTCTCCTGACTTTTCCAATCACATGAACATTCGATTGGAAGCTGTTTTGGACAACTTTTCTTTTCTTCCTGCCAAACACTTGGCAGACATCCGTGCAACTTCTAGAACACGATGGCAGATGTTTTCTGTGCTGGCACAGTTTTTCCTAGCCAGACATAGTGGGAAAGCGTTTTGCTAAGATGTAGACTACAGAAGACGCGAAAGACGAAGGTAGGATGCTCTCCGGAGGTAAGAGCCGCTGCCGGGCGTCTTTCGGCAGAAGCCGCGCTAAGGAGAGCACTGTGAGCGGCACAATCGTCTTTGCGCGAAGAAGCCGCTTCTTGGGCTCCGGCAGCCGGCGAGAGCGGCAGCCGCGCTAAGGAGAGCACTGTGAGCGGCACAATCGTCTTTGCGCGAAGAAGCCGCTTCTTGGGCTCCGGCAGCCGGCGAGAGCGGCAGCTTCGGGAAGGTGAAGAAGCAAGCTGTACAACACTGGGATTGTGTGCGCACCTTGCCAACTGATAGAAAACAGTACCTTTGCACTCTCCTGACTTTTCCAATCACATGAACATTCGATTGGAAGCTGTTTTGGACAACTTTTCTTTTCTTCCTGCCAAACACTTGGCAGACATCCGTGCAACTTCTAGAACACGATGGCAGATGTTTTCTGTGCTGGCACAGTTTTTCCTAGCCAGACATAGTGGAAAAGCGTTTTGCTAAGATGTAGACTACAGAAGACGCGAAAGACGAAGGTAGGATGCTCTCCGGAGGTAAGAGCCGCTGCCGGGCGTCTTTCGGCAGAAGCCGCGCTAAGGAGAGCACTGTGAGCGGCACAATCGTCTTTGCGCGAAGAAGCCGCTTCTTGGGCTCCGGCAGCCGGCGAGAGCGGCAGCTTCGGGAAGGTGAAGAAGCAAGCTGTACAACACTGGGATTGTGTGCGCACCTTGCCAACTGATAGAAAACAGTACCTTTGCACTCTCCTGACTTTTCCAATCACATGAACATTCGATTGGAAGCTGTTTTGGACAACTTTTCTTTTCTTCCTGCCAAACACTTGGCAGACATCCGTGCAACTTCTAGTACACGATGGGAGATGTTTTCTGTACTGGCACAGTTTTTCCTAGCCAGACATAGTGGAAAAGCGTTTTGCCGAGAGGTAGATGAGAAGAGGAACTAAAGACGAAGGTAGGATGCTCTCCGGAGGTAAGAGCCGCTGCCGGGCGTCTTTCGGCAGAAGCCGCGCTAAGGAGAGCACTGTGAGCGGCACAATCGTCTTTGCGCGAAGAAGCCGCTTCTTGGGCTCCGGCAGCCGGCGAGAGCGGCAGCTTCGGGAAGGTGAAGAAGCAAGCTGTACAGCACTGGGATTGTGTGCGCACCTTGCCAACTGATAGAAAACAGTACCTTTGCACTCTCCTGACTTTTCCAATCACATGAACATTCGATTGGAAGCTGTTTTGGACAACTTTTCTTTTCTTCCTGCCAAACACTTGGCAGACATCCGTGCAACTTCTAGAACACGATGGGAGATGTTTTCTGTGCTGGCACAGTTTTTCCTAGCCAGACATAGTGGGAAAGCGTTTTGCTAAGATGTAGACGACAAGAGAGGCTAAAGAGTGGATGTTAGCAAATGACACCCATCTTCAAAAAAGGCAATTAAGAGGACTCGCGATAGTACAAACCAGCCATCCTCTTTTTTATCCCCAGGAAGTTGATGGAGCAGCTCTTCCTGGAAATCCTTGCCAGGCACATGAAAGATGACCAAATAATGTAGTTAGCATGATTTTTCAGGGGAATTTCATGCTGAACATCACTTTAAACTCCTCTGATGAATCAACTTGACTGGTAGATGAAGGGAATATTATCTGCCTGGGCTTCAGGGAGGTTTTTGACATACCTCTACATGGCATCACACATACATATGGAAGCAATAGTGCAAAGGGGAGGGAATCAGTGTCTTTTCAGTGATGCTGAGGGAAAAGACAAGAGGCAGTGGGCACGCACTGAAATACAGGAGATTGCCTTTGAACATCAGTAAATGTTTCTTTACTGTCAGGGTGACTGAACCACGGCACAGACTGCCCAGAAAGATTGTGGAGCCTGGATCTTTGAAGACATTAAAAGTACACCCAGATAGAATCCTGGGCAAGAGGCTCTAGGTATCCTGGTTTAGGCAGGGGGGTTGGGCCTGGTTAGCCCCACCAACCCCTTGCACTCTCTTTCATTCTGTGCTAGTGAATTCTCTTCAAGATGCATTTCAAGCACTGGCATGACAAAGTTCTGTGCAGACAGAGATCCAAATGGACATGGCATCTAAGTTCCTTAAGCAGTGTTCAAGAAGAATGTAAAACTCTGGCACAAGTGTCTCTTCCCTAACTGAATCCCTTTCATGGGAAAATTCCCAGCTCTAGAAAGATCTTCTGATACGCATGCTTAAGACTGACACTGGCTGAGCAAATTTCTCCCTATGTATATCTAAGACCAGTTAGGATCTTCACCCAAAGTGCTGTCAACATAGTCACAGAATGCCTATTGTTAAGAAGTGACAGCTTCCATCAGAATGGCAACTATTGGTCCACAAAATGGATTAATGGATGGGAATTATCTACGTGGGTTAAAAACAAAAATAAAGAGTTGGTCTTTATTTATCAATTTCATGGCAATATTGATAAGGGAAGAAAAAGATCTAAGTCCTTGACTTTCTGGACTCGAGGAAAGATTTTAAAAATTCCTTGTAAAAATGTATGATCACAATCAGACTATTGAAACCATTTTAGTTGGGAACAAAGTTCCAAAATTGTCTAGATAGTGGCAAAGAAACCAAGAAAATAGGAAAGAAACAAAAAGAGAGCAAAAGAGTCAGCTTCAGTGTACAAGCTCGTTCTAGAAGTAGTCTGCTGGGAAAAGGAACCCCCAGCTAAATTTCCAATGTATTCCTGCGCTTGATTCAGTAACTGGTCAATGTAAAAACCAATCCTTTTGTACAACTTCTTCCAGCAACAAAAACTCCAACAGGTTGACACTACCATCATGCCTGTTCCAGACATATTTAAAAGAGAAATGATGATTTTCTTGAAAACCTACTTACATAAAAGTTGCAAGATGGTGGAGGGATTCCCACATCCTCCTTCCTCCATCTGGCTTGAAAGTATATTTGATAAAATATGCAACAAAGCACATGATTTATAAGGGAGAGTCAAATGGATGATTTGGGAATCGATCTCTTGTTGATAGTAAACTTCATATCCACTCGGTGTGACCTTTTTAAAACAAAATGTGGAGCTGAGGCATGAATCTGCCACAACAATTGTAAAGCAAACATACACACTCCCCTTCATATGCCCCCCCCTCCACACACACCTAGGCACACACAGAGATCAGCATAGCAGATCATGAACTCCTTGGAAAAGACTGAAATGCTAAATGCCTCTCTTGATGGGCAAAAGAGCTGGTGCAGTAATTCAAATGCCTGGTACAAAAATTCTGTTTAATATTTAGCTCCTATTTAAAACACAGCTTTTCATTTCATTCTATTTACAGAATATTTTCATTTCATTTGTTTCTTTAAAATTACTTAGTTCTCACCTGTTGTATGTCTAGGAATATTTTCTTCCAAAAATAGAAAAAAATAGATGATATCTTTTCAGCAGAAAACATTGGTTGATACAATTTTAAACCATCATGATATGGAAGAATTCTTCTGTCCCTCTCGAAGGTGGAAGAAGCATTTGGATCACAGATCATCTACAATGAAATACTTGACATGTTTAAGATGCTTTCAATCAATTTTGATCGTCAATTGCTTATTTGTTGTAAACAGTAATTTTTCAGTGAAGGGAAAGTGTGTGTGGTATATCTACATGATATGTTCAAAGGCAGTTCCTACTAATGGCCAGGCTGAATTCCAGTAAATAATGTCCCGAATGATATTTTGCCGCCTTCTTTGGCACTTCATGAAATCTTACCCCGATGAAGTGCTGAAACACAGAGATTTTCTCTTAGAGAGTGTCTCATGTTGTAACCTATCCCATGGATTTTATGCTGTAATTCTTATCTCTTTTAAAATTTACTATCTTCTGTACAGTTTTCATGAAACTTTCTGTTACAGTAGTGAATAGCACAGATAAATGTCATTTTGTACAACTTTGAATTTACCCCAAGAGCTGAGAGAAAACTTGATCCTATACTTCAATCCGAGTTTCTTCTATAGTCCAACTTTGTTTCTCTACCATCAAGCTTCTCCTTTGTTGCTGCTCCAAGCCCCGTCCAAGGTGACCTTGAATACTTTCAGGGATGGGACACCCACAACTTCTCCGGGCAACCTGTTCCAGTGTTCCAGCACTCCCACA